>NC_137463.1:122616574-123096665 GCF_964235325.1 Thermobia domestica | reverse complement strand
CTCTTCTGTTACTATCAGTCACGAAAGTACGAGGAATGATCCAAAAGTTATGATTAAATCCGGAATTAATGGCGAAATAAAAGCCCGAAAATGGCTGGCAAAATTGCAAAATAAACACCCCAAAATTGCAGGTAAAATGGCAAAATAAAATTAACAAGCAATCACGAACTTTGGGGAAAAATAGGTACTAAAATATGTAAAAGCTATAATAGGCTATAATTCGTTTACTAATCGAGTAAGATGTTTAATTTTGCACTTTGTACTTACCACTTAAAATTCTGAAAACTTGCGCAACCCGTGAAGGAACGACATCTAACAATTCATTCGCCATTCCTCAGTAGTAACAATGAAACAATAACTTAAAAACACTACCACATTTTATTCACACGCGGTTACATTAGCACAAACTTTCAAAGCACAAGAAATACTAAACTGAAGTCATTTTACACTACATTAGAAGTTTATTTTCCCTTACGAAAGGTTTTTCATATTTTTGTTCTCTGAAATTATTAACATCTTTTTAAGATTTTAAAAGGAAAAACTTTGTCTCCTGTCAGAAAGAATTCGCTTTAGACGTGGAAATGATCTTTCCAAATCTACAGATGTCACTGGAGCATATTTGAAACATGTAATTTGGGAAGGATCCATGTCACTGTCAACAGTTGTATCAGCATCACCTTTTATAACACTAGCGATGTCCTTCAGTTTTGCCAAATCTGGATTAGCACTTACAACAAGATCACATTTACGCCAAATGTACTCGCCCCTGTCAGCAGGTACAACACTCAGATTGTTGAGAGTGTCATTGAAGATTTTCAGGCAACTAGCGAGAGTCTGTTCTTTTTTTTCAAGCTTGGCAATAGCATCTGGTAACTTCGCAAAATGTGTTGCAATGAAGACTAAGTCCTTTTTCAAGGAATTCTTCTTAAGCAAACTTTGAGAAACCTTAATTGAAGACACATCATCCTCATCAAAAGTATCAATGATTCTTTTGATTTGTTCAAAGTTGTTAGCATAATAGAGAAAAGCTGTAATCCATTTAGGGAGCTTTCAGAAATACCTTTTTCATATTTGGCACAAGAAGGTCAACTTAAAAAAAATGAGAACGAACTTCCTCTGCAATTCTATGTAGCGCGTGTGCCAGACAGGTGACATGCAGCATACGTGGAAATAGCACCTTATGGGGTTTTGCTGCACTTTTCAAGTATGCAGCTCCTTCTGTAACAAAAAGAAGGACCTTATCGTATTTTACACATTCTGGCCACAGACTACTCAGCGATTTTGTAAAGACCTGTGCAATTGCTTTGCCATTTACTTTTTTCAGCTGATGCAATCAAAAATGTTTGTGCGCCTTCTTCCCCTCCCAAAGTTCCAATTACAACGTTGGAAATGGAACATCCTAGAATATCGCAAGTTTCATCAATTGAAATCCATATATTTTTGTCAGTAACACTTTTACGGATATCATCAATAGTTCAGCTCTACTCGCTATCAACGAAAGTCTTTCTCAAAGATGATTCATTTGGAACTTTTTGTTTTGTATATTTCTCGAGAAAGTTTCTAATGGAAACATTTTCTAACTTTCATAAAGGAATGTCCGCGTTAATTAGAGCTTCACCCAGATCATTCGCAGAACTGTTAGTACACGAAGCGGCATTCATGACTGTTCCAAGAAGATTTTGAACCTTTCCTCCAGCTGATTTGCGAGTTCTTGCAGAATTGTGTTTTGCAGTGCTTATATGGTATGTTACAAAATAATGCTTTTCAGCGGAAACCACAGTTTTACATAACTTACAGAACAGTACAGAAACGTCTGTTGAAAACACAGTACGCCGGAACTAACTCACAAATTTTCCCAACTTCTGTTGCCTAGAAAGACAAACTTTCGGCATCTTGAAATACTGAAACGCACATAAATACCAGTTCTGTATTACGCACGCCTAAGATTCACAATAACTGCCCACCTGGCTACTTGTTGAAAGTAAGCATCTTCGTTTGTCATTCCAAGAACCGAACACTGCTTCAAAATTATAATAACTCAATACTTACTAGCATCCCCGCTCCTCCACTTGTCACATTCCAACGGGAATAGACCAGTTATTATCAGGCACCGAGATCGCTTGGCCAGATAAAAGCGACTTAGATCTGTGGTATGCTGTCATTCATGAATAAATAAAGAGTAGTAGAAGAGAAAACCTGTGTCAATGGCAACACATTGCTTCTAAATTGTGAAATTGCACTTTTCCTGAAAATATCATGAAAATTGCAACAATGGTACTTATGGTATTTTGCCATTAATTCCGGGCTTTAGTAATGATAACGCGTATGTTGAGCTATGGTTATGGCTTAAATTACATTTATTTTTCTATATAGCCTCCTAACAAGTACATACGTTTATTCCATCCTTCCTAACTATATATAAAACTACATGAACTGACATAAAATAAAGGAGTACTTCCGGATGACGTGGAAAGTTGAAATTTCGCACAAATGTAGATTTCCAGTACTAACTCACAGGAAAATTGCACAAAGTGAATATTTTATATTTTTAGAAGGTCTAAAGGGGGTGAAGAAATGATCCATGTTATTTAAATGGAACTTATTTTGGACTTATAATCTCATAGTTTAGGTACTTGGAATTAGAATAAAAACTTGTAATTCGGTATGCTTGTGGGTTTTCGTTAGCGCTATCTATGTAAATCAGCAAAGGAAAAATCCAATTTTATTGTTTCATTGAGAACTGAAAAATCGTCCCCATGTTATTTTCATGGAGGTGCATTTCGCCAGCACCCAACCTTGGAGTTTCGAAAAAAAACCTATGCCAATCGTTTGTGCTACGTTTGTGCCGGAATGTACCGCAAAAATTTTCGTTTGTACCACTTCCGGTACGAAGTTATAATAGTTTTAAAGTGGGGGGCTGGGGAAACGGCAGCCTCCCACCTTGGAATTTCGAAACGAAACCTATGCCAATCGTTTGTGCTACGTTTGTGCCGGAATGTACCGCAAAAATTTTCGTTTGTACCACTTCCGGTACGAAGTTATAAGAGTTTTAAAGTGGGGGGCTGGGGAAACGGCAGCCCCCACCTAGAAATTTCGAAACGAAACCTATGCCAATCGTTTGTGCTACGTTTGTGCCGGAATGTACCGCAAAAATTTTCGTTTGTACCACTTCCGGTACGAAGTTATAAGGGTTTTAAAGTGGGGGGAGGGGGGGGCTGGAGAAACGGGAGCCTCCAAACTTGGAATTTCGAAACAAAACCTATGGCAATCGTTTGTGTTACGTTTGTGCCGGATTGTACCGCAAAAATTTTCGTTTGTACCACTTCCGGTACGAAGTTATAAGGGTTTTAAAGTGGGGGGCTGGAGAAACGAAAGCCTCCAACCTTGGAATTACGAAACAAAAACTATGTCAATCGTTTGTGCTACGTTTGTGCCGGAATGTACCGGAAAAATTTTCGTTTGTACTACTTCCGGTACGAAGTTATAAGGGTTTTAATGTGGGGAGCTAGACAAACGGCAGCCTCCAAACTTGGAATTTTCAAACTAAACCTATGCCAATCCTTTGTGCTACGTTTGTGCTGGAATGTTCCGCAAAAATTTTCGTTTGTACTACTTCCAGTACGAAGTTATAAGGGTTTTAAAGTCGGGAGCTAGAGAAACGGCAGCCTCCAAACTTGGAATTTCAAAACTAAACCTATGCCAATCCTTTGTGCTACGTTTGTGCCGGAATGTTCCGCAAAAATTTTCGTTTGTACCACATCCGGTGCGAAGTTATAAGGGTTTTAAAGTGGGCGGCTGGAGAAACGAAAGCCTCCAACCTTGGAATTACGAAACAAAAACTATGTCAATCGTTTGTGCTACGTTTGTGCCGGAATGTACCGGAAAAATTTTCGTTTGTACTACTTCCGGTACGAAGTTATAAGGGTTTTAATGTGGGGAGCTAGACAAACGGCAGCCTCCAAACTTGGAATTTTCAAACTAAACCTATGCCAATCCTTTGTGCTACGTTTGTGCCGGAATGTTCCGCAAAAATTTTCGTTTGTACTACTTCCGGTACGAAGTTATAAGGGTTTTAAAGTCGGGAGCTAGAGAAACGGCAGCCTCCAAACTTGGAATTTCAAAACTAAACCTATGCCAATCCTTTGTGCTACGTTTGTGCCGGAATGTTCCGCAAAAATTTTCGTTTGTACCACATCCGGTACGAAATTATAAGAGTTTTGAAGTGGGGAGGGTGGAGAAACGGAAGCCTCCAAACTTGGAATTTCGAAACAAAACCTATGGCAATCGTTTGTGCCACGTTTTTGCCGGAATGTACCGCAAAAATTTTCGTTTGTACCACTTCCGGTACGAGGTTTTAAGAGTTTTAATGTGGGGGCTGGGGAAACGGCAACCCCCTACCTTGGAATTTCGAAACAAAACCTATGCCAATCGTTTGTGCTACGTTTGTGCCGGGAAGTACCGCAAAAATTTTCGTTTGTACCACTTCCGGTACGAAGTTATAAGAGTTTTAATGTTGGGGCTGGGGAAACGGCAACCCCTTCCTTGGAATTTCGAAACAAAACCTATGCCAATCGTTTGTGTTACGTTTGTGCCGGAATGTACCACAAAAATTTTCGTTTGTACCACTTCCGGTACGAAGTTACAAGGGTTTTAATGTGAAGGGCTGGGGAAACGGCAGCCCCCACCTAGGAATTTAAAAAAAAAAACCTATGCCAATCGTTTGTGCTACGTTTGTGCCGGAATGTACCGCAAAAATTTTCGTTTGTACCACTTCCGGTACGAAGTTATAAGGGTTTTGAAGTGGGGGCCGGGGAAACGGCAGCCCCCCTCCTAAAAATTACAAAACAAAACCTATGCCAATCGTTTGTGCTACGTTTGTGCTGGAATGTACCGCAAAAATTTTCGTTTGTACCACTTCCGGTACGAAGTTATAAGGGCTTTAAAGTGGGAGGGCTGGGGAAACGGCAGCCTCCAAACTTGAAATTTCGAAACAAAACCTATGCCAATTGTTTGTGCTACGTTTGTGCCGGAATGTACTGCAAAAATTTTCGGTTGTACCGCTTCCGGTACGAAGTTATAATAGTTTTAAAGTGGGGGGCAAACTTCAGAAACATCAAATTCTATACAAATAGAGATAGAAACGTTGAGTTAACGGCAATCGTTAGTGCACTTAAAAGCACTAAGCACTAACGTTAGTGCTATCATATTTTGGGATTATTCAAGATTTTTGGTGGGGGGGCAACTTCATTAATATCAAATTCTATACAAATAAAGGTAGAAACATAGTGTTAACGGCAATCATTAGTGCATCATTAGTGCAATTAAACGCAGTAAGCACTAACGTTAGTGCTACTATATTTTGAGATTTATTCAAAAAATTTGGTGGGGCGGTCAACTTCAGAAATATCAAATTCTACACAAATAGGGATGAAACATGGGGTTAATGGCAAACGTTAGTGCATCGTTAGTGCACTTAAACGTACTAACACTATCGTTGGTGCTACCATATTTTGGAATTCATTCAAGATTTTCGGTGGGATGGCCAACTTCAGTAATTTCAAATTCTATACAAATAGAGATAGGAACATAGAGTAACGGCAATCGTTAGTGCATCGTTAGTGCACTTAAAATACTAAACACTGGCGGTGCTACAATATTTTGGGATTTATTCAAGATTTTAGATGGGGGCCAACTTCAGAAATATCAAATTCTATACAAATAGAGGTAGAAACATGCAGTTAAAGATAATCGTTATTGCATCGTTAGTGCACTTAAATGCACTAAGCATTAAGGTTAGCATTACCATATTTTGGGATTTATTCAAGATTTTTGGTGGGGCCAACTTCAGAAATATCAAATTCCATACAAACATTTAGTGCTTTCTAGAAGCACTAACGATACACTAATGAATGGCATTAATTTTTTGTTAGTGCTTGAAGTTGAAGCAAGTTCACCGTGCCCTCCAAAGATATTGTGCCTGTAGCACCTACACTAATGAAGTGCTAACGTTAGGGGTTGGTGCACTAAGAACCACTAACAATTGCACTAGAAGATATCATTAGTACTTTTGAATATGGCGGAAATTTGATGCAATTAAAAATTCCCAATAAATGTCTTATAGGAGTTTAGTGACATGTAATTGTCCATAACTACACTAATATTGAAGGACAAACGAAACTGTTAGTATTTTCTAGAAGCACTAACGATGCACTAACGATTGCACTAGAATAGATCATTAGTACTCTTGAATTTGACGGAAATTTGATGCAATGAAAAATTTCCCATAAATTTATTATGTGTTTCGTTACATGTAATTGGCCATAACTAAACTAATATTGAAGATCTAACTAAATTATTAGTGTTTTCTAGAAGCACTACCAATGCACTAACGAATAGCACTAAGTTTTTAGTTAGTGCTTGAAGTGGGGGCGCTAAGTTCACTCTGGCCTCAAAAGGTATTTTAATTGTAGCACATTTACTAATGAAGCACTAACCTTAGGTGTAGATGCGCTAAGAAGCACTAACAATGCACTAACGATCGCTCTAGAAGAGATCATTAGTGATTTTGAATTTGGCGGAAATTTGATTCAATGAAAAATTTGCCTAAATTTCTTGTGAGTCTCGTGATATGTAATTGGCCATAACTACACTAATAGTGAAGCACTAACGAAATTGTTAGTGCTTTATAGAAGCACTAACGAATTGGACTTTTTTTCCGTTAGTGCTTAAAGTGTCGGTGCGAAATTCACGCTGACTTCTCCATAGTTTTTTTTACTTGTAACACCTACACTAATGAAGCACTAACGTTAGATGTTTGTGCTCTAAGAAGCAATTACGATGCACTAACAATTGCACTAACAGAGGTAATTAGTGCTTTTGAATGCGATGGGAATTTGATACAATGAATAATTCCCCATGTGTTTCTTATGGGAGTTTTGAGACTTATAATTGGCTATTTCTACACTAATGGTGAAACACTAACGAAACTACTTATATCTTCTAAAAGTACTAACAATGCACTAACGTATAAAACTATTTTTTTTTGTTTGTGCTTGTAGTGTGCGCTAAGTTCACGATAATTTCGAAAATTTTCTTTCCTTGTAACATTAGTGCTTCCTCGTGCACCAACACCTAAGTTTCGTGCTTCATTAGTGTAGGTGCTACAAGTAAGAAACCTTTGCGGGCCAGCGTGAACTTGGTTCCCACTTCAAGCAGTAACGAAAAATAAGTCCATTCGTAATGTATCGTTAGCGCTTCTGCAAAACACTCATAGTTCCGTTAATGCTTAACTATTGATGTTGATATGGCCAATAATATGCCACAAAAATCCCATAAGAGATTTATGTGGAATTTTTCATTGCGTCAAATTTCCGTCAAAATCAAAAGCACTAATGACCTCTTCTACTGAAATCGTTAGTGCTTCTTAGTGCATTAACACCTAACGTTAGTTCTTCATTAATGTATCGGTCCTACAAGTAAAAAAAAAAACCTTTGGAAGCTTTCATGAAATTGGCGCCCCACTTCAACCAATAACGAAAAAATTAGAGCCGTTTTCGTTAGTGCTTCACTATTAGTGTAGTTATGACCAGTTACATCTCAGGAAACTCACATAAGAAATTTAAGGGGAGTTTTTCGCTGTGTCCAATTTCTGCCAAATTAAAAAGCACTAATGATCATTTCCAGTACAATCCTTAGTGCATCGTTAGTGCTTCTTCGTGCACCAACCCCTAACGTTAGTGCTTAATTAGTGTAGGTGCTACAAGTAAAATATCTTTGGTGGTCAGCGTGAATTTGCGCCCTCTTCAAGCACTAACAAAGTAATAAGTGCATTCGTTACTGATTCCTGAAAATACTGACACTTTGTATGGAATTCGATATTTCTGAAGTTGGCCCCTACCAAAAATTTTGAATAAATCTAAAAATGTGGTAACACTAACGTTAGTGCTTAGTGCTTTTAAGTGCACTAACGATGCACTAACGATTACCATCAACCCCATGTTTCTACCTCTATTTGTACAGAATTTGATATTTCTGAAGTTGCCCCCCCCCAACGAAAATCTTGAATAATCCCAAAATATGGTAGGAATTACGGTAGTGCTTAGTGTGTTTAAGTGCACTAACGATGCACTAACGATTACCGTCAACACCATGTTTTTACCTCCATTTGTATACAATTTGATATTTCTGAAGTTGGCCCCCCACCGAAAATCTTGAATAATCCCAAAATATGGTAGCACTTACGGTAGTGCTTAGTGTGTTTAAGTGCACTAACGATGCACTAACTATGCGCTAAGTTTAGTGAAAATCTGTCTGCATAAAGATGGGTGGGGGGCTAACTTCATATGAAGTTGGTCCCCCACCAAAATCTTCAATATCTCGTAAACGCTGATAGCACTAACGTTAGTTCTAAATGCACTAACGTGCACTAACGACGTGTAACGTTTGCTGTAATTTGCGAGAGAGGGGGGGCAACTTCAGGAACGTAAATTTTTTTGCGGTACATTCCGGTAAAAACGTACCATAAACGATTGACATAATATTATCTCGAGATTCGAAGGTGGGGGGTTCTGGAAACGGCAGCCCCCTAGTTAAAACTGTCATACTTTTGTACTAGAAGTGATAAAAACAAAAATTTTAGCAGTACATTCCGGCACAAACATAGCACAAACGATTGACATAAGTTTTGTTTTGAAATTCCTAGGTGGGAGGATGCCGTTTCCCAGCCCCCACTTCAAAACTCTTATAATTCCGTACCGGAAGTGGTACAAACGAAAATTTTTGGGGTACATTCCGGCACAAACGTAGCACAAACGATTAGCATAGGTTTTGTTTCGAAATTTCACTTTTGGGGGTTTCCGTTTCTCCAGTCCCCCACTTGAAAACCCTTATAACTTCGTATCGGAAGTGATACAAACAAAAATTTTTGGGGTACATTCCGGCACAAACGTAGCACAAACGATTGGCATAGGTTTTATTTCGAAATTTCACTTTTGGGGGTTTCCGTTTCTCCAGCCCCCCACTTTAAAACCCTTATAACTTCGTACCGGAAGTGGTACAAACGAAAATTTTGCGGTACATTCTGGCACAAACGTAGCACAAAGGATTGGCATAGTGTTTTTTTAAATTCCTAGGTGGGGGCTGCCGTTTCCCCAGCCCCCCACTTTAAAACTATTATAACTTCGTACCGGAAGTGGTACAAACGAAAATTTATGCGGTACATTCCGGCACAAACGTAGCACAAACGATTTGCATAGGTTTTGTTTTGAAATTTTTAGGTGGGGGGCTGCCGTTTCCCCGGCCGCCCATTTCAAAACACTTATGACTTCGTATCGGATGTAGTACAAACAAAAATTTTTGCGGTAAATTCCGCCACAAACGTAACACAAACGATTGGCAGAGGTTTCGTTTTGAAATTCCTAGGTGGGGGCTGCCGTTTTCCTAGCGTCCCACTTGAAAACCCTTATAACTTCGTACCGGAAGTGGTACAAACGAAAATTTTTGCGGTACATTCCGGCACAAACGTAGCACAAACGATTTGCATAGGTTTTGTTTTGAAATTTTTAGGTGGGGGGCTGCCGTTTCCCCGGCCCTCACATCAAAACCCTTATAACTTCGTACCGGAAGTGGTACAAACGAAAATTTTTGCGGTACATTCCGGCACAAACGTAGCACAAACGATTGGCATAGGTTTTGTTTCGAAATTCCAAGTTTGGAGGCTGCCGTTTCCCCAGCCCTCACATCAAAACCCTTATAACTTCGTACCGGAAGTGGTACAAACGAAAATTTTTGCGGTACATTCCGGCACAAACGTAGCACAAACGATTGGCATAGGTTTTGTTTAGAAATTCCAAGGTTGGAGGCTTCCGTTTCTCTAGCCTCCCCACTTTAAAACCCTTATAACTTCGTGCCGGAAGTGGTACAAACGAAAATTTTTGCGGTACATTCCGGCAAAAACGTAGCACAAACGATTAGCATAGGTTTTGTTTCGAAATTCCAAGTTTGGAGGCTGCCGTTTCTCCAGCCCCTCCCTACTTTAAAACCCTTATAACATCGTACCGGAAGTGGTACAAACAAAAATTTTGCGGTACATTCCGGCACAAACGTAGCACAAACGATTGGCATAGGTTTCGTTTCGAAATTCTTAGGTGGGGGCTGCCGTTTCACCTGCCCCCTCACTTTAAAACCCTTATAACTTCGTACGGCAAGTGGTACAAACGAAAATTTTTGCGGTACATTCCGGCACAAACGTAGCACAAACGATTTGCATAGGTTTTGTTTTGAAATTTTTAGTTGGGGGGCTGCCGTTTCCCCGGCCGCCCATTTCAAAACCCTTATGACTTCGTATCGCAAGTAGTACAAACAAAAATTTTTGCGGTAAATTCCGCCACAAACGTAGCACAAACGATTGGCAGAGGTTTCGTTTTGAAATTCCTAGGTGGGGACTGCCGTTTTCCTAGCGTCCCACTTGAAAACCCTTATAACTTCGTACCGGAAGTGGTACAAACAAAAATTTTTGCGGTACATTCTGGCACAAACGTAGCACAAACGATTGGCATAGGTTTTGTTTTGAAATCTTTAGGAGGGGGGCTGCCGTTTCCCCAGGCCCCCACTTCAAAACCCTTATTACTTCGTACCGGAATTGGTAGAAACGAAAATTTTTGTGGTACATTCCGGCACGAACGATTGGCATAGGTTTTGTTTTGAAATTCCTAGGTGAGATGCTGGCGTGTCCCAGCCCCCCACATCAAAACTCTTATAATTTCGTACCGGATGTGGTACAAACGAAAATTTTTGCGGAACATTCCGGCACACACGTAGCACAAACGATTGGCATAGGTTTAGTTTTGAAATTCCTAGGTGGCGGGGTGCCGTTTCCCTAGCTCCCCACATTAAAACCCTTATAACTTCGTACCGGAAGTGGTACAAACGAAACTTTTTCCGGTACATTCCGGCACAAACGTAGCACAAACGTTTGGCATAGTTTTTGTTTCGAAATTTCAAGGTTGGATGCTTCCGTTCCTCCAGCCCCCCACTTTAGAACCCTTATAACTTCGTACCGGAAGTGGTACAAACGAAATTTTTTCCGGTACATTCCGGCACAAACGTAGCACAAACGAATGCCATAGTTTTTGTTTCGAAATTCCAAGTTTGGAGGCTGCCGTTTCTCCAGCCCCCCACTTTAAAACCCTTATTACTTCGTACCGGAAGTGGTAGAAACGAAAATTTTTGCGGTACATTCCGGCACAAACGTAGCACAAACGATTGGCATAGGTTTTGTTTCGAAATTTCACTTTTGGGGGTTTCCGTTTCTCCAGTCCCCCACTTTAAAACCCTTATAACTACGTACCGGAAGTGGTACAAACGAAAATTTTTGTGGTACATTCCGGCACAAACGTAGCACAAACGATTGGCATAGGTTTTATTTCGAAATTTCACTTTTGGGGGTTTCCATTTCTCCAGCCCACCACTTTAAAACCCTTATAACTTCGTACCGGAAGTGGTACAAACGAAAATTTTGCGGTACATTCTGGCACAAACGTAGCACTAAGGATTGGCATAGGTTTTTTTTAAAATTCCTAGGTGGGGGGCTGCCGTTTCCCCAGCCCCCCACTTTAAAACTATTATAACTTCGTACCGGAAGTGGTACAAACGAAAATTTATGCGGTACATTCCGGTACAAACGTAGCACAAACGATTGCCATAGGTTTTGTTTCGAAATTTCACTTTTGGGGTTTCCGTTTCTCCAGTCCCCCACTTTAAAACCCTTATAACTTCGTACCGGAAGTGGTACAAACGAAAATTTTTGTGGTACATTCCGGCACAAACGTAGCACAAACGATTGGCATAGGTTTTGTTTAGAAATTCCAAGGTTGGAGGCTTCCGTTTCTCCACCCTCCCCACTTTAAAACCCTTATAACTTCGTACCGGAAGTGGTACAAACGAAAATTTTTACGGTACATTCCGGCAAAAACGTAGCACAAACGATTGCCATAGGTTTTGTTTCGAAATTCCAAGTTTGGAGGCTGCCGTTTCTCCAGCCCCTCCCTACTTTAAAACCCTTATAACTTCGTACCGGAAGTGGTACAAACGAAAATTTTGCGGTACATTCCGGCACAAACATAGCACAAACGATTGGCATAGGTTTCGTTTCGAAATTCTTAGGTGGGGGGTTGCCGTTTCCTCAGCCCCTCGCTTTAAAACCCTTATAACTTCGTACCGGAAGTGGTACAAACGAAAATTTTTGCGGAACATTCCGGCACAAACGTAGCACAAACGATTGGCTTAGGCTTTGTTTTGAAATTTTTAGGTGGGGGGGCTGCTGTTTCCCCGGCCGCCCATTTCAAAACCCTTATGACTTCGTATCGGAAGTGGTACAAACAAAAATTTTTGCGGTACATTCCGCCACAAACGTAGCACAAACGATTGGCAGAGGTTTCGTTTTGAAATTCCTAGGTGGTGGCTGCCGTTTTCCTAGCGTCCCACTTGAAAACCCTTATAACTTCGTACCGGATGTGGTACAAACAAAAATTTTTGCGGTACATTCCGGCACAAACGTAGCACAAACGATTGGCATAGGTTTTGTTTTGTAATTTTTAGGAGGGGGGCTGCCGTTTCCCCAGGCCCCCACTTCAAAACCCTTATAACTTCGTACCGGAAGTGGTACAAACGAAAATTTTAGCGGTACATTCCGGCACAAACGTAGCACAAACGATTGCCATAGGTTTTGTTTTGAAATTCCTAGGTGAGATGCTGCCGTGTCCCAGCCCCCCACATCAAAACTCTTATAATTTCGTACCGGATGTGGTACAAACGAAAATTTTTGCGGAACATTCCGGCACAAACGTAGCACAAACGATTGGCATAGGTTTAGTTTGAAATTCCTAGGTGGCGGGCTGCCGTTTCCCCAGCTCCCCACTTTAAAACCCTTATAATTTCGTACCGTATGTGGTACAAACGAAAATTTTTGCGGAACATTCCGGCACAAACGTAGCACAAACGATTGGCATAGGTTTAGTTTGAAATTCCTAGGTGGCGGGCTGCCGTTTCCCCAGCTCCCCACTTTAAAACCCTTATAACTTCGTACCGGAAGTAGTACAAACGAAAATTTTTCCGGTACATTCCGGCACAAACGTAGCACAAACGATTGGCATAGTCTTTGTTTCGAAATTCCAAGGTTGGAGGCTTCCGTTTCTCCAGCCCCCCCACTTTAGAACCCTTATAACTTCGTACCGGAAGTGGTACAAACGAAATTTTTTCCGGTACATTCCGGCACAAACGTAGCACAAACGATTGCCATAGATTTTGTTTCGAAATTCCAAGTTTGGAGGCTGCCGTTTCTCCAGCCCCCCCCCACTTTAAAACCCTTATTACTTCGTACCGGAAGTGGTACAAACGAAAATTTTTGCGGTACATTCCGGCACAAACGTAGCACAAACGATTGGCATAGGTTTCGTTTCGAAATTCCTAGGTGGGGGAGCTGCCGTTTCCCCAGCCCCTCCACTTTAAAACTTTTATAACTTCGTACCGGAAGTGGTACAAACGAAAATTTTTGCGGTACATTCCGGTACAAACGTAGCACAAACGATTGGCATAGTTTTTTTTCGAAACTCCAAGGTGGGGGGGCTGGCGAAATGCACCTTTTATATGGGACATCTTCTACACCCCAAAATTATTATATACTTCCTGTACGGCTACAATGATTAAGTTCTACATGATGGTAGCCTTCCGAGACTAACCCACAGGAAAATTGCCAAAGGCAAATATTTTATATTTTTAGGGAGTCTAAAGGGAGGATGAAGAAATCCTCCATATTATTTCAACGAGCCTTCTTTTTTACTTACAATCTCATATTTTAGGTACTTGGAATTGGAATAAAAACATGAAATTCGGTATGCTTATACGTTTTCAAGATCGTTACCTAACTAAATCACTAAAAATAAAAGTTTCCAGCTTTAGAGTGGTGTTATGGAGAACTAAAAAGTCTTTCCAATATTATTTATATGCGACATTTTATACACCCCCAAAAAGTTTAGGCACTTCCGACAGGATTAGAATGATGAACTTTGGCATGATTGTAGTCTCCCGGGACTAACCCAGATGAAAATCACCAAAAGTGAATATTTTTAGCTTTTAAGGGGTCTAAAGGGGAATGAAGTAATTCCCATGACATTTAAATGGGTGTTTTCTTGAGTTACAAAATCTTATCTTTTAGAGAGCTGAAATACTATAACATATTTGAAATTTGGTAGAATTGTGGATTTAAGAGGTGTAAGGCGTAGGTCGAGCAAACGCGTGGGTCTCGGGACGGAGCCCTCAGCTAGCCAAAGGCTAGTCTTTTCTCTAAACCTTGAGTACCCTTAGAAAAATATTTGTTTTGGCTTCCTCCCAAAATGTTTCCACAGGGGCAATCACCTGCTATCATCTTCAAAATTCTTGTCCCTAAGCTGTTTCTTGAGCTGGGGAAAGACGTAAAATCACTGGGGATAGATCTGGAGAATAGGGTTGGCGTTTGAGCAGTTCGAAGCAAGCTTTTAGATGACAGCCATCGCAACTTCAGCTTTGTATATGAATGCACTTCTTGCTCACAGTTTCCTCGTTTCTTTCTTTAATGGTCTCCCGCAATCTTCTTATCTCATCTGTGTAATAGTGACTTCCTTTCCCAAATACTCCACCGTAATTATTCGCTCAGCATACCCCCAATACGGATGCCATAAGGTTTCCCGCCGAGCTTGACAGTTTGCATTTCTTTGGCGTTAGTGAGGACGGCTTCTTGCAAGCCATCGACTGCTGTTTGGTCTCAGAATCAAAATGATGGGTCCATGTTTCATCCATGATCACAAATTGCGGCAAAAAAGATTTCCTCCTTAGCCTGGTACCTTTGAAGATTAGTGTTTGACATATCAAGTCGCCCTTTTTGCTCCTCGGTTATCATTTTCGGTACCTAACGGACGGAAACCTATTTCATGTGAAAATTGTTGGTAAGAATCAATTGAATGCTGGCCTATGAGATCCCCGTGACCTCAGCTAAATAGACGATGGTTACTCTTCGGACTGTTCACACAACATCTTGGGATTATTTTGGCGTTATCCTAGGTAACGGACATCAAAGAGCGACTTTCACGATATTCTTCTTCCGTAGATATTCTGCCTAGTTTGAACTCCTTGCAGTATCGTGAAACTGTGAAATATGGAGTAGTAGAGTCCCTCAGTGTTCCCACCAAGTCATCATGTACATCTTGTGCAGATCTTTTTTTAACCTCGATTGCTCGTATTCAAATGAATGTATCTCCCAGAAATGATTAAATGTTCGTCGTCGGCACTCGTACTATTGACCGTATGTGTATTACAAATGTCCGAATATCATTATTTTTGGATCATGCCTCGTAACTGTTCTGGACCGACTAGTGTAGAGAATATGAGAACTAAATTAGAAAAGGCTATAGTTTTGTGAAGAGTGGCTATGAAAGTCTGAAATACATTACGAAGCAGGGGCGGATCCAGGACGGACTTCTGGGGGGCGGTTGGTTGTAATACTGCTACTTAGAGCTACTTTTAAGAGCTCCAAAGTCTGGGATGGGTTTTATTTATATAT
Source organism: Thermobia domestica (assembly GCF_964235325.1). Classification (NCBI taxonomy): domain Eukaryota; kingdom Metazoa; phylum Arthropoda; class Insecta; order Zygentoma; family Lepismatidae; genus Thermobia; species Thermobia domestica. The sequence goes on along the minus strand of NC_137463.1, from coordinate 123,081,073 downwards.
AAAATAAAATAGAAGTTTTCTCTTTTGGGGGGATCGATCGCTCCGATTGTCCCCCCCCTGGATCCGCCACTGTTACCAAGAGAGAAGATAAATGATAACAACATAAGAGAAATACGAATCTAAGAAACAAAGAAACTATCATAGGAGTTCAGAGTGGGGCACAGGATTCGATTGTCGTAAAGACATCAATAACAATATATTCAGGGCAACGTGGTCGAGTTCTAATTGTTAAGATAGCTGACTGGAAATTTGAAGAATCATACTTCGAGCCCATTCAAAGTGTTCTTTCATGTTTTTATTTTTGCGAGTCTTCATGTATTCCAGAAGTGTTCATATATTTTACTGTAAAGGGAGAAATGCTATTGTCGTTGACGATATAAGTTCGATGATGATAACTAAGTTTTCATGACCATGAAAACAGAAATATTTACTTTGGAGATAAAAGTAAGGAAGATCACAGAAGCATGTGCATTAATGCCATGCATGTTGTTTACACTATATCATCTAAAACAGTCATTATGATAAGTAAAGGCATACTGTGTCTGTGTAGTGCTAATCAAGAGTTGACAGTAGCAAGTGTGATGAAATTGTTAGTCGTGCGTTACAAGGCCAGAATGCATCTCAAATCACCAGAACACTTGGTTGTGACTGATGAACTGTTCACAAATGTTTAGATCGGCACCAGATGATGGAATTAAATGACAGATATAGTTTATACATGAGAAATCCAGGATGTCATTTGGGAGCTTAAGGGAGGGCAACTGTTCCCACCGAACTTTGACCACTATAGAGTACATTTTAATTATGAGCACAAAATATACTAATGAAAAACGCGAAATGTAGGTAGTTATATAAACGAGTGTAAATCTTAAATGACGCTACCAGAAAGATAATTTGCATTTGAATCAAATACACAAAAATCAGTATTTGATTCTCAAAAATTTACATTTTAAAATATTTTTTACTTTACTACATAGAATATCCAAGCTAGAAGTATTTGGAATGTGGTGTTGGCGCAGAATACTGCGCATATCATGGACCGAAAGTAAAGGAATGAAGACGTACTAAAGGAAGCTACGAAAGGACAACAGATCGTGAAGATAATAGGAAAAAGAAGAAACAGCATGCTTGGCCATCTTCTTCGGCACTCCGATTGGATCTGAGTGTTAATATAAAGGAAAAGTCAGGAGGAAAACTAGGAAGAGGAAGACCAAGGATAGAATACCTAGATTCAGTTACGAAGAAGAGAACAATTCTCCCAAGGGAAAGAAAAGTTTTAAAATTTCCACGTTGCCCACCAACCAATTTTGAGGTAAGAAAGAAGATATAGAATATTACTTAACCAGCTATTTGAAGGGGTATCAAGATGGCAGTAAAATTTCTTAATTTACGGAATCCTGGGAAAACATTTAACTTAATTTTTCAAAAATACCTGTTTGTTTTTATGCATAATGACAAGAAAGTTCAACTTGATATTCGAGGGCATCAGGAAAACATACTACAAATGGTCTAATGGTTTGGGATTGACAATCTGCTTCAGTAATCGTTTTTCATTCAACCAATTCATCGTTTATTTCCACCTATTACTGGGAGTACATATCTTGACAACATTTGTAATGATAATGATAATGATGGCAGTAGGGATGTTAGAAAACAAAAGGAAAAGCACACGCCTATTAACTATATTGACTTAAACTATTTTCCTACAAGTGGCTCATCGAGTCCGAGAGGACAGTTCTTTTAGAACTTAGCAACGCGAGATATACAAAATATATTAACCAAACTTGTACCGAGTAGATACTTTTAAAAAAATGTAATAATGATAAATATTGATAAGCTGATATATTTCAGACATAATTATCGTTTGATCACTTCACCTACAAAACATATTGTTGTCAGATAATTGTCGAAAAAATATAATACAGAGGTTGTAATTAGCATCAAGCACTGATGCACTTCTGTGTTAGATCATCGTTACAAATATCTACCGACAACCTATAATTGAACTGAAGGTCAATAGCTCAAATACCTAATTACGAGTACAGCTCTTTCAGTGCTTTCTTTGTTAACTGTATTAGTTGTGAGTACAAATTTGTATTTGCTATGTTCTTAATGCTAGAAAATGCGGCTATGCGTACAGAAGCTCTTATCTTGAACAATACATTCAGTAAGTGCAATCGATTGTTTGACCACCCACTTAATAAGTCTTAATATCAGAGATAAGATTATACAGACAATGCATTGATTTTTTATACCGACAATAATATACTTGATATCCTTTTCTTTTTTCTTTCCTAAAGTAAAATAAAGGTGTCATTAAATTTTGAAAGAATAAACTAAATTTTGTGATTTATTTACCATAGTTTACATGTTTACCTACCAGGGATGTACCCACGGTGGGCAAATGGGGGCCTGGCCCCCCAAACGACTTCCTGCGCCCCAAATGGAGTTCGACAGTTAGGTGCCTATTTAAATATGTTTACTAAAGCAAATGACAAATGCCCATAATAGAACAAATAGGAGTGTTCATTCTTCATACGAGAAGAGTAAGATTTAAATGAATATAAAACCGTAAATTTAAATATTATAAAAATCGACCCCCTTTTTCGCCTTTAGAAGCGGAATTGTCGAAAATGCTACAATAAGTGTTCACTCATTTTTATTGTTTGTTTATATATCGAATGTCACGCCTCCAACTTAAGCAAATATTCACATTAAGCATTTTCTGATTGAAAATCGAAAATTCTAATAACGGAATTTTTTCCGTTACACTGAGAAAAATCCGTTCTCCGGACAGCGATATATTGTACATACAAATATACGGAATCCTCTTGCTTACTACAGAAATCAGTACGAAGCATACACTATCCATATGCTACATACGCACTGCTCTTAGATGTTACATCATGTCGTTGCGGGATGTCTGGCATGTAAGAGTCTTCCGTATATTACATACATATACGTATGTTACATTTGTCAACTATATGTTATGTACGTCTATTTGTATGTGAGATCCTGATCGCCTATATCGTTTCATACGGAAAATACGTATAGATGGAACACTTATACGGAAAATATTAGGCCTATAAAACATGCGTTTTAAATTATACTTTGTTGTACGTTAAGTCCAAAAACTATAGGATTTACACATGTAACATGCGTTTTTGCATACGCCACATACGATTTTTCTTTCTCAGCGTAGAAGCCGAAGTTTTGAAAAGGTTGAAACTCGTTTTCGATTAATTACAATTAGAGATTTATGAACCAGATCTCTTACATCCAACTTAAACGGATATCCACATAAAGTTCTTTTCTGCAGAATATAAAGAATCGGAAATTTGAATATTATAGATATTATTCCTTCCCCGTTAAGAACTAAATTGTCAAAACATGTATTCTCTTATTTTTAATTAAGAGTTTGGCAGTTTCACAATAAAGAGTCTAAATTTGTAAGATGGGAATTGTCCCCTTTTCCTATTTAAGAGCGGAACTTTCGATAAACGCTGAAACACAACTTCAGTTATTTTTAATGGGAAGTTCCTATGCCAAGTTTTATCTTCCTTCACTTGTGAGATACTTCATCCTTGAAAAAAAAAAAAAAAAAAAAAAAAAAAGATTGGTCGGAGACGGGTTACACTGGACAACAAATTTTAACTTTTTTCATGCTTCGGAAAAGAAAAGTACATTTTCTTATGCAAATGAGGATGCTGAATACGAAAATGAAAATAAACATGCTGAATTAGTTCGAGTTAGTGATCGACAGAAATATGTGTTATGTAGTGTTAACACTTTTAGATTCTTGAATTTTCTACTGGCCTTTCATTAAACAGCAATTGCTTCAATTTTGTTCCTCCGAGTATCATGGTTCATATGGTATTCGCTTCAAAATAAACGAAGCTTGGAAATGGTACTATGTGCATGTGTACATGCAGGGGTGGACTGGCCATAATCAAGTACCGGCCCGATGGCCGCTGGGCCCTCCTCACATCAGTGCCTTTGCGCCCTCCTCGGGAGGGGTTAAGACCAGTCTTAGCCTTGGGAAGGCGCACAGTTTCCTCTCTGAACACAATTTTTAAAAAACAAAGCTACATAATTATTTTATAAATTTGCTAGTTTTTGGCCAGCTAGGGCTCCAGCCCAGACCCCGGTAATTGCTCGGCCTGCGGCCTCGCTCTTTCTGTTTTTGGCTTTGGGAATCATTATAATGATCTTAGGGACCCTGAAATTTATAGATTTGATTCTAATATCGATCATTTTGGATGATTTTTATATATCAACCCTACCACCCCCACTGCTCCGCCCAAGATCCAGTCTTTACTCGGCCTACGGCTTGGCCCTTTGGCTGAGTTTGGGTGTTTATATATCTTTCTTTGGACTTCTCCAGGAAATTCAGATATTTTTGAAAGAATCCCAGAAACGACTTGAGGTGTACTTGGAACAAAACCCAAGCGTCCGTCTTGAGGCTATTGGGATAACTCGATGGAGAAGTAAAAGCAACGCTGCTGTAAAAATATTTGGACACTTTCATTACTGGGCACCCAACTCAAAGGATGCCAGACCAAGAAAATCAAAACCAGTATATGTGGAACTCGTAGCAGCATTAAGTGTGATTGGCAACTCGCAAGAATTCAATTCCAAAGTCAGATATGATGAAATGTCTCTCATTCAAAAGTTGTGCTCCTTTGAGACTATCATTGTGGCTATGATGTTTTTATTGATTTTTCAGCATACCACACCTTTATCAGACTACTTGTAAACAGAAAACTTAGACTATGTCCAAGCATGGCGCCTGATATCCTCAACTCAAAATAAGTTGAAAGAAGCTAGGGACCAATTTGACAAAGTCTACAAAGCAGCAGAATACTTTGCAACAGAAATGTCAAATAGTATTGAAGGACTCATTCTAGTCATGTTCCTAGTCTAGAACAAGTTATTATAGAAACAGAATTGCCTGAGGTAAGATGTAGAAAAAGAAAGAAAATGGCAGGGGAATCAGCTTCTGATGAAGTAATTGAAGACAGCAAATACGGATTTGAAGTAACCGTTTTCAACTGTGTTCTAGACCAAATCTCTAACAGCATGCAGGAACGATTTGCTGAAAATCAAAGCTTATACTTAGATTTAGAGTGTTTTGATCCTAAGAAGTTCAAGAGTTTAAGTCTGGCTTCGTTGTCACTGAAGAGAATCACTGAATTAATTCCTGATTGTGAAGAGGGAAAACTTAAAGAAGAGCTTCTTTCGTTTTCATCAATGTGGGAAGAGTTTTCAAAATCCTCTTATGAGAATCAAGAAAACAATCAAGAATCTGTTGAGGTTCGTACGATTGAAGATTTGATTGAAGAGGACAAGTTTTCTGAATATTTCATGGAGGATGAGGAGGAATATTTGGGGCCAACTGACGATATTGTGGATTTAAGGTCTATAAAATGTGATGGAGTGAAGTGCAATTGTTGCTTTAAGTGTGCCTTCGATGTGATTCTGCGGTACAATATGTACTCAAGACTCTACACAGAATTATTCAAAGTTTATAAGTATCTCCTTACATTACCGGCAACACAAGTGTCCTGTGAGCAAGCATTTTCAAAGCTCAGATACATAAAAACAAGACTCCGTTCAAGACTTACAGATGAACATCTGGTATCATTGTTCTTGATGAACTCAAAAAGAGACATTCTGACCAAAATAGACAACAATCTTATTATTGACAAAATGTGTGAGAAAAGCAAGGAGATGCGAAGGCTACTTCAAGCATAAAGCAGTGACTTTACTTTCATTTTCCAGTTTTGTTTTTGAATTTCTTTTTTCACTAGGTAGGTATATAATTCTAAATTTACTTTTGTTAATTTGTAGTAAATGTTTCATGTATACTTTTTATCAACGGTTTTAAAAATAGATGAAAAATAAGTTAATGTTATGATTAACATAGCTTTAAAAGGACGGAAGTATGAAAAATAGCATAAGCCCCAAACTTAACTCAAATCTTCAGTTATAATTAGGCTGTTAACAAATGTAGCCGAAGAATTTAAACAACTAGTGTGATTTCTGTAGTCTCAGTAATAGTGTGCACATTTATATAGGCCTAATATATTTAGTATTCAAAGTCTCCTTGTTTGTTTATGAAAATATTGAATTTGTATAATTCTATCGTGATTAACTGCAATAGCTACTTAATCTTTTGTTGTTTTTTGTGTACTAATTTTCCGAGGGAAGCCCCCCGGGATCTCCGTTTATTAGGAGGGGGTATTCCATACAATCGAAAGCCTCCGATGGACGGCGCCCTCCCAGAGTATGTGACCGCGCCCTTTTTACATAGCCAGTCCACCTCTGTGTACATGATGTATAAGAGGAGGAAAATTTAAAGTAAAATTGAGAATTTCTCGACCAAAAATGCCTTTTTTTAAACGTAGCACTCTCTGGTGTGGGCCCGGCTAAAGGTACCCAAATACTGTATACTCGTAATATATCTTGATGCTAGTGTAGTTTATACATAAGACATGTGCCACGTTTCGTTGTAATATCTACAATTACTGTGAGAGAAAAAATATTTCTCAGTTCTGTTTGTCAATACCAAATTCCATGTAGGGAAAAGTGAGGTATAAAATAAAAAATAATCCAAACAGTACTATTTTTTGAGTATCATGACTTATACGTGATTCACTTCAGAATAAAACATGCTTTCAAATGGCACCATGAGAATGTGTGTATGTATAGGATGTACGAGAAAAGGGAATATTGGGGTAAAATTAGGAATTTTCCGTCCAAAAATTCCTTTTTTTTTCAAAGGTGCCTCTGGTGCGGCCCCAGCTACAGGTACCAAAATACAATATACCTTGAAATTATTGTGGCTCATACGCAATGCATGTGCCAAGTTTCATTGCAACATCTAGGGAAAAGTATTTCTCAATCATGTTTGACAATACCAGATTTTATATAGGGAAAAGCGAGATATAAAATAAACAGATATAAAGTGATGTTCACACGTAAAGAGAGGAAAATGCGTTTAGTTATAACGTTAGACCTTCTACATATGAGGCAAAAAATCACTTAACACATAGGTTATAGAGTATGATAATTGATTGTGTGTGTGCTTGACAGAATTTGTTCCAAAGAATATAAAAGCGCCAATAAGAAATTAAAACTATATAAAATGCAAGTGATAAAATAACTTTCATGGATTTTACAAATGGCGTCTCTTTGTCTCTCTCTTATATTGTGGTTCTGGAACATCTCTAGCGATTGCCCAACAACAATCGGCAAGCGCAGACTTGCTCCAGTGGCCCTGATATCGTTTCTTCATTATAGATATAACTTGGTAGAAATGTTTTCCATATTTATCAATGACTGCTCCGCAATTTTCTGGGAAGAAATCTGTGTGGGAGTGTAATATATGCATTTTTAGTGAAATATTACACCCCATTGCTTGGAATAAGCTATTAGGTGCTCCACTACTTCCTTATAGTTCTGAAAACACTCGTTTCCCAAAACATTCGTCCCGAATGAATCCCATGCGATCTTCTCCTTATCTTCTAATACTTCAAATTCAGGATCATTGAGGTTTTAGGGAATTTGACGGCCAATAAGGATTCCCTACCTGATTTTAGTTTAATCAATTTGTGGAAGTTTACGCAGAATATATTTGAAGAATAGTTTTGATGTGTCTATGAATAGCCACAATTCATAGGGAGTATCTTCTATGTTAAGTTTGCTAATAAGATTAGTTACATTGTTACAACATACTATGATACTTTCCACTGCAAATACTGTTCCAGGCAGGGTTGATATGTTTAATACAAAATGTTTAAAACAAGTGTTCAAACAATGTTTGAAACGAGGGCTGTTGTTTTATTCAGTTTGTTTTAAACGTTTTAAACAAAATGTTTTAAACGTGTTTTCTTTCGATGGTGGTTGAACATGTTTAAAACAACTAAAATATCAGATTGAGTAAGTTAATTTAATTTTGTAACAAACAACCCATCCTCCGCAGGATTTGTGCATGGACTAAATTACAAGTAGAGTCATATTCTTATTATAACAGCAATTACTGAATGAAATTCTGCACATCAATGTGCGTATAACTAAACCAACAGAAATTCAAATGAAGTATTTCAACATTTCTTAATTTCCAAGAATAACGGAGGTTAAACACACTATACACTATTCTAAGATCCAAATTCACAAATTCAAAACTTGGGTATTTTTGATCACTATCATTTTCATAATAATGAAGAGTTCTCACATCATAAGCTAGAAGAAATTCTCTGACAAATACAATACAACTCATAGAAAAAAGAGCAGTGACTAGCCTACAAGGAGCAAATGACATATTTTAACTAAATAGTTTTCAAGATACATCTTTATCTGCAACATGGGTAGCTAATAATGATTAATGTCTACGGCATAACAACACAATAAACTCTAGACGCCCGCAGGGATTTTAACAAAATGGTAGACTCTCATGTTCGGGGCTTTGGTAACCTCCCTAATTATCACAGAATCATGAGTTATACACAATTGGAAAACTTATAGACCACAAATTCCAATGAGGTAATATTCGTGAAATTCCCGCCGTATTCGTAGAAAAAGAACAGACATAAAAAAATCATTAAAAATATGAAAATATTGACTTTGCGGGGCCCTGGCAACCCTTGCAGCCACCTTACGCTGACAAAATGATGAATGTGTAGGCCACATACTTGTGACAATTAATATAAGAAATGGTAGCTATTGCTGCCATTGCGTAATGAATTCGTTTTATGTAGGAAGTATTTAAAAAAATGCACAGAAAAACATTCATTGAATTAGACATTCTCTCCCCTCCCCCACTATAGTACCACGTCCACATGCAAATTATTTTTGCTGCACACATCATGTATACGAACAAGAATTATGCTTCTAGACCACTTCAGTGAAATATATGTTGCGTTGTATGGGACCGTCCCGAAAATAAATGTAAATTAACCAAATTTGACCCCCTCTTCCTCTATAAACAACAAGTACACATACAGATTACTATCATGTAGGGGACTACTTCATTCCTTCACATACCAATTTCTATGGATGTACCAGAAAGGGGGGAGGAATACCCACCTAAACCTGATGGAAAAAAAATGATGAAAAATTAAAAAAAAAAAACTTATCCTCCCTCTCTCGGCCGTACATACATGTACGTACCCCCTATATGCAACTGACGGAAAGCTTCATCCCTCAAAAATACTTTGGTACTATATCATCTTTCTAGCTTAATTAGAGGCTGAGCTATTGACATTTGTTGTAAAAATAAATCTAATTTGTCAAAAAACTTAAACTCCAAAAATTGGCTAACTTTGCCCCTCCCTTCTCCCCCATATAAGCAAGAAGTACAAATACACAATATTACCATGTAGTGGCCTACTTCATTGCTTCACGTAACAATTTTTATGAATCTATCCCCCAAGAGGGGGAATGGCCCCCCAAAAAAACTGTTGAAAAAAATACGATATTTACCCTCCTCCCCTATACATAAATTGAACACCAGCAAAGCTGCATCTTTCAGGAATAAATTGGTACCAAAACCATCTTCCAGCCTTAATTTGAGGTTTAAGACTGAGCCATTGAGGTTTAAAGCCCTGGCACAGCAGTTGCGTCAATGGGCGTTTAAAGATTAAGAATGCAGTAGAACGTAACACAAAGAAACTAAACTACATATTTCGTGAACGGAGATCGGGAAAGTCCCGATTTCTTTCTCCGGAATTGAACATTTGGGCGGATCGAGATTAGGGAAGTTCCCGAAATTTGATCTAGCGGTTGAATATAGATGGCAAGCAATACCTAAGAGTGTAAAAATGTAATATATATGCGTATTTAGATTATTGTTTTAAACAAAATAAACATTCTAAATATGTTTTTTTTTTGTTTAAAACAAAGTACTTTGTTTTAAACGTTTAAAACGTTTTAAACAAAAAAATGTTTTAAACATAAAAAACGTTATTTTTGTTTTTTTTTTTTAAAAACGTTCTTTTTGTTTTTTTTAAAAAAAACGTTTTTTTTTTTCAATTCTGGTTCCAGGGGATTCTGATGTTCACGGACACTTTTAGATCTTCAGAATAAGCTCCCCACTGCTTGAGTCTGGAAGCCAGTACTTCTGCGCTACTTTTTGACAATCCCAGGTAATTTTGACAATCTGGGTCGACATTGTCCGTCTTTTGCTGACAACTGGAGTAAGGTGCTGGACGTTGTGGAACTTTTAGTTCTTCAGAATGTGGCACAGAGACGAACATCTCAAGGAATATTTGGATAAGTAGTAGTCCATTTTTTTCTTTTTTGGACAGACCTTTTTCTTTTTTGGAGGAACTATGCAAAAATAGCAGTTTGAAGTATGATCTATCAGCTCTGTCCATATCATTTTAACTGCAAATGGTATGCATGACCCTTTTGCATGTAGCCAGTCCCGCAAGTTTGTAGAACAAGTGTTACAAGAAATATGTTATGCCCACTTCTTGTCCATATCTCCTACTTTACAGCCAAAGTACAAGTGATAGGATTTCTTTATGACAGGTGTGAAATTTCAATTTTCGTTTCACTTCGCTAAAAACAACAATTTGCTCTGCACTGTAAACACATTTACGCGACATGTTTCTGCTCAGTACAGTCATAGAACAATAAATAATAATAATAATAATAATAATAATAATAATAATAATAATAATAATAATAATAATAATAATAATAATAATAATAATAATAATAATAATAATAATAATTTTAATAATAATAATAATAATAACACCACATATTCACCAAATATCCTCCCACGACCACATCCGGGATGGCAATTTGTAACTATAAAAGAACCTTATACAACACGTTTTCTCTGGCAATCCCTCCAATAGAAACTAAACTGTGATCTGGTTGATGTATCTTTGTCAGAGACAAAGTGCGAGCAATAAGGATTAGCCAGAGACGTACGCAGGAATTTATTTCAGGAGGAGTATTAAGCTTTTCGGGGGTTCAAATACAATTTGAGGCTAAATTATATTAAAATTTGTAAAATTGCACCTAAAACTAGACCAAATTTACAAAAAAGTCGGAATTTTGGGGATTAAGACCCCGCAGGATTCATCCCGTGCGTACGTTCCTAGGGATAGCAATGAAACTAACCGTCAAACAATGGAAGTTCATCGAAATAAGCTGACATCTCCTGTTGCCACGAACCCTTAAATTACCCACCGTTGATAACGGAGCACATCTGTTGATAACGTATTTCTTTGAAACTCGAACCAATCTCAAAAACTAATTTCATACTCGTTATCAGCACCCTAAAATTAGTAAGAATTGATTACTTTTATTTCCGAAGCATTTTCACTGTTGACAAGTGTTATAGGACTTTTGATATTTTGACTTCAAAATTGATGTTATTCTATTCTACACATCTTACTTAGTCGACACACCAAGATCCAAATTACGCAAACAAAGAGATCCAAAGTTATAGGGGTCAAAATTTTTCCAAAAATATAGGGGGTTTAGGACTCTTGATTTTTCACTTCAAAACTGATGTTATTCGATTCTACACTTCTTACCTAGTCTACACACCAAGTTTCAACTTATGCAAATATAGGGATTCAAAGTTATGGGGGGGTTAATTTTTTTTCTTCGTTAAAATTTAGTATGTAGACTAAGTAAGACGTGTAGAATCGAATAATATCAATTTTGAAGTTTAAATAGCGAAAGTCCTATAACCCGCCTCCGACCCAAAGATTTGAATCCACTTCAACATCCCTTAGGATACATATAAAAAAAAATAATCTTATCATCTGTTTTCAAGACAGGAGAGTTTCCTGTCTAAATTTTATGTTTGTAGCTGTAGTAGTATGTGTGTGTGTGTGTGTGTGTGTTGATAAGTCAGTCACTGATATAAATATAATAGCATAAATCTGAAGAAAAAAATCTAAACAGCGTAAACAAATAAAATTACGAACTTCCCAAATTTAATAATCAAGCATAGCCAGATATACGTCAAGGAGATCCTTAATAATTACCGTAACGAAGAAAGAAGCTTACACACACATATATATGCACATAGCTCAAGAATTATGTACGTCACCCGCTGAAATGACTATATGTCCGGCCAGAGCATTCCATATACTCTTGTGGCACGAATTTTAGTATTTTATTTCAGTACATAGAGGCAGGTAGGTAGCCAAGGGGGGCCCGGGAGTCCGGACCTCCCCATCCAAACCAGAAATGAAAAAATAATACGGAAGGATAAAAAACAAGGAAGGAAGGAACTAGACAAAGAAAAATAAGCGTTAAAAACTAAATGCTGCAGCAAGCTTTTGGTTACTCTTTCTTATGAGGAGATCTGTATTACTTGCAATACATGGTGGCGAATGAGCGGGATATCAAGTCAGGGAATTTGAAATTTCTACCAAAGTTCTGCTACTAGTCAGGAAATTTTCAAGCCTTCGGAAGCATAGTGCCCTTCTGTAACAGTGTGGACACTTTTTTATCATAATTTTTCGTCACTGCTTCTCTGTAGTATCAAACATGTTATTTCAGAAACAGTTTTCTACAGCTCCTTTAACCTGTCATTTGGAACAGACAGTAGTTGACTGAATAATAAAGGCAAAAAGTTATGTGAAAAGAAAGTTATTTTAACATTTGATTCAACTGAGAAAGGAAAGCAGATATTGTAAAATATTTTGCAAGACTTATTGAATATGTGCTTTTTATAATAGTGGATACGTACTTTTGATAATAGTTGAGGTCATAATGAAAGGAAAATTATTTGAATTAACAGAGAAAGGAACGTAAATATTATAAAATCTTTTTCAATACTTTTTTTATTCTTTTACTCGAGATTTCTTCGTAGTTTGTTATTAAAATACTTACTAACATACCATCATTTTATTGTCCTAAGAAACCAATATATGTTGCCAGTAAAGTAGTTTAGATTGATCGAGCTCCTGGGTCTTCAGTATTTCATGTCACGCCCCCCTCCCCCCATTAAGAAATCCTGGCTAAATGAAGCAGTATATGTTTCAGTAAAATAGTCTAGAATGATCCAGCCCCTGGTGTAATGACCACAGTATTTCATGTCACGAACCCCCCCCCCCCTTTACGAAATCCTGGCTACGTGCCTTCATTCAGGCAGCTCCCCAATTGGCTCTTAATGCTAGTTGATGTCAGAAAATTTTACTTCTTTCAGCGAGAAAAAAACAAGGGACTATGCACACCGGGGTCGTGCATGCTAATAATGCGGCTTCACCTGAGCTAAATAATGTCACGCTTCCCCGTTAAAACGCAAATTTCGAGCAGAGTTGGCGTGGGTCAATAAAAACTTGACCCACGACCCACTCACCCACCACCCGCCGTGACCCACGACCCACTGACCCACCACCCACCGTGACCCACTCTGACCCACGAACCACCATGACCCACCACCCACGGTGATCCACTCTGACCCACCGTGACTACCCACCCACCATGAACCACTCTCATCCACTGTGACCTATTCTGACTCACCAAAATCCATCGTCATCAACTCTGAACACGATCCACGGCCTCTTCTGTACTGACTAAAGAGTTTACACTTGTAATAAAACAAGACTGTGAAATTGTCACTAATCGGAGTTTGAATTTCTAGTCAATCGCTCAAGCACCACTCTGTTAGAATAACGGTGGATCTGACCTTTATGATATAAAATGGTAAAGTGTTTGTCAGTGAGGAAATTGAAACAGTTCGAGGTGGGGGAAATTAGTGTGTGCCTAAAAATACTTGTACTAAGAGAGTATTCTTGCAAGTGTTACTTTCTGAACGCATTCCAAAAGAAACTTCTATTCGCAGGAAAATACCCTTGTATAATATGGAAAAGGTTATGGTTTCTCAATTCACAGTATTTTTCCCACAAAAGACTTGAAAAATCAGTTTTTCATAGTGTATAAAGGTGCTCGGGTACCCTATGTGAGAGCATCTTCATAAAGTATGCTCATAATTGTAGTTTGTGTAATAACTAAAACCCCACATCACTAAAAATTTAAGTTACAAATCTGCATAACTGCAATTATTATGAATATTTATTCAAAGTAGTTGATCTAAAGCAAAGAAGAGACTTACTAAAAAATAGGTACAAAGTTGAATAACACAAATAAGCCATTAGTAATACAAGTATACATTTTCTATAACTCGCAATTTTCCACCTTAAAACAAACCTGAAATCGGGTTTATTTCCTGTTGGTAACTTTTACGTAGTAAATCATCCGCAGCGGAATGATGTCCATCCTTCAGTCAAGAAATAACTAGCTCGTCTACTTTGAGCTTGTCTAGCGGTGGGCCATTAACATTGATGAACAACAAGTTAGACAATGTTTGAGCACTTAGTCTATTTCTAATATCAGTCATCTGTAAATTCATAAGGGGATATCCCTGTTCGCACTCTTTCATGGAAATTGATAATATTTCTACCCGATTTCTGCAACTCCTCATCGACAATCTGCTTGTTAGACTTAAGTCTTATAACGATTTTTCTTGGTCAGTTTGAAATACTCAGCAAGAAGTATCTCTCTATCACCATACAACATCTTATCCATATCGACCATGCCAGTTGGAAATGTCGACTCATGGAGAACAGAAACTTCATTTACCACGCCTTCGATAGGGAATCTTGTGAATAAATTATCAATTAAAGCCTGATAAACTGATGATTTCTTATTTGTTTATAAATTTATTGTTTGTAATTACACATGAAGGTTTGATGTCATTACCAAGTTCCCTCCTCCGTCTAGAAAGCGAAAGGGAACGAGGTTCCTGGAAAGTGTTCAGAGGTGAATGGGAATTTCCCTTTTTCTTCCTCTTCAATTATCACACTGCTGTTTTCCATGTGCCAAATTACGATGAATTTAAATTATCATAGTGTAATTATTTCTTGTTGAATTATCAATACTTTTCAGTGGAAAAAAGGATGAAATTTGAAAGTTCCAATTCAAGGTAAGTAGACCAACGTTAAGGGAAAAAAGTGTAAAATTTTCCATATAATTATGCGTACAATCCAAACTTAAAATTTCCGTGTAATTAAGCTTGCAGTAGAAATTTTATGCCTATTTTCTTAAATAACATCGATCGTTTTCGATCATTTTTACATACCAACTCACTACCAATTTTCCATATATAGAAAGTGCCCACCTCCCACATAAAGGAGAATTTTAAAAAATGTTGGGACACATTCTATTTATTTTCAATAAAGAGTTAATACACTGAATTTCAGCTCCGTAAGTTTAACGGCTTGCGAGATACTCATTTTTTTTTCGCAAAAATTCGGATCCTCACTACCTCCTTAGGATATTATGCATTATAATGAAAGCAATACAACATCCCAGTTTGGAAAAATGAAATGAAATCTTTGAGTTTTACGTCCCACGGTGATGCCGGTTAGGTTAAAGGAGACGGTGATGATGGGTAATGAATGAAACGGTTAAATGAAGAAAGTGGGAGGAAACGGGAGAACCCCGAGAAAACCCACGCACACGGTGTTTGTCCACCACAAAGTTCACGCGGCGAGGGCTGGGATCGAACCCGGAACCCCAAGCACCAGAGGTGAACGCTCTACCACTGAGCCACCGCGGGCCCAACATCCCAGTTTGGATTAAGGCCTAACTATATACCAAAAGTAATTTCATTTGACTTTGCAATTTGACCATGATGATCAGGCACACATAGTTACATTCAATTTTTTATATAATAATTTATATATTACAGTGATTCAAAAATGTATTTTTTCCAGTAGTTAGCTCCTCTAAAAACTCACAGATCTCGAAAGCCAAGTAGTAGTATAAGTCCTATTGCTATTATTACAATTAAAAATATCAATATCCAAAAGTGCCTGAAGTTATTTTTTCACTTGGTTAGATATACTCACCTCAGGTAAGTAGACAGAAACAAGTGGAAAAGGAACGGAAATTAAGGTCTTGAAAGTAAAGCGAAGACAAATTTACCAGTCTTCAGAAGATACTCTCTATCATGCAGTGAGCAGAGAGGGTCGGTAGATCATACTGAGTCGGCGGGTCACAGTGGATCATGGTGGGTGGTGGGTCGCAGTGGGTCACGGTTAGTGGTGGGTCACATGCTGTTGACCCACGACCCACTGACCTACTCAGAAAATTTGACCCACTTGAACCACTGATGAGACCCGGGTTCGATTCCCGGCGGGAGCTCATGTGGTTCGGATTCCACGTTAATCAGTAGGTCCACGTCTCACATAGCCTCGCTGCTGAACAGGACGTTAAAACTCAAAATCAACTGAACCACTGATCCACTCCATCTCTGATTTCGAGAAACACTGGGACGTCCATTTATTTCTAATGAGGAATACATATACCAAGTTTTATCGTTCTAACTTGACGGGCTCAACCCCACTTCCGCTTAAATAACGTATTTAAATGAATTTAATACTTAGCTGGGGGAAAGAGCTAAGGTTGATAATTATGATAAGTATCATTGCATTTGTTTCCGTAATTACTGCGTGATGCTACAAGACAGAAATTCACATTCGCTTTTATAAAATAAATTTTGTTTATTGTACATATTTCACGTTTTTCACTTCCACTTGAATACTGACTCTCTCAAATTTTCTTACGTCGGTATTTGCAAAAATGTTAAGTACGTCCGTGACTATGGAAAATAAGCGCATGTGTAAGTATCCAGACTCGTAGAGCCATAGTTAATTTAGCTAAGCTTAAACAACTTTTAAGTATTCAAAATTGTAATTATTTTATGGTACGATTTGTCCGCTATAAATCACTCCACGAATTGATGTATAACCGAATTTAATACGTAACGTGATTGGGTTTTACAATCTGGCAGCATGTAATATCAGATTATGCATATGTTAAACTACATTGTTTAGTTATGTATTCAATTGATATTTGTAAAGGGTTAGGTGAAACAGTCACTGGCCATCCTTAGTATGTGCCACTATAACAGATAAATGCTCGTAAACCTTAGATATATTGATTCTACGTAGGACATTGCGCAATTTTGACAGATAGGTGGTCTCATGGAAAGTGTGAATTACAGGTACACAGATACTTGTAACGTAAATGATAAAGTGTGAATGTCCGTAATGGTTTCCGGCTAGAAGTACATTTGTATATATATATATATATATATATATATATATATATATATATATATATATATATATATATATATATATATATATATATATATATATATATATATATATACAGTGGCAGATCCAGGATATGATCAAGGGAGGAGCTAAGCCATATTTGCCGTTTTATCCAGTGTAAAGCAGGATTGAAGCCTATTTTATCCAGTGTATACCTGAGCCTCAAGAGGGGCTATAACCCCCCTTGTTCCACCACTGTGTATTTCGGAACATTGCTGAGAGGAATATTAGCAACCTCGTCTAAAAACCAATTAGTTGTCAATATAATGTGAGTAAACATATTTTTCATCCTCTTGTTTGTAACCTATAGCTGGTTCATAACTAGATTTTAAAAATTAAAGAAACATCCACCCAGGCACACAAACACATTTTAGAACCTCTTCTGTGACAATGTGCACAGATAAAAGTATATTGAACTTTTTAACTTGGGAGACCAAGAAAGTGAACGTGATTGTATTTCACGAACATTGGGAAAGACTTTTATTCTAATGAGTACTTACACGTGAAAATGAACAGTTTCGACTTACCCGAATAAGCTGACATGGCTTGTAAAATTTACCAACTGCATGATCTAATGTCTTATTGGGGGTATTTTGCAGCTGTTGTAAGCATACCAAACCATCCTGAAAAGAAAAACGTACATACAATCTTAGGCCCTTGTAACTTTAATGTATTAATATCATTATACTCCAGGATAAGCATTTACGAAACCTTTAAATAATAAATACCTCACGAAGACCTATAGTCTGCAGATTAAAATAAAGGATATCTTGGATTTGATTAAATTGTTGTGCAGATCTAGATCCAGATTCAGACACGATGTTCCGAAATTGGAATCTTGGAAAATCATTGGAAACAGTAGCAATAAATCATACTTTAGATTTTTAAGAATATGTACCGGTATCTTTATTATTTATTCTCCCTGCCTGTACTATGATTTATTCTTTTCAAGTTTCACAGAAGTAATTCTTTTGTAAAATAACGTCAGCTGGAGACTAGAAGGAAAAATATTTTTAAACTAGAAGAAAAAATATTTGTAAACTTTTGTATATCTGTCATGTACTTCCTTTCTAATTCTATTTGTTTTGTCGTCAAATATCTTATGATAAAATGTCGTATCATTTGCTTATAATTATATTGTTCCTAGTTGAAGGATAAAGTTACTAACGTGCTGGATGAATAAAATACGAACTAACTGTCAACATTGTATTTTTCTTGAATTATCTGGTTGAACATATGCTGTTTCCGGTTGTTTGTAATCAATAGGGCCACGCAACTTAATATAATTTCTTAACACTTCGCAGGCCTATCTAAACTAAAATAGAACTCAAACTAAACGCTTAAACGTAATATAATCTCATCAAAGAGAATAAATTACGTGAAACCTCCGAAATTTACAGTTTTGGCAATTTTTTACCCATTAAAAGGAACGAGATGAACCACCTAAAACTTACAAGAAGAAGGCAGACTTTGGTAAGTGAACTTCGGGGCCATTTTTTGTGAGGTGGTAGTGCACATTTAAAGAGTTAATATTACAAACTGGGAGAGCGCAATGGCCAAAAATAACGGAGAAAAACCGTCTTAAAGTTTTCTACTCGCAGCATATATCGTACGACAAGCGAGTTTATGAAGTGACGGCATGGCAGAAAGAGGAAAATCTGTGACTCATATGAAAGGGTCCTTGGTTAGATTCCCGTTCGAGTCAAACTTTTTTGTTTTTGCTTCAACCAATAAAGTAGCTATTTGTAATCACAAATAAAATATTAATTCACCATATGTTTATAATGAATAAAACAACAAACATTTTCAAATCGCTTATAAAATACTTCAATGTTACATGTTAACTAGCAAGAAAATTTAATCTGTTCCGTAAATATACTGATATCACGAGTTATATTATGGTTACGACAGTCCTTGTGTAATAAATGTTCTTGACGCTTCGTGGCTACATTTGTTGACAGTGTGCGAATTACAAAGGAGTTGAGGGGGAAATCCCCTTTGCTAATACTGGATGTTGCTATAACCAAAGGAGATTTCCCCCTCATTCCCCTTGTAATTCGTACACTGTCAACAGATGTAGATACGAAGCGTCAAGAACATTTTTACACAACGACTGCGGTAACAATAATATTTACAGAATAGATTAAATTTTGTTCCTAGTTAACATGGAACACTTAAAGATTTTACAAGTGATTGAAAATTTCTATTGCTTTAATTCATTATAAACATATGGTGAAGTAATAATTTACTTATAGTTACAAATAGCTACTTTATTGGTTGAAGCAAAAAACAAAATAAGTTTGATTCGAACAGGAATCGAACCCGAAACCCTTTGCATTTCAGTCGCAGATTCTTCTCACTCTGCCACGAGGTCACTTAAGAAAACTGCCTGTCGTACAATATATACGGCGAGTAGAAAACTTTAAGACGGTTTTTCTCCGTTAGTTTTGGCCATTGTGCTCTCCCAGTTTGTAATATTAACTCTTTAAATGTGCACTACCAACTCGCAAAAAATGGCGCCGAAGTTCACTTACCAACGTCTGCCCTCTCCTTGTTAGAGAGATACATATTCTGGTTCTGTACTACCATATCAAATTTTAAGATTTTGCAATTCCCAATGTTTATGGGTGATACTTCTATGTACCCCTCCAAAATTAAAGGGTGGGCCAACGTACCTATTGCCAAAATGTAGATGGGTAGTATTATGTACCCCAGGTCATAGACCCTTGTCGGGGACTCTGGGTTCTGAGTCAGGGGCCATTGGAAGCAAAATCGTGCCAAACGAAGCTCATACTACTACTTGTTTAATATCATTTTGCTGTTCATATGTTCATCACTTGATACGGGTTTCATTCATCTCGGCCCACCCTATATATAGAACGAATCCCTTTTTCTCCTTCTTTCTTCTCTTCGTTAAATTGAAATGAAGATGAAAGAAATGGATGTTTTACTCAATATCAACAGACGTAATGTAGTCAATGAGATAAAAACCGGCAATTTTTCCATTCCTGCTATTTAAACAAGTTTGTGTTCATTAAAGAGTGTTGTCCTAAGTCATTAAAGAATCAAGACTTTATCTGCAGACTTGATCGAAACTGTGTTATTAATAGCATTCAAATAATATAACCATAAGACATTAACTGACACATGTCTTCCGTAATTGGCGACTTTATCATAAGTATAAGCCTTACTATATGCGTAAATATGCAGGTTTTCAGCTAAAGAGATAATTGCGATTCTGTGAAAACCAGTTTTTCAGCAGAACGATCCTTTGTCTTTGAACAGCACTAAATTTGAAGAGCAGAAAATGGAAATTATCCACCTGGTTTCTGCATCGCTTTCTACAATTATTGCTGAAGTATTATATTCGACGTTAAGGGCAAATCAAGAAACAATATTTCTCAAAAAACTTTAAACGCATGTTTTTTTCAGTATGAAGCACAAAAGACTATTTGAACGACCCCATTTAATCATACAAAGAACACACAAAAGCAGTGATGACATTAACGTCCAAACACCAAACAGAAATTCACGAGTAATGTTAAAATACAAACTATTATCAATTAGTAATATTATTAGCAAACTTAAACTTACTTTCATATAGAAATCAACCAGAAGAACAGCAGCTGTGATGCTGAGGACTACTCCCCCCTGCGGAGAAGGCTTCATTTCCCATGTTTGATAAGGTAAGTTAGGGAAGCGGAAGGCAGCTAATCCCATCATACCCATCTCTCCAGTGCGAAACGTAATTGTTTGTTTATCTTCATTAAACTTGACGTCATAAAAGTCATTAGTGCTCCAATATTTCTTCTCAGTTTCCCATCGCACCATCATTGGTGGTTCAAACCAAAACACTGTATCCGGCAATCTATTCAAAATATTTTTGTATTTGTTAAATTTAGCACAGCAAGGAATTTAGGTCGAAAAAGTATTCTCAATGAATAATTTGCAATACACAGTAGTGTAAATGTGTGGAAATACTCGAATGAAAATTAAATGATATACAAATGTAGCAAAACTAACAGTGCAGTTTGTAATAAGGGTATGAGAAAATGCTATAGGATATATGACGATGACTAATACTATTTTGAAGTTCGCCATTTTGAATTCATCTTGAAAATTTTAAACAGAATCCACAAGTTTTAAACAGAATCCTCCTCTCCTAAAAAAATCTCACGAATTGAATGGGACGTTCAGTTTACTCTAGCATGAACAGTGGTGAAGCTACAATCGTTTGTAGTTGTTCTTATAAAACAGCCTCCTCATAAACCCAAAACCACTCACGTGAATATGATCTGTTAAATATGCTATCTATACCGGTTAATTGTTAACGTCATTTTTGTAGCCCATCCGTGCAAGCATTGCTTAAAATGTCTACTGTAACGTTGGTATATGCATCGATGACCCACTGCTTAACATGTCCAACAACCCTAATATTAACTCACACATAAGGTCATTGACATTTCCTAATAAATAGAAAGATAGCGGAGTAAATTTAGGAGAACAACTGACCCGCGACAATATTTCGGCTATTAACCCAGTATCCTCTTAGGACGTTCAATGATACTTTACAGTCGTTAGAGTTTGTAGGTGAAGAAAGGTCCTAGAACACGAGTCTCTCACATACCACACTCCGCATTCAAAAACACCTGCAAATGTATTATAGCAATACGGATTAAAATCGAGTAGTGTCCAACGGTTTGGTTGTTCGCTTCGTCCGAAATGTATAAGTTTCCCGCATCATTAAACAGCACTTTGTAGGTGCTCTTTTTTGGCGTATTTGCTCTGTGGACCATTCTGCACATTCCTCACGATGGTTACGATCACTTGCGGAAAGATGTTGGTAAAGTTGGATGTTATCATAGTGAAACTTATTCAAGGACAAAATGTACAGCGGGCCACATAAATCCTTGAGGTACAAAATCTGTGAAATAGGCAACCCAACTGACGCCTGCTCCAAGACTAATTACGCTTGGTAGTAGCTAGTACAGCAACTGAAGTTTCCCCCAACTATTAAAAGCACAAATCGTAAAGTGTATTTCCGTGCAGAAGTGGAGCGAAACGCTGGCTGACGAAATGACAAAAGGGAGTCTTTGGATACTTGTACTCACATTACTTCTTGTTTGTATGATACACACGTAAAACTATATACAGCCACTTGAAAAAATATACCGATATCAGAGCTGGTGATGAGAAGATAATAGTCGGGGGACTTAGTTAATCTTATAACTAACTCAAATGAGGATTATATAAACAAATTTACTTTGTTCAAATAACTATACGTATTCGCGTATCAAATAATATACGGATAGATTATGCGGTATATATCGTAGGTTATTTTCTTTTAACTAACTCAAAGCTTTGCGCTGAATTTTGAAACTATTACCAGTAGCCCTACCTGCAAATCAATTAAAAGTATGGATGGATCATTTGGGGGTAAGAACCCAACCCCCAATGAAAATTTTGGGGGTCTAACAGGGCGTGAGCTCCTAGGTTCCGGCGCTACTGAAGCATACGTAATACTACTTCGAAAGAAGAAATTGTTGATTTCATTATTCGTTACATAGGTCTTCAAATACTAAGTATTGGTAATTTATTTGTAATTATTAAAAATGCAAAATTCCATAACACTCAAACGAGTTGGAGAACTTATGCGTATTAAAGTAGGCCTATTTCCTGTTAGCTTGCAAATATAACTGAGGGTTCATAATTTGTTTAATATTTGTGAGATTTTACGCATTGAGACACACAAAAAGGAGAGAATATAGTGTCAATAAACAACTTAAAAATGCATGAAATTGACGGATAACATCAATAATAGAACCATTGATAGAATTAACTCTGTAACTCGTTTTCTACATTCATTTCCTTTCTTTATTTTGAGGATTACATCAACACTGAATTTCTCTAATGGAGATTATCTTTCATTTAGCAGCATCCAACTGGAGCAAAGCCTTGTAAATGAAACATTTTGAAAAGTGTGAACGGCGAAGGCGAGAATCGAATACGGATCGCCAGATTATGAAACTACATCGCTAACCACTCATCTAAAGTGTTCCTTCTTCCGTCTCACCTAAATAAAGAGCCTTTCCTGTTCGCTCAACACAGTAGCTTGTTAATAAAAGATTGATTGGCAAAACACAGGAATATGTAATTGAGGACTCGGAGTGCATTATATCACTGTATTCACTAAATTATCAAAATTACAGATTTTTTAAAAAGCAAAATACAAAACTCCTTTATTTTGAATCAAATACGGCGCTTGTATTATACTCGTAAATAAACTAAAGACAAATCAATTGCTGCGCACTAATTATTTTTAAGTGGTCAAGGCGCTCCACCAGTAATCTGAAGGTAGTCGAATCGAATCGGATCCACGAACGAGTAGTACTTTTCTTTTACTTGAGAGTTTATGGTGGCGATTAATCGGCGATGAGACACGTTTTATAAACGAACTTAAAAAGTTCGTTACAGAATTATCTATGTCTGTCTGTCTACTGTCTGTCTGTCCGTCTGTTGTTTCCGATTTTTTCAATTTTGAACACTTTATTCGATAGAGCATGAAAAACTATCAGAGAAAGTGACTAAATTTTACGCGTCACACTTACCGTTTTCTAGATATTGGCCAAAAAATGACCGACTTCAGTATATTTAAGGAGCCATATTTCGAGAACCTAAGTCATAGAGAGATCATATTGGTGTTGATCAATATCTAAAAGGGTAGTAAACATTACGGTACCAAACAGTGCCCGGTGCAATCGGCACCAAAATGTTTACCATCCTCTTAGGTATTGATTAACACCAATATCTCTCTCTGTGACATACGGATCCCTTGATAATGCCCAATTTCTAGATATTTAAGGAGCCATAGCTCGGGAACCTTAAGTTGTAGAGCGGTGACATTGATGTTGATCAATACCTAAGAGGATGGTAAATATTTTGGTACCAAATAGTAGCTGGTGGCCACTTTGGCCAATGGCCAGTTGACCAGGGGCCACCAATCATTGTCGGTACCAAAATGATTACCATTTTCTTAGGTACTAATTAACACAAATATAATCTCTCTATGACTTACCGTTCCCGTGATATTGGCCAAAAATGGCCAATTCCTAGATATTTAACGAGCCATAGCTCTGAAACCATAAGTCGTAGGGAGATGACATTGATGTTGAACAATGCCTAAGAGGATGGTAAATATTTTGGTACCAAATATTAATCGGTGGCCACTGTCCAACTGGCCACTTGTTTGCCCAATTGCCAGTTGAGCAGTGGCCACCAATTATTATTGGTACCCAAATGTTTACCGTACTCTTAGGTATAAACACAATATCTTTCTATGACTTACCGTTCCCGGGAAACATACGTTGTAGAGAGATGACATTGATGTTGATCAATACGTAAGAGGATGGTAAATATTTTGGTATCAAATAGTAACCGGTGGCCACTTTCCAACTGGTTACTGGTTTGGCCAATTGCCAGTTGACCAGTGGTCACCAATTATTATCGGTACCCAAATGTTTACCATACTCTAAGGTATTAACACAATATCATCTTTGTATAACTTACCGTTCCCGGGAAACATACGTTGTAGAGAGATGATATTGATATTGATCAATACCTAAGAGAATGGTAAATATTTCGCTAGCAAATAGTAAGAGGTGCCAACTGTCCAACTGGCCAGTGGTTTGGTTAGTGTCCAGTTGTATAGTGGCCATCATTTAATATCAGAATGAAAATGTTTAACATTCTATTAGGGATTGATTAACACCAATACCATCTCGCAATGACTTACCGTTCCTGTGATATTGGCCAAAAATGGCCAATTTCTAGGTATTTAGCGAGCCATACCTCGGGAACAATAAGTAGTAGAGATATGATATTGATGTTGATCAATACTTAAGAGAATGTTAAATATTTAGATACCAAATAGTAACCGGTGGCCACTGGTTTGACCAGTGTCCAGTTGTATAGTGGCCATCAATTAATATCGGTACGAAAATGTTTAACATTCTATTAGCGAATGATTAACACCAATATCATCTTGTTGTGACTTACCGTTCCTGTGATATTGGGTAAAAAATTGGTCAATTTCTAAATATTGAACAAGCCATAGCTCGGGAACCATAAGTAGTAGGGAGATGATATTGATGTTGAGCAATACCTAAGAGGATGGTAAATATTTTGGTACCAAATAGTAACCGGTGGCCACTGTCCAACTGGCCACTTGTTTGGCCAATTGCCAGTTGAGCAGTGGCCATCAATTATTATCGGTACTCAAATGTATGCCATACTCAGTATTAACATAATTTCATCTTTCTATGACTTACTGTTCCCGGGAAACGTACGTTGTAGAAAGATATTGATGTCGATCAACACCTAAGACGTCGGTAAATATTTTGGTACTGAATAGTAAACGGTGGCCACTGTCCAACTGGCCACCGGTTTGGCCAGTGTTCAGTTGTATAGTGGCCATCAATTAATATCGGCACAAAAATGTTTAAGATTCTATTAAGGATTGATTATCACCAATATTATCTCGCTATGACTTACCGTTCCTGTGATATTGGCCAAAAATGGCCAATTTCTAGGTATTTAGCGAGCCATACCTCGGGAACCATAAGTAGTAGAGAGATTATATTGATGTTGATCAATACCTAAGAGGATGGTAAATATTTTGGTACCAAATAGTAAACAGTGGCCACTGTTCAACTAGACACTGGTTTGGCCAGTGTCCAGTTGTGTAGTGAACATTAATTAATATCGGTACGAAAATGTTTAACATTCTATTAGGGATTGATAATCACCAATATCTTGTTATGACTTACCGTTCCTGTGATATTGGCCAAAATTGCCAATTTCTAGACATTTAACGAGCCATAGCTCGGGAACCATAAGTAGTGCAGAGATGATATTGATATTGATCAATACCTAAGAGGATGGTAAATATTTTGGTACCAAATACTAACCAGTGGCTACTGATTAATTGTCTACTGGCCAACTGGCCACCGTTGAACAGATGCTAGCCAAAACATTTCGAATTTCTAGATATTGGAGCAGCCATATCTTGAGAACTGTAAGTCACAGAGAGATAATAATTTCCTAATTTTTGCGAGAAAGAGAAGAAGGTGTGAAGAAAAAGATTTACTTTTACATCTGGGAACAAAGACAGTTATCCTTCCCGCTCCATCTCTCCATTCTTTTTAAGTTTGTTCTGGCAATCTCTTGGAGCATTCTCAAATGGTTTTCTTCTGATATTTGAATACTCGGATGTTTCAATACTTTAACTATCAAATCTTCAGGAATAATAATAATAATAATAATTGTAATAATAATAATAATAATAATAATAATAATAATAATAATAATAATAATAATAATAAACTAATAAACTAATAATAATTATCATCTCATAGAAGATTAAAAGTTAGGAGCTTATTATCGCTCAGGGCATAACATTACAACCAGAAATGTAACATTTGGCAATGATATTTCGGTTTTATTTAGTGTTGCTCACGAGAAGAGGTATTTCTCAAATCGTTTCTGAAACAAAAACAAAATTCAGACGAGAATTAACATTTTACATTCGAGACGGGACAAGGCTAACTCAGATTATCGTCTCGCTTTGGAGATGGAAATCGAGACCAGACGAAAAGTATAGTAAACGTATCTCGTTTTATCTCGATTCTCGAAATAGTGTATGTCCATTCTTTAAGTAACAATTGCTTTGTAGACTGAATCTTATACGCTATTTTGTTACTTTGTATTTCGGAGCTCATTGAATTTATTATAGTCTGTGTAGATATTTTTGTAGCAAAGCTTTTATAATTACTTCTCAATATCCTAAAAGTTAGTTTATTATATGCCTCACTGTTCAGTGATATTCAGTTACTTTCCTCAAACCGTGCAGTAAAATACTTTCTACATGAAACTTTAATGGAAAACTTTGGTTTAAAATTTTGGTAGTTGTAGAGGTGTGTCCTGGAGGTCCAGACACCCTCCCGACTTATCTGTAGGATTTGCCTAATTTTAGGGCAACTTTAAAAATTTTAATGCCATTATTGTTATTACTATTATTATTACTGGAAACTTAAGACCTCAATATTACGTCATATTGTCATGTAAATAAGCATACTGAAGTTGATTGGAAACAAAAAGAAAGGATAACAGGATTAGTGTCCGAAAAGAAACGAGAGGGGAGAAAGAAACTGTCAACTCCTGGACAATATTAATATCGTAACTTAGGATGTCTATACAGAAATTAAATAGGATTTGTATTCACCAAGATACATAGTAACATGCTTTCTTTGTATAAAATACTTAGGATTATTTATGCGTTATATTGATACGTATTTTAACAAAATATACATAAAAATATAAAAGATAATAGTTTCTATTTACAAATTTTGGTTGAAGGGATATATGGAACGTGCTGGAAATGGCTAACGAAAATATTATTATTTCTAGCAGTAGGAGTAATAGTGGAAGACGTTCGGAATAATTGCTCGGAAACAATATAGTTTCAGACATTTAGGACTCATACTAGGACCTAAGCGTGACCCTCAGGGGTCGTATTCTTGAATTGTTTGCTAAGCATGTTACATTTTCACGAATCAAGGTTAAAGACAGACATGTGACGTCATTTTGCTATTATTTCCTCTGAGAAAAAAGCCGTCTCCACTCTAACTTGTAAGACCGAAAGAAATTGAGTATTTTTCATTTTATTACACATCAGAAGTATGAATATTGGAATTGATAAAAACAGTTACCCCAGCGAGAATCGAACCTGAGACACCTGAATTAGGAAACGAATGCTCACGCCACTACGTTAAGACTGCTCTCTTAAGCAGGGGTGGACTGGCCATAATCAAGTACCGGCCCGATGGCCGCTGCGCCCTCCTCACATCAGTGCCTTTGCGCCCTCCTCGGGAGGGACTAAGACCCGTCTTAGCCTCGGGAAGCCTCCTCTCTGAACACATTAAAAAAAACAAAGCTACATAATTATTTTATAAATTCGCTAGCCTTTGGCCAGCTAGGGCCCCACCCCAGACCCTGGTATTTGCTCGGCCTGCGGCCTCGCTCTTTCTGTTTTCGGCGTGGGAATTCTATTAATGATATTAGATTTACCCCCACATATATAGATTTGACTCTAATATCGGTCACTTTGGACGGTTTTTACATATCACCCTTACCAACCCCATGCTCCGCCCCAAATTTCAGTATTTGCTCAGCCTGCGGCCTCGCCCTTTCTGTCTTTGGCTTTGGGAATGTCATTATAATGATCTTAGTGACCCTGAAATTTATAGATTTGACTCTAATATCGGTCATTTTGGATGATTTTTATATATCAACCCTCCCACCCCCACTGCTCCGCCCCCAGATCCCGTCTTTACTCGGCCTACGGCCTTGCCCTTTCTGTTTTAGGCTTTGGTGGTACCATTAATGATCTCAGCGACTTCGAAATATATTGATTTGACTCTAATCTCGGTCATTTTGGATCATTTTTACATATCTCTCGCTCCCACTCCCGCCGTTAGGGGCGCTAGTGGCGTTATATACCAAGGCTGTTTTATGTCACACTATAAGCTATATGTTTTCAAAATTTCGTTAAAACTATTTTTCTCGTTCTTACGTTATACCATTAAAACCATTCCTACTGTTATAACCCTAATTTAAATACCATTGGGTTCAAGTTTCCACCCCCTCCCTCTCTGCAAAGTTGGGGAGACTTGGGGGTTGCTAACCCCGACAGTGTTGATTACCTGGTACCAAAGAATATTTATGCCAAGTTTGCTCAAAATCGGTTGAACCGTCTAGGAGGAGATGTGGAACATACTCATATATACATACAAACATACAATGGCATTTATAATATAGTAGATATACAGTATTATTTTACGTATACAGGGTTTGTCCGGAAAGTAATAGGACTGAGTCGATTTTAAAAAAAATATTGAGCCAATCGTTACAATTCTTTAAAAACTTTCAAAATAGGCTCCTTATGCGTCGATGCAGCGCTGCCAGCGCGATTTCCAAGCATTGAAGGCGTCACGGAAGTCATTCTCCGGAAAAGTCTTGAGAGCCGCGGTGCAAGCTGCTTGGATCCCCTTTGTCGTCTCAAAATGCTTGCCTTTCATCGGCCGTTTCAGGCGAGAAAACAAAAAGAAGTCCGGGGGGCACATCTGGGCTGTAGGGCGGCTGCGGAAGCGTTGGGATGCCGACCTTGGTCAGGTAGCTGTTCACAAGAAAGGCGGTGTGAGCCGGGGCGTTGTCGTGGTGCAGCTTGCAGTCGGCTCCGATGTCTGGTCGGACCCGATTGACCCTTCGTTTGAGTCTCTTGAGCACTTCCACGTAAAACTTGGCGTTGACGGTTTGTCCAGGAGGAACTAATTCATGGTGGACGATGCCTTTGATGCCAAAAAAGACAATGAGCATCATTTTCACTTTGGATTTGCTTATTCTTCCCTTTTTTGGGCGAGGAGACGCCGGCGTGTGCCACTCGGAAGATTGCCTCTTTGTCTCGGGATCATACTCAAAGATCCATGATTCGTTACCTGTGATTACGTTATTCAAAAATTGGGGGTCACTTTCACAAATGTTCAAATTTTCTTGGCACAATTCTACACGCCGCAATTTCTGGTCGTCAGTGATCACTTTTGGGACAATCTTCGCACACACCTTGCGCATGTTCAAATGCTCCGTCACAATTTCATGAACCACAGTTTTTGGTAAATTTAACATCTGGGCAATTAATCGAATACTTAGTAGACGGTCTGAGTTCAAAACTTCGCGCACACGAGTCACATTGTCGGTGTTTGTCGAAGTCGAAAGTCTTCCAGCACAGTCTTCATCGGCGACCTCTTCCCGGCCCTCCGAAAAGGCCTTGTGCCACTGAAACACACCACTTCTTGTTAAAGCATCATCTGGGTAAACCTGCTTGATCATATCAAATGCCTCTATCGCAGATTTACCGAGTTTAACACAGAATTTAATCGCGTACCTCTGCTCTAACGAACGCTGCATTTTCGGCTTGCACCACTCACAGAAACACTCGCGCGAAAAAGCCTGTCCTGACTCTCCGTGTGCTCGGAGACAACTGACCAGCCGCTCGTTCGTTAGCTAGGAACGCCCTCTACCGGATCCAGTCGGTGCGCGCACGCTCCGAAGTACAGTCATGTCAGTCCTATTCCTCCACGCTCCGAAATCAGTCCTATTACTTCCCGGAGAAACCCTGTATATGCACATTGAAAAAGTATACATAAACAAAATTATATGATGCCCAAATACGTAATGTATATAGAATATACACTTGAAATAAAAACAGCAATTGCCAAAGAAGTTAACCAAGCTGGAGTTTTTTCTGTCATGATGGACACGACCCTAGATGTCTCTTCATATGACCAGTGCTCCATAGTGCTTCGGTATGTGTACAATGGATTTGTTCAGGAAAGAATTATTGCCCTCAAACATGTTATTTCAACAACAGGAGAGAACCTCTTGTAAACCCTCGAACAGTCTTTGGCTGAAGTAAAAATACCTATCGAAAAGT
This sequence comes from Thermobia domestica, assembly GCF_964235325.1. Classification (NCBI taxonomy): domain Eukaryota; kingdom Metazoa; phylum Arthropoda; class Insecta; order Zygentoma; family Lepismatidae; genus Thermobia; species Thermobia domestica. The sequence goes on along the minus strand of NC_137463.1, from coordinate 123,050,365 downwards.
GTGTGGCAGACGCTTTTGATGGAGCGTCAAATATGAGCGGACTATATAAAGGTGTGACAGCAAAGCTGAAAGAGATCAATTCGAAACACATTCACATATGGTGCTATTCACATGTGTTGAACTTGGTGATAATTGACATCGTCCAGAGTATGGGTGTTTGTATACCGGTATCTTTCTTTGCGCTTCTCCAGGAAATCCAGATATTTTTGAAAGAATCCCAGAAACGACTTGAGGTGTACTTGGAAAAAAACCCAAGCGTTCGTCTTGAGGCTATTGGGATAACTCGATGGAGAAGTAAAAGCAACGCTGCTGTAAAAAATATTTGGACACTTTCATTACTGGGCACCCGACTCAAAGCATGTCAGACCAAGAAAATCAAAACCAGTATATGTGGAACTCGTAGCAGCATTAAGTGTGATTGGTAACTCGCAAGAATTCAATTCCAAAGTCAAACATCATGCTATGTCTCTCATTCAAAAGTTGTGGTACTTTGAGACTATCATTGTGGCTATGATGTTTTTATTGATTTTTCAGCATACCACACCTTTATCAGAATACTTGCAAACAAAAAACACAAGACTATGTCCAAGCTTGGCGCCTGATATCCTCAACTCAAAATAAATTCAAAGAAGCTAGGGACCAGTTTGAAAAAGTCTACAAAGCAGCAGAACACTTTGCAACAGAAATGTCAAATAGTATTGCAGGATTCATTACAGATGTTCCTAGTCTAGAAAAAGTTATTATAGAAACAGAATTGCCTGAGATAAGATGTAGAAAAAGAAATAAAATGGCAGGGGAATCAGCTTCTGATGAAGTAATTGAATACAGATTTGAAGTAACCGTTTTCAACTGTGTTCTAGACCAAATTTCTAACAGCATGCAGGAACGATTTGCTGAAAATCAAAGCTTATACTTAGATTTAGAGTGTTTTGATCCTAAGAAGTTCAAGAGTTTAAGTCTGGCTTCGTTGTCACTGAAAATAATCACTGAAATTAAATCTGATTGTGAAGAGGGAAAACTTAAAGATGAGCTTCTTTCGTTTTCATCAATGTGGGAAGAGTTTTCAAAATCCCCTTACAAGAACCAAAAAAAAAAAAAAAAAAAGAATCAAGAAGCTGTTGAGGTTCGTACGATTGAAGATTTGATTGAAGAAAACAAGTTTTCTGAAGATTTCATGGAGGATGAGGAGGAATATTTGGGGCCCTCTGACGATATTGTGGATTTAAGGTCTATAAAATGTGATGGAGTGAAGTGCAATTCTTGCTTTAAGTGTGTCTTCGATGTAATTCTGCAGTACAATATATACTCAAGACTCTAAACAGAATTATTCAAAGTTTATACGTATCTCCTTACATTACCGGCAACACAAGTGTCCTGTGAGCAAGCATTTTCAAAGCTCAGATACATAAAAACAAGACTCCGTTCAAGACTTTACAGATGAACTGGATCTGGAATCATTGTTCTGGATCTGGATCTGGAAAGAAAGATCTGGAATCATTAGGCCAACAGAACATAAAGTCTGAAGGTGGAAATTTCAAAATGAGACAATAATGCCTTACCCCCCCCCCATATATATATATATATGTGTGTGTGTTTGTGTGTGTGTGTGTAGGTGTGTGTGTGACATCTGTAATAAAATAGAGATTTATTAATTTAATAAATCTACCGACAATAACTATGCACGTATATATTGTCTGACATACACACACACACACACCCCACCATACCTTTCTGAACGTGTTTAAATGAGCTCACTATTGTAGCTCTCTAAGGTTTATTTAGTTAATAATTCGGCCCGAGCGATAGCCATGATCACAAGCATATGTTAATTTTTCCACTCATATTGAAATCTTCCACTTTGCGTTATTACATACAGGTAGAAAAGAAAAACTTCAGTCTATGAAAACCATTAAAATTATCAGTTAAACCGGACATATTTTTTTAAGAAAGAAAATCTAGATATTAGCCTATTAAACAAGAAATGGATTGTTGCTGGTACCGATTTCTGACATCAAGGTCAAATCGAAGGCCAAATATTTAAAATCTCTCAATTCAAATTTCGAGCTTGTGCTTCTACTCCCCGCTAAAGCTGCGCTCTTCACGCCTTTTTTCCCTCCAAATATCGATTCCGTGATGGGGCTCAGGAAGTCAACACTTACAATTACTTTACTGTTAGGTTGCAGATGAGTTGATTCACTATCGGCTACGTTATTCAAATAAAGTTTTTCAGACAACATTATTAGTCTGGACAGCAAACTGTACAGCGAAAAGAAAAATGGAAAAATGAAAGATTAACTTAAAAGAAAATACCGCTCCAGTTGAAATGCTTATACAGACACGGACAATGACACGGAGAACCGGTCGTATTAACAAATACTGAAACAAATCTTCAATTATGCGCTTATTCACCTAAAAATCACCTTCACTAACATGTCTGCTTACTAGGAGCGTATCCCCAGCGTGTACGTTAATATATACTTACGAGAGAATACCTATTTCTCAGATTTTGAGTACAGTTTCAAAAGTTCATTTCGGTAAACTGTAAAAGGCAATGATTACTATGCTAATTATCACAAATTAAATGCAACTTTTGAGTTGCATACACACAAACTACTAGGGAATGAACACCATGTGCTAACAAAGAGTACACTGGAAAATGAAATAACATGTTATAACAAAAATTAAAATAAGATGATAATCGATACAAATGTAGGCGATGAATATGACATTTCCGAACTTCGCCAAGTATGGTGGAAGAAGCTATTTATTTATTCTTCTTGGCCAACCACTAAGAACATTTATAAATCCATATGTGGCTTCGTTATACGCAATTAGTACATTCAAATTCACGAACGAAGACGAACTGAAAGGTACGACGGTACAGTTGCAAGTAACAACCGTAGTCATAATAATATAGTTAAACTAAACAACGTTGAAAATAGTGGGTAATTAGGTGGTAAGTAGAAATGACCAAAACTGAATAGTTTACATCGATCATTCCGAAGAAATTTGAACTTATACTGAGCATAGTTTGGGGGAGAAAGTGAGCATCCCCGGTGAGGATACTTCAGCTGACTTCTTTGGGGTGAACAAAATATGATTGAGGGGGAAAATCCCCCTCATCCCCCCGGTAATTCGCATCCTGATTGTTTTTGATGAACTCAGAAAGAGACATTCTGACCAAAATAGACAACAATCTTATTGACAAAATGTGTGAGAAAAGCAAGGAGATGCGAAGGCTCCTTCAAGTATAAAGCAGTGACTTTACTTTCATTTTCCACTTTTGTTTTTGAATTTCTTTTTTTGCTAGGTAGGTATATAGCTATATAATTCTGTATAATTCTGTATAATTCTAAATTTACTTTTGTTAATTTGTAGTAAATGTTTCATGTATACGTTTTATCAACGGTTTTAAAAATAGATGAAAAATAAGTTAATTTTATGATGAACATAGCTTTAAAAGGACAAAAGTATGAAAAATAGCATAAGCCCCAAACTTGACTCAAATCTTCAGTTATAATTAGGCTGTTAACAAATGTAGCCGAAGAATTTAAACAACTGGTGTGATTTTTGTAGTCTCAGTTAAAGTGTGCAGATTTATATAAGCCTAATATATTTAGTACTCAAAGTCTCTTTGTTTATGAAAATATTGAATTAGTATAATTCTATCGTGATTAACTGCAATAGCTACTTAATCTTTTGTTGTTTTTTGTGTAGTACCAGGGGAAGCCCCCCGCCTCTTCCTTTAATTAAGAGGAGGTATTCCACACAAGCGAAAGCCTCGGATGGACGGCGCCCTCCCAGAGTATGTGACCGCGCCCTTTTCACATAGCCAGTCCACCCCTGCTCTTAAGTAAAAGTCAAGAAACATTCGTTTATGAAGATAATTGCACACGTTTACGATAACGATGAAATATACTTATTTTTTTTTTCATGATAAAATATTATATTCAAGAGACTTCAAATTTAAATTGAAAAACCAAAATAGACATATAGTGTCTCAGACCACTTTCTTTTCTGATTCACCGAAAGTATCTTCGTAACTTGTCTTTATTATATTCACAAGGAGAAAGCAAACTTTGGTAAATGAACTCTAAGGTCCATTTCTGTAAGGTGATAGTGCACATTTAGAGTGTTGATATTACAAACTGGAAGATCGCAATGGCCTAATATGGTGGAAAAAATCGTCTTAAAGTTTTCGACGTGCCACATATATCATACGGTGCTCAACATTAGCAAGTGATGGCGTTGCAGAATCAGTAGTGTCTGTGACTCATGTACGAAGGTTTCCGGGTTCGATTCTTTCTGGATCGACTTTTTTTTGTTTTTTGCTTTAACCAATAAAGTAGCCATTCATAGCTACAAGTAAAATGTCAATTCAGGATATGTTTATAATGAATTAAAATAATAGGGATATTCAAATCATTTTTCAATGTTCCATGTTAACTAGCAATCTACTGTATTTCGTAAATATATTATCGCGAGTTATATTATGGTTACCACAGTCGTTATATTAAGAATGTACTTGACGCTTCATGTCTATATCTGTTGACAGCGTGAGAATTACAAGGGGGATGAGAAGGAAATTCCTTTTGGTAACACTGGATGTTGCTATAACCAATGGAGATTTCACCCTTATTTCCTTTGTAATCAGCGGCACAAATCTGTCTACAACATTGGGGGAATGAGTAAGACAGTTCCCATACTTTTTAAGTGATGTTCAAAATATTTATGATATTGAAAAACAATGCTCTGGAAGATCAGGAGAGCAGGGTTGTCTTCAACATTGGAAGGTGGGCAAATTTGAGGCTTATTCTGGGGTGATACCGATTTCATCTCACTTTTCTTTGTGACAGTCGGACACAATCATCACATTTCTCCCCCAAAAACACATTTCAAATCGGATTATTGGGGCACAGTCCCCCAGTTCCAAGATTAGAATGGAACGTCCCCCTCAACCCCCATGCCATTTGGAGAATTAACATTTAATTGCAGCTAAAATGGCTATTTTATTGGTTGAAGCAAAAAACAAAAAAGTTGACTCCAGCAGGCATCGATCCCGGAAACCTTTGTACGCGAGTCTCAGACGCTACTGACTCTACCACTTGATAACTTTGTGCATCGTACGATATATGCGGCAAGTCAAAAATTTTAAGACGCTTTTTCTCGCTATATTAGGTTATTGCGTTCTCCCAGTTTGTAATTTGAACACCTTAAATGTGCGCTATCACCTTTCAAAAAATGGCCCAGAAGTTCATTTACCAAAGCTTGCTTTCTCCTTGTTAGTAATACTCGTTTCACAGTTATTTCCAGTAACTTTGAACAACAGGGACACGAACACAAATACATAGAGGACATAAAAAAATTCAAAGGATCTCCCACCGGAAATTGAACACGTGACCTCGAACACTGAGGCAGTGATGGCGTGGGTCAATGAAAACTTGACCTACCATCCCCATGACCCTCCACCAACCGTGACCCACTGTTACACCACACACCATGACCCACTCGTAGCCACCACCCACAATGACACACTCTGACCCACCACCCACCGACCCGCTCCGATCCAACACCTACCAAAACACATCGTTACGAACTCTGACATGATACACAGCCTCTTCTCTACTGAGTAAAGTATTTATACTTGTAATAATAAAACCAGGTTGTGAAATTGTAACTAATCGGTCACTCGCTCAGGCACCGGTTTGTTACAATTATGGTGGATCTGACCTTTACGATATAAAATGGTAAAGTGTTTGTTATGGGCCAAATTTCGGTAATTCTCAATTAAATTCTCATGATATAATTATTTTCTTGTTGAACTATCGATACTTTTCAGTGGAACAACGCACGAAATTTGAAAGTCTCAAATCAAGATAAGTAGACCAACGTACAGTATAAACTTAAAATTTCCGTGTAATTTAGCATACATTTAAAATTGTATGTATATATTTCTGACAACCTTATTGCTTGTTTACCCTGTGCCTTAAGCGCTCCATATAATAAACATAAGCTTCAGCTATGATTATAGTAGAAAGCGCATGTCTTCTGTTTCTCAATTTGTTTATGAATTTGTATCTCAACTAATATCGATCGTTTTCGACTATATTTACAAACCAACCCACTACCAATTTTGCATATATAGAAAGTACCGCCCCCCCCTCATAAAGAAAAATTTTAAACAATGCTATGAGACGTTCTGTTCATTTTCAATAAAGAGTTAATATACTGAATTTCAGCTCCGTAAGTTTAACGGCTTGTGAGATACTAAGGTTTTTCGCAAAAATTCGGATCCCCACTACATCCTTAAGATATTATTATAATGAAAGTGATATGATAACATCCCAGTTTGGATTAAGGCCTAACTATATACCAAAAAGCTTTCATTTGACTGCAATTTGGCCGTGATAATCAGGCACACATAGTTACATCCATTTTTATATAATAATTTATATATTATAGTGATTCAAAAATGTTTTGTTTCCAGTAGTTAGCTTCTCCAAAAACTCACAGACTGTGTGTCTTGAAAGCCAAGTAATAGTATAAGTAATAGTGTTATTATTGCTATTATTGCAAATATCAATCTCCAAAAATGCCTGAAGTTCTTTTTTTTACTCAGAGATACTCATGGCAGGTAAGTAAACAGAAACAAATGAGAAAAAGAAGGATAATAGAGGCCTTGAAAGTAAAATGTAGACAAATTTACTAGTGTTCAGAAGCATATTTTTTTAGGATGCTCGAATCTCGCAATACGAGCTAAATACGCGATATTAATTATTTGAAGTTATCCGTTTCTCGCTACTTATCATAAATATAGCAGAAATGAGTCACCTACTACTGTCGGTTTTCGTGGCCGAGACTGCTAGCACAACTCGTTAGTAATAATAATTATTTTTGACGTGGGTTCAAACCCGGCTGAGAAACTTTTTAATTCTTATATTTTATTTTTTGTTAAGTTCCCATAACACTTTTTCAATTAAAATATAATAAATAACACTAAAAAAGTGATTTACTTATGTTAGGCGTGCAGTTTTTCCACACGAATCCATAGTATAGGTAGTAATAGTAGTAGTAGTAGTAATAATAGTAGTAGTTGTAGTAATAATAATAATAGTAGTAGTAGTAGCAACGGGCCAGAAGCCCCGCAACGCTCGTTTCTTTCAGCTTGACTGCCATGATATTGATTTAACCTCAGCTGCTTCTTCAATTTTATTCTTTAATTTCAACAGTGACAATTTTTTGTGTTACTATAATACATAATACATACACCAGAAGATTTGGACAATCGCAAACTGCAACCAATCAGAAACGTGCATTTAGTTCCTATGGCTAGGGTCGAGAGTGAAAAAAAATATACTGTTCAGAAAATACTGTCCACAATGCAGTAAGTAGTGTGAGTCGGTAGATCAGTATGGATCGGTGGGTCGCAGTGGGTCATGGTGGGTGGTGGGTCGCAGTTGCTCACATGCTGTAGATTCTTGACCCACTGATCCACTCAGAAAACTAGACCCGCTTGACCCACTGACCCACCGACCAACTTTATCTCTGATCTGAGGATGAGGTACTTGGTTCGTTCCCAAGGCAAGTAAGCTTAAAGTGGACAACATCGTGCTCGTGGATTTTCTCGGGACACTCTAATTTCCTCCCACTTTCTCCTTCCACTAATTCGTCCATCATAATTCACTTGTTTTAATCATGGTCTCTCTTAACGTAACAGGTATAATCGTTGAACATTAAACGCAAAGATCACGAAATATCAAAAGTGCTAATAACAGTATGTCAGAAGTTCCTAAAGGACATGAAGAGTTGCAACGAAAGTTTGTGTAGGGATAATACCCAAAAAATAAACGAATATGTGTTGTTTATTTTTTCTGCGGAAAAGACAGTTTGAAGGGTCAAATCCACCCCCCAAATTTGAAAGTTGACGCCCTAAAGGCAAGAAGAAGTGGACTGAAGTGAATGTAATTTTGCACAGATATTGTACACGTAAAATGAGGCAATATGTGTTACGTATCTTCCTAAAAAAAAAAAAAAAAATGGAGCTGGGTGTAGCACAGACCCTTTCAAACCTTTGATTACGAATTATCAAAAGTACTAATTAGTATACGTCAGAAGTGCCTAAAGGATATTTAGATTTGCAACGAAATTTTGTGTAGGTACAATATGCAAATAGTAAGCAAACATGTGTTTTTAGTTTGTATGGAGAAACATTGTTGAGGTTAAGGCCTCCTCCGAAAAAAGTAAATATTATCGTAGAAGTGCAGAAGAAGTAGATCGAAGCGAATGAAATTGTATGTAGATATTGTATATGTAAAATAAGGTAATTCGTGTTTCCAATCGTCCCCATCCAATTTGTATCAAATTTGGCACATCAAAAGTAAACAGAAGATAAATCGACACGTGTTTTGTTTATATGGAAATTGATCGTTTGTCTGTCCGTTTGTACCACGCTAAGGTGCTTAATGTTCAGTCTTTGAACTTGAACTTTTGAGGATAGAAAGAGGATATATTCGAAATTCACTGTATTGATTTTAACTTTCAGATCATCTATCTATTGGTAACATTTCACTATTATAACACTAGCCGTTTCCTACCTATGGCGTATTTTATAGTATTTCAGGGGGCGCCTGTAACCCTTACAATATTTTTGCACTTAAACAAATACACTTTTCGATTTCTGCTTACTCCTGGTGTGCCAAATTTGAAGCAAATGAGATGGGGACAATTGGGAAACACGAATTGCCTTATTTTACTTATACAATATCTACACACAATTTCAATCGTTTCGATCCACTCCTTCTCGTACTTCTATGATAATATTTACTTTTTGCGGAAGAGGCATTGGTCCCAACACTGTTTCTCCACACAAGCTAAAAACACATGTTTGCTTATTTTTTGCATATTCTCCCTGCAAAAGATTAGTTGCAATCCTCCATATCCTTTAGGCACTTCTGACTATACTTATTAGCACTTTAGATAATTCGCAATCAAATGTTTGGAAGGGTCTGTGTTCCACCCAACCCCTTTTTTTCTAGGAAAATACGAAACACATATTGCCTCATTTTACGTATACAATATCTGTGCACAATTACATTCACTATTTCTTGCCTTTAGGACGTCAACTTTCACAATTTTGGGTAGAGGTTTTTGTCCACTAAAACAGTTTTTCCACAGAAAATAAGAAAAACACGTAATCGTTTATTTTTTGGGTATTGTTTCCTTGCAACTCATCATGTCTTTTAGGTACTTCTGACATACTGTTACTAGCACTTTTGATATTTCGTGATCTTCGCGTTTAATGTTACACGATTATGTCTGTTAGGTTAAGGGAGACCATGATTAAAGCAAGTGAATTATGATGGGCAAATTAGTGGAAGGAGAAAATGGGAGGAAATCGAGTGTCCCGAGAAAACCCACGAGCATCAAGTTGTCCACTTCAAGCTTACTTCCCTTGGGAACGAACCAAGTACCCCACCCTCAGATCAGAGATGAATTGGGTCAGTGAGTCAGGTGGGTCGAGTTTTCTGAGTGGATCAGTGGGTCGAGGGTCAACAGCATGTGACCCACCTCCGACCCACCGCCCACCATGACCCACTGAGTCCCATCATGAAGCACTGCAACCCACCATTACCCACTGCAACCCACCGACCCACTCTGATCTATCGACCCATTCTACTTACTGCATTATAGACAGTATATTTTGAACAGTATATATTTTTACCCTCGACCCTAGCCATAGGAACTAAATACACGTTTCTGATAGGTTGCAATTTGCGATTGTCCAAATCTTCTGGTGTATGTATTGTGTATTATAGTAATAGAAGAAAATTGTCACTTTGTCGGAATTACAGAAGAAGAAAATTGAAGAAGCAGCTGAGGCTAAATCAATATCATGGCAGTCAATCTGGAACAAAACGAGCCCTGCGGGGCTTCTGACCCGTTGCTACTATTACCACTATTACTACCTATACTATGAATTCGTGTAGCAAAACTACACGCGTAACGAAAGTAAATCACTTTTTTGAGTATTATTTATCATATTTTAATTGAAAAAATGTTAAACTTAATAAAAAATTAAATATAAGAGTTAAAAAAGTTTCTCAGCCGGGTTTGAACCCACGTCAAAAATAATTATTATTACTAACGAGTTGTGCTAGCAGTCTCGGCCACGAAAACCGACTGTAGTAGGTGACTCATTTCTGCTATATTTATGATAAGTAGCGAGAAACGGATAACTTCAAATAATTAATATCGCGTATTTAGCTCGTATTGCGAGATTCGAGCATCCTAAAAAATTATGCTTCTGAACACTAGTAAATTTGTCTACATTTTACTTTCAAGGCCTCTATTATCCTTCTTTTTTTTCATTTGTTTCTGTTTACTTACTTATCTCTAAGTAAAAAAAAGAACTTCAGGCATTTTTGGAGATTGATATTTGCAATAATAGCAATAATAACACTATGACTTATACTACTACTTGGTTTTCAAGACACACAGTCTGTGAGTTTTTGGAGAAGCTAACTACTGGAAACAAAACATTTTTGAATCACTATAATATATAAATTATTATATAAAAATGGATGTAACTATGTGTGCCTGATTATCACGGCCAAATTGCAAAGTCAAATTAAATGACTTTTGGTATATAGTTAGGCCTTAATCCAAACTGGGATGTTATCATATCACTTTCATTGTAATAATATGTTAAGGGTGAAGTGCGGATCCGAATTTTTGCGAAAAAACTTAGTATCTCACAAGCCGTTAAATTTACGGAGCTGAAATTCAGTATTGAAAATGAACAGAACGTCTCATAGCATTGTTTAAAATTTTTCTTTATGAGGAGGGGGGGCGGTACTTTCTATATATGTAAATGGTAGTGGGTTGGTTTGTAAAAATCATTCAAAATAATCGATATTAGTTGAGAAACACATTCACAAACAAATTGAGAAAGAGAAACCATGCGCTTCCTACTATAATAATTGCTAAAGCTTATTTTTATTATATGGAGCGCTTAAGACACAGGTTAAACAAGCAATAAGGTTGTGAGAAATATATACATTCAATTTTAAATGTACGCTAAATTACACGGAAATTTTAAGTTTATACTGTACGTTGGTCTACTTACCTTGATTTGGGACTTCAAATTTCATGTGTTTTTGTACTGAAAAGTATCGATAATTCAACAAAGAAATAATTATACCATGATAATTTTTTTTGAAAATCATCGAAATTTGGCCCATGACAAACACTTTACCATTTCATATCGCAAAGGTCAGATCCACCGTTATTTTAACAGACCGGTGCTTTAGCGAGTGACCGTAAAGAATCAAACTCCAATTAGTTAGTATTTCTAAACCTGGTTTTATTATTACAAGTATAAACTCTTTAGTCAGCAGAGAAGAGGCTGTGTATCATGTACCAGAGTTGATAACGATGTCTTTTGGTAGGTGGTGGGCGAGCGGGTCGGTGGGTGGTGGTTCAGGGTAGGTTATGGTGGGTGGAGGGTCATGGTGGATCATGGTGACTGGTGAGTCAAGTTTTCATTGACCCACGCCATCACTGCCTCAGATAGTTCAGTGCTCGGGGTCCCGTGTTCAATTCCCGGTGGGAGGTCCTTTGAAATTGTATATGTCCTCGATGTATCTGTGTTAATGTCGCTGTCATTCAAAGTTACTGGAAATAATTTTAGAACGAGTATTACTAAGTATAATGAAAACAAGTTACGGAGATACTTTCGGTGAATCAGAAAACAAAGTGGTCTGAGGCACTATATATCTATTTTGGTTTTTCAATTTAAATTTGAAGTCTCTCGACTATAGTATTTTATCATGTCAAAAATAAGTGTGTTTCGTTATCGTAAACGTGTGCAATTATCTTCATAAACGAGTGTTTTTGACTCTTACTTAACAGAGCAGTCTTAGCGTAGTGGCGTGAACATTCCTTTCGAATTTCACGGATCTCAGCTCCGATTCTCGCGGCGGTAATTGTTTCTATCAACTCCAATATTGATACTTCTGATGTGTAATAAAATGAAAAATACTCAATTTCTTTCGGTCTTACAAGTTAGAGTGGAGACGGCTTTTTTCTCAGAGGAAATAATAGCAAAATGACGTCACATGTCTGTCTTTAACCTTGATTCGTGAAAATGTAACATGCTTAGCAAACAATTCAAGAATACGACCCCTGAGGGTCACGCTTAGGTCCTAGTATGAGTCCTAAATGTCTGAAACTATATTGTTTCCGAGCAATTATTCCGAACGTCTTCCACTATTACTCCTACTGCTAGAAATAATAATATTTTCGTTAGCCATTTCCAGCACGTTCCATATATCCCTTCAACCAAAATTTGTAAATAGAAACTATTATCTTTTATATTTTTATGTATATTTTGTTAAAATACGTATCAATATAACGCATAAATAATCCTAAGTCTTTTATACAAAGAAAGCATGTTACTATGTATCTTGGTGAAGTCAAATCCTATTTAATTTCTGTTTAGGCATCCTAAGTTTCGATAATAATAATAATAATAATAATAATAATAATAATAATAATAATAATAATAATAATAATAATAATAATAATAATAATAATAATAATGATATTAAAATTTTTAAAGTTGGTCTAAAATTAGGAAAAACTTACAGATAAGTCGGGAGGGTGTCTGGACCTCCAGGACACACCTCTGCTACTTAGGCTCGTATTTATATATTGTGCGCCCCTGGGCTCTAAATAATTTGTCATTCCCGCCCATCAAGAGTGACTATATTAGAGTTGAATTAACAGTTTTTGGGATAGCTGAGATAAATAGTGACAGTTTTAATATAATTCAAGATCATACCCCACTCCCCAAGAATACTTCGAGATTTTAAATGTAATCAAAAACGACATACGTAAATTAGTTTGAATTCATAGTTTTCAATGTTGTTGAGTTTAATGGTATCAGTTTTCATGAGGTTCAAGTTCATCCTCACCACTTGGTGTGGGGGTGAAAGAAGATGACTTTTTAAAAATATTCGGATAAGCGAGCTAATTAGTAATTACTATAATTAGAGCGAATAAAACATATAAAGATATTTTCGCGCTCTTTTTTGGGAGTTTGTGGGTTGCTAGTTTTAAGTATTACTTTATTGTAATTTTTTTAAAAAATAAAAAAATTTGAAGCCCCTAAATTCTGACGCCCTGGTTCGAGCATGAAATAGAACTTACCTAAATACCGGCCTGCTGCAACTACAAAATTTTAAACCAAAGCTTTCCTCTAAAGTTTCATATAGAATGTGGTCTACTGTACGTTTTGAGGAAAATAACTGTAATAAAAATAACTGAATATCACTGAACACTAAGGCATATAATATACTAACCTTTAGGATATGGAGAAGTAATTGCTACAAAATATCTACACAGACTATAATAAATTCAATGAGCTCCGAAATACAAAGTAACAAAATAGCGTATAAGATTCAGTCTACAAAGCAATTGTTACTTAAAATGTGCATATACACTATTTCGAGATTCGAGATAAAACGAGAAATATTTACAATACTTTTCGTCTGGTCTCGATTTCCATCTCCAAAGCGAGACGATAATCTGAGTTAGCCTTGTCCCGTCTCGAATGTAAAATGTTAATTCTCGTCTGTATTTTGTTTTTGTTTCAGAAACGATTTGAGAAATACCTCTTCTCGTGAGCAATACTAAATAAAACCGAAATATTCTTGCCAAATGTTACATTTCTGGTTGTAATGTTATGTCCTGAGCGATAATAAGCTCCTAACTTTAAATCTTCTATGAGATAATTATTATTACTAGTTTATTATTATTATTATTATTCCTGAAAATTTGATAGTTCAAGTATTGAAACATGCGAGTATTCAGATATCAGAAGAAAATAAAACGTGTGTAATCACCGATCAATCGTCACCAAAAATTGGAAAGTAAAAAAAAGTACTGGTCGTCGTGGATGCGATTCGTTTCAACTATCTTCAGATGATTGGTCGAGTGCTTTGACCACTTAATCACAACTACTACGCAGCAATTAATTTATCATTAGCTTGTTTACGAGTATAATACAAGCGCCGTATTTAATTCAAAGTAAAGGAGTTTTGTATTTTGTTTTTAAAAAATCTGTGATGTTGATAATTTAGTGAATACAGTAATATAATGCCCTCCGAGTCCTCAATTACATATTCCTGTGTTTTTCCAATCAATCTGGCTATTAACCAGCTACTGTGTTGAGCGAACAGAAAAGGCTCTTTATTTAGGCGAGTCGGAAGAAGTAACGCTTTAGATGAGTGGTTAGCGATGTAGTTTCATAATCTGGCGATCCGTGTTCGATTCTCGCCTTCGCCGTTTGCACTTTTAAAAATGTTCCATTTACAAGGCTGAGCTCCAGTTGCATGCTATTAATTATCCAGTGGAGAAATTCAGTGATGATTTAATCCTGAAAATAAAGGAAGGAAAAGAAAATGAGTTACAGAGTTAATTCGGTTAATAGTTCCATATTTGATATTAATATCAATCAATCAATTAATATCAATCAATTATATTAATTAACCGTTAATTTCGTTCATTTTTAAATTGTTGTTTATTGACATTATATTCTCTTCTTTTCTCCTTGTGTCTCAATGTGTAAATTTGCACAAATATTAAACAAATCACGAACCCTAAGTTATATTTGCAACCTAAGGGGAAATACGCTTTGTACGGGTGTTCTCCAACTCTTTAGGTGTTAACGAATTTTACATTTTGAATATTTACAAATAAGTTACTGCATAACAATATTTAACATTTTCTTAAGTCATTTAACGACTAATGAAATCAGACAAGTTCTTCGAAGTAACATTACGTATCAATCAGTGGCACCGAAACCTAGGAGCTCAAGCCCTGTTAGACCCCCAAAATTTTTATTAATTTTAAAAATAAACTAATACATATATCGTATAATCTATCCGTATATTATTTGATACGCATATATGTATAATCATTTGAAGTAAGTTAAGGTGGATCACTAGGTGTTCCCGGTAAAATGCTAAACGCTGCTTGAATAGTGCAGTATTGCCAGATAGTGTCGAGTGTTTGCTGATGCCAGATAATAAAGAGAGTAATTATGGAATTCTGCTTAGATATTTACTGGAAAAAATATTTTTTGACCTTTACCGCGATTCCTCTTCTCGAACTGCAACGCTAGAATCCAGGAATTTCTTATTGTGACTACTACAGTAAATGTACAAATTTGGCAACAACGCATTATGGCTTCCTGCGCAAGTTTCGTCTCAAAGTCTATTTGCTTAAATGTAAATTAATATTTAAATAAAATATGAAGCATAACACGAAAAACGGTCAAACAATATATTTCGTGATAAGATTGTTACTTTAAAATACTTTACACACACAAATAAACATTTCATAAAACTGAGCAGTTCTAGTAAGATCTAACAGCAATTGCCATCTTGTGTGCTTGATGTAAAACGAATCATATATTTTCTTTTATTTGTTACATTTTTCGATATCAGGAGACACAACCAAATGAATCAGTGTCTTGTGCTGTAGCTGAAACAATACTCTATCTTATAGTACAATATTTATAATATGTAACGTTTCAGTGCGCAGTAGTTAAGGGAATGAGCTAAAATATGTACGTACTGACTTCCGGGTGGTGATCCACCTTAACTTGTTTATATAATCTCTCATTTGAGTTAATTATAAGATTATTTAAGTTCCCCGACTGTTATCTTGTCATCGGCGCCTCTGGTGTCCGTATATGTTTTTCTGGTACTGTGCTATGTACTGTGAGTACAAGTATACAAAAACTCCCTTTTTTCATTTCGTCAGCCAGCGTTTTGCCTCACTCCTGCACATAAACACTCTTTACGATTTGTTCTTTTAAAAGGTGGGGGTAACTTTATGCTGCTGTTCTAGCTACTCTACCAGGCGTAATTAATCTTGGAGCCGGCGTTAGTTGGTTTGTCTAACTAAAGGATTTTGTACCTCAAGAATTTCTGTGGCCCGCGTTACATAATGGATGCATTGCCTGCACAATGAGAGGTCACTAAGGATTTTGCAAGCAATTCTAATGGAAAGTAATCTTGATATCGTTAGTAGGAAAATATCTGTAATTATTTTTGTGCTTGGCTCGCCTGAGATCAACATGATCTCAATTCGCTCTTTGCTCATGCTGTGGTAGTATGCAACCTGCAACAACAAAGACCAAACAAAATATCATAACTTCATCATGGTTGGTGCTAAAGCAAACATAACTATCCCATTCAAGTAGTGACATTTCGTATGATAATGAATTTGTACAAGCTCGCAGTTGTCACTGTCATAACCTTTGTAACTTTTCCCTCACTCCTAATAAAAACCTGTAGTCCTAGCCTTGCAACATTGTATATAATTCAACTTTTATTCTAGGGGAGTAATAGAAAACCCAGTAATTAATACACTTAATTAATATATTTTTAAATATACTTTCCGACCACTGAGTGTTACAGCTACTTTAATTGCTTTATCACAAGGACAAACGGAAAAGACGATGCAAACTGCAAACTGAAAAAAAAACTTCATTTTTATGCTAAAAATAAAAATATTCTTCGTTGTTATTATTTTTATATAGTACTGACAGCACTTAAGTTACATAACTGTATTGTAAATGACACAGTAACTGATATATTAATATTTAAAAAAAATGTTTTACGTGTAATGATAACAGGTTAAATGATCTTGATTGTAATTTTTTATAATTAGTAACTACAATAATTAGAGGACAAATGAGTACATGACGAATTAATTATGTCAAGTTTTACGTAACTTGAGTTAATGTAGTGTTACCATGAAACTTATCAAAAGTACGACTGCAATGAGTAATATGTTTATTTGTTTTAATTAAAAAAGCTTTTGGTACAATATATATATATATATATATATATATATATATATGTCAGCTTTTACTTCAAACATTCAACAATATGGAAACAAAAACGGAGATATTCGGACAATAGTACAAATTCATTTTCAATATCATCTTTCTATTATTTTTGATTTCATTTGCATATTTACTCCACGGGATTTACTTTGTTATCGAATTTGTCTTCGTCTTTTGGAGATATTTCTTTCTCGTGAATTTCTTTCTAAACCACAAATTTGTAAATTTTATCCCATCTGTTCTACACTACATTGAAATGTAAACGTGAATTCAATCTCTGGCGCAAATCCCAGAGGGATGAGGGACATGTTCCCTCAAATCTTGGAACTAGGGGACAGTCCCCCCACAACAATCCGATCTGATATGTGTTTTTTGGGGGAGAAATGTGATGGTTTGTTCTTCTTTGCTGCACAGCATTGTTTCTCAACTTCATAAATATTTTGAACGTCGTTTAAAAAAATGGGAACGAAAATATGGGGCTCGTCCCCCCAATATTTTAGAGAGATTTGCGAAACTGGATTCAGTACCACAAATAAGTTACCAAACATAAGTTTGAACATTTGAAATTACTTTTTCTTTCATTAGGGTATAAATACACTTCTAATGCATTGTTTTAGCAGATAAAATTAGTTACAAAATGAATTAAATCCAAACATCACAGTACGCTTGATAAACCAATTTGCAAAACATTGAATCATTGAGAAAATTTAAATTTCTCAATTTTACTTACAGTATAACATGATAGTGTTGATTTTGTATCGTTAGATTGTAGTTATATTTAAAGCAATTAATGTTCATCTATAAGAGTGGTTTTCAACCTAATTCCTATCATGACCCCCATTTTGTCACATCCTCTTGCCAGCGACCCCCTTATAATTTCTGGTCTGTAATAAGCTTGAGTGGGACTTTTAATATAACTATTGTGGAAATCTAGATATCCATCTATTTTTATAATAGTAGAGTCAATTTCTTGTAAATACTGGGTACACTAACACTAATATATTCCCTACGGTGAAATTGCTGGTTCAAGATGGATATTAAACTTCTTCATTGAAGAAGCCATCAAAGTAACTGATCTGAACCCGTAACTTCTTAACCAACTAATATAATTATCATGTGGCTCTTTGCAACTGGTTTTCTGTAACGAAGACTTGGACAAGTTCTGGCTGAAGAAGGAGAGAAGAATATCCTGGTCCGGCATTTGCTGCTTTAAAAGTAATAGTTCCATTTGCTGCATCATCATCGTACCTGTATGTACGTTGTTTTTCTTCCATGGTAAGCGTTAAAACAAAGCCAAGAAATGGCTTATCAGTTGAAAATGAATTGATATTTTGCATCACGAAGATTGAACCGGATATTGCCGCACAAGAGAAATCATACTATGCTCAGGTATATCAGTACCTTTCAATTTTAATTGTATTTCATACAGATTTTGTTGCATTTATATTTTTGTGGTATTTCAAAATGCATTCTCATTAGTTTTATATCCTACCTATTTCATTTAAATTGATTTTTAAACAACTCTGCACCTGTTAAAAATGTTTAGTAAACCTATTTTTGTTGTTTTTAACAGTATGTATAAAAATAAAAATATGCTTATCAGAACAAAATCAAAATAATATTTAAAAATATTTTCCGGTATTAGGTTCTAATTATATTTATCTCTTCCGCTTATGTTCGCGATCCCAAAGAAACCCTCTCGTGACTCCCCTAGGGGTCGCAACCCCAAGTTGAGAAGCCCTGATCTATAAATATACTAGTATGTTTTGGTAAAGAAGAAAATATGTTGCATACAAAGTTTAAATTAATAAAAATCATTTTTTTTAGATCTATTGAAAAACACCCATATTATAAAAATATTAACCCACTGATGTCATATCCCTTCCTTGGTGAAACAAAAAATTGCACACGACCTATCCTCTACACTTACTTGATCGTAACCAGTGCAAGTTTTTGTAGCAGTTCCTCTTGTTCCTTGAGTTCCGCTTCTATTTCTTCAGGCGTACGTTTCTGCCCTGGTTCTGGTGCCGGAGGAGGTGTATACTTCTCATGAAAATCAATATGCTCTAATTCTCGAGGCTCTAGAACTATGATAAGAGACTCCAAATAATATACAGTGGAATGAATGGAAGATTTTAAGCCTATTTATCCTTTGCAATGTTTCATATACAGAAAGCAGAAGATTCCGGGAACTCAATAAGTAAGCGAAATTTAATTACATTTAAATTGGTAGGAAAATCACAAATACATATCTGCATGATGGCATTTTTCTGTATAGTTACTGTCCTTTTTAATGTACTTTTCCATCACTTGGCAAATGACAAAAAACTTATGAAATTTACAGCAACGCCGTAACAAAACTCTTTGGGGCCCCAGTGCAAAAGGATATTTTGAGGCCCCACAAGCAAACGTAATTTTCAATATAATAGTAAAAGCAGCAAACACGATATTACACACACTCACACACAACCTCCAAAAGTAAGCTTAAATAATGGAATAACACAAGATAGAGAGGATATATTTACTTACAGTGTGCGAATTAGATAATTTATATTGGGGGGGACAAAATTAGGCCAACGGAACGAAGAATCTGAAGGTACAATAATTCAAAATGTGACAATATTGCCTTACCTCACACACATAAATATGATATGACATTTGTAATAAATAAGAGATTTATTAATTCAATATATCTACGACAATAACTATGTATACGCATATTTTTTGACATGCACACACCACACCTAACCTTCTGAATGTGTACTCACTTTTGTGCTCGTAGCTCTCTAAGGTTTCTTTACTTAATAATTCGGCAGATTGATAGCCCTGGTCACAAGTATATGTTAATTTTTCCGCTCATATTGAAACCTTCCACTTTGCGTTATTACACACAGCCTTGCGAAAGAAAACCTATAGAGTGAGGCATAAGTCGGTTAACACCCGTGTAGCGCAGAACGGCTTGGTGTTCACCTTGGTTCATGGTATATGTTGTTCGGGTGGCTAATGGACCATATTGCACGACATGGTTCCCATGGCGGACATCTTGGAAGCCGCCATCGTGGATCCAACTTGGGATTTTTAAATATGAAGGGGGTATGTAGGGTATCATTTGACACGAGCTCGATCTCAGGCAGCTATGTACTGTCATTCTTGAAGAAGACACACTGCACGGCGCCTCTGCCAATCCGCATGGACTCGCAACAGCATGTCAGGGTCGACGGTTTCAAAACATTGCAGAATTTGTTGCATCAGATGGTGGAAATCACAGATGGGTTCTTGATAAAACAGGTTCTTGATATGGCCCCAGAGGAAGAAGTCGAGCGGCGGAAGATCTGTGGATTGTGGTGGCCACTCTATCGGTCCCCATCGCCCTTTCCAATGTTCAGGAAATTGTCTATAGAGCTATTGGCTTGAACATAACGCATAATGAGGTGGAGCCCCGTCTTGCTGGAAAAGGGATATGAAATCACCGTCCTCATTCAAAAGAGCAGGTAACACATCATCCTCTAACATATCAGGATATTTCTCACCAGCGCGGCTGCCGTGGATGAAACGTGGTCCAATACTGCGCGTCCCCCAAATACCACACCACGCTATCACGTTTTCCCAACCCACGTCTTTGCTTACTTGGCGCCAACCTGCGTTTTTGTCACACCAGTATATGTGATTTTGTTTATTGATCTCTCCGTGGACGAAAAATAATATCTCTGAAATGAACACGCTGTGGAAACATAGGGTGCTCCTCACACCTTTCTGTGGCCCATTCATCAAACTGCACTCTCCTGTCTGGATCATCCTCTGTTAACCGCTGCTGGAGTTGCAGCTTGTATTTGTGCCACTTGTTCACATGCAGCACCTGTACCACTGATAGCTGACTGATTCCTGTTATGGATGCCACAAGACGAGAACTGCGTTTAAAGCTTTTCACAACAGTAACCAACACTTCTGCCGCCTTGTCGTCGGCAGTAGTGTTCCGTGGGCATCCAGATCAATCATTATCCTGCACCGAGCCCGTCTCGTGAAACTTCTTCAACAACTTAAACACTCAACGTGTGACATGTTCTCTCTCTCTCTCTCTCTGGGTGGCATGCATTATATTCAGCCGCAATCACCCTGGTAGATCGTCCACCACTTTTCTCCACGATCTCGATTCCTTCTGGGATTGTTAGCGACATCTTACATCACGTAGAACAGAGAAAACATGCTGTAGTGCCAAATTTTCACCCTTTGTGACGCTTTAACTTCTTAGCGGCAGGTGAAAATGGACTGCACCGCTATTTTCCTGAGATTGAGCTCGTGTCAAATGATACCTCACATACCCCTTCACATTTAAAAACCCAAAGTCGGATCCAAGATGGCCGCCATGGCAACCGCTCGTCAATATGGTCCATTACCCACCCGAACAACATATACCATGAACCGAGTGTGAATGCTAAGCTGTTCATGTGCACAGAAGTGTTAACCGACTTAAGCCTCACCCTGTATTTTAGTATTATAAGAACCACTAAAATTATCAGTTAAACTGGACTTAATTTTAAAAACAATCTACGAGAAATGGTTTGTTGCTGTTTCCAATTTCTGACATCAAAATCAAATCGAAGGCCAAATATTTTAAAACTCTAAATTCAAATTTCGAACTTGGACTTCTACTCCTCCCTAATGCTACATTCTTCACGTTTTTTTTTTTTTTTTTTCAAATATCGATTCTATGATGGAGCTCAGGAAATCAACACTTATAATTACTTTACTGTTTGATTACAGCTGAGTTGATTCACTATGTGCTACGTTATCAAACGAAGTATAAACATTACATTGAAGTTCTCCAGACAGCATTTTTGGCGTGGACAGCAAACTGTACAGCGAAAAGAAAGGCGGAAAACTGAAGGGTTAACTTTAAAAAGCCCGCTCCACTTGAAGTGCTTATAAGACACGGACAATAAGTCGTATTAGTAAATGCTGAAACAAATCTTCAATTATGCGCTTACCTTCACAAACGTGTCTGCTCACTACGGACGCATTCCCAGCATGTATGTTAACATTAGCCAAGAGATAATATATAACTCAGATTTTGAGTGCAGTTTGCAAAGTTCATTTCTGTAAACTGTAAAAGACAGTGATGTCCAGGCAATAATAGCTCGCTTAAGTTTTATTAAGCCCACTTGTTCTATTTATTGAATATTATGAATATTATGCAAACTTGCAAACTAAAATGAAATATAACAAAAATTAAAACAAGATTATGATCGATACAAATGTGGAGGATGAATATGACACGTCCGACCTTCGCAAAGTATAATGGAAAAAGCTACTTGTTTAGTTTTTCTTCGCCAATTGCTAAGAGCATTTATAATCCATATGTGATTTTATTGTGCGCAATTAATACATTAAATTTCACGAACAACGACGAACTCAACAATACGAGGTTACGGTTGCAAGTAACAACTGTAGTCATAATAATATAATTCAACTAAGCAATGGCGAAATTAATGGGAAAATTAGAAATGACCAAAACTGAATGGTTTATATCGCTCATTTCGAAATACGCCTAGCAGATTAAACTTACCACAAAAATCAGTGAAATTTGGCGTTGTACTAAGCATGGTTTGGGGGGGAAAGCGAGCATCCCCGGTGGGGATACTTCAGTTGATTACTTTGGGGGGCAAACAAAATGTGATTGAGGGGAGAAAGCCCCTCATCCCCCCCGGCAATTTGCACCCTGTTTACATACTACAGCATTTCATAATTTACGATAATTTTACAGAGCTTTTAAAAAGCATAGTACCATATCTATCGTGCAAAGTAAGTGAAATGTCTTTTCAGTATTAGTCAAAATGAAAGAGCTATTATTGACATGTTTTTAAAGAGAAAACAAAAATATAAGAAGTGATGTTATTCATAGTGTAACATAGTTATTCATGTGTTATTTACAGAAAAGAAAAAGGGGGATATCAGGGATGTTGCACAACTGCTGAAACAATTTCAAAATAAACTTATTGTAATGGATTCAATACCATAAAATACAAATAATAATAATAATAATAATAATAATAATAATAATAATAATAATAATAATAATAATAATAATAATAATAATAATAATAATAATAATGTTTCAAAAAGCTTTTCCTCCTAGCTTTAGCATCAACAAATTCTAAAACAATCTTCTTTATGTTTAGTCTTGAATTTTGTTTTCGTTTTACGTTTAATATAGCAATATTTGTTAATCTTTGTTCTGAGGTACTACTTCTCAAGTACTACAGTTCTTTGTAAGCTTTAATTTCGAGAACGAGCGTTCAGCAGAACCCACGTTTACTGGTATTGTTATAAAAATTACACATGTGGTAAGCACATCAGAAAAGGACATAGAATACCCATTTTCCACTAAGAATAAAGTTATTTCCCGAATTGTTCGAAGGTTACCTATTTCAGCCCTATTATAATCTCTGAATACCGGTATTTGCCGTCGAAAATCTTAGCTTACATCACTACCCGGGTTCCCAAATGTTCCAGATTTTAAGGAACAGGCCTTTATTTTATGATTTTGTTCCGCGTTTCGGGGAGCTTCGATATGGGATGGCAAAAGACCCGTAATTTGTCCAAATGACAAATTTATCTCAGACAATAACGTTAAAGACCGCAATTTTTAATGAGTCGTCATGAGTGTGAGCAGTAAACGACAAATGCTGTTACAGAAGAGCTCTGAGTTGCTAAATTTATTTAAGATCGTCTCCTTTTTCGTACACATCCCACCCTGAAATTTATTTGTGGAAAGAATTTTCTCACATATGAATTTGAAATGGGCTGACACAAGAAATAGATATTCTGCGCAGTTGATGAAAGCTAAACTTATAATAGCAATCAACTCTTCGACTTTAAGCTGCAATGAGTTTTCCGAAAGTCCAAAGAAAGATTATAATTGCAGTTAAGTCAAGCGTGAAGTACGATTTAAAAAAAAAAGTTTAAGTAACCTGAATCCAATGTTTTAAAAGTATGATTTATTTAATTTTTCTTACAATAACTCTTTGTATTAGTTCATACTTTTATATTTCTTTCAGTCTAAAATGATTACTCTTTTTATTTGATGCCTGAATCAGGTTTTATTACTAGATCATTTTTATCAAAACCCTTCCCATAATACTAATTGAAACTCTCCTACTTTGACTATTTTTATTTGACAACCCTGACCACTACTGTACTTTGTAGCAAAGTCATATCCAGATTTCTAAACGTCTTCCACAGAGGCAGACAACAATGTTGCTGGAGTGAGAAAAGAAAAGCTATTGAGCACTTCAGCCATTCCGTGGAAACGGGTACTAAGTTGTGACACAATACAATCCAGATTAAGATAAAACACAGTGTCACGAAATGT
Organism: Thermobia domestica; assembly: GCF_964235325.1. Lineage (NCBI taxonomy): Eukaryota > Metazoa > Arthropoda > Insecta > Zygentoma > Lepismatidae > Thermobia > Thermobia domestica. The sequence continues at coordinate 123,026,078 of NC_137463.1, read as the reverse complement.
ATCTTCCGATACATTTAGTCCACTATCCGTAGTCAGTTCATCAAAATATTTCTTTGCAAACCTTTTGTGTTTCTCTTGAAATGTTTCTGAAATACTCAATTTTGAGCACAGGTTTTTTGTAGATATTACAAGCTCGTCATATTCTCCGAACACCTTTCATTTGCTGAAGTGATTTCTTCAGATTTTTCTCTCCTATTTGCAGATCAATATCAGAAGACTGCAAACTTTTGGAAGTTACATACATGGACATTAGGATCTTTTCCCAAATGACTAGGATCAACAGAAATTCAAATGTCTGTCTTCTTTAATGACTCAGCTACTCTCAACTCATCTGGTTTCTTACTTGTCAGACAAATCGCAACAAAGAACTTTTGAACATCAGCAGTTCTCTCTTTCATTCTGGTAACAGCAATATGTTTTGTTTCCCACCCAGTTATACATGTTTTTTAGAGTTTCCTTCTTTAATTTTGAAGGTATTTCATCACCAAGAGCTACGAGAACGGAAAAAAGGAAAATACCTTGAAAAACAAAACAAAACAAAAAAAAAAAAAAAAAAATGGAAACGTATGTGGAGACCAGATTATGCGCACAGCCATGAACATACGGAGCGTTTGGAGTAGTATTACTAATTCTTGCTTGAAAACCGCTAGAAACTCCGCTCATCACTGATGCTCCATCATATCCCTGCCCTCTGCAACGTTGTATGTCGATTTGGTTGCTGAGTAAGATGTTTATAGTTCTCGGCACCATGCTTATCTAATGCATAAAATCCTACGAAATTTTCTTTAATTTCTAATGTCGCTTCTTCGTAGTTCACAACAACGCAACGTAGCGAAGAATGACACTAACCTGATCAGTTTTTGTTATGTCCAAAGTTGTATCCACGATTATTGAAAAAAAAAAATGAGATTTTCGAACATCTTCAAACATAACTTCATGATAACTTCTTCACATAAAAAATAAATAATAGAATATAAGTATTCAGTACCGAGTAATAAACGGGTTTAGCAGGGCCCCTGGGTCTAGGAATTCCAAGAACGAAGAAAACGTTACGCAAGTTACTAGTAATTTAGAATTTCACCATAATGATTATTTCTCATACATAAGAAATAGCCCTATTGGCTTGGGGGTTCCCCCCAAAAAATGTTACTAAAATTGGTGGCAAATTTAACATTGACAATGATTTTTCCCATACATAGGAAGTAAATAATAATGTAAGTATTCAGTAATAAACGGGTTTAGCGAGGCTCCAAAAGCAAGAAACAACAACAACAATATATATAATTAAAATTGGTGGCAATTTTAAAATTGACAATGATTTTCTCCTACATTTAAAAAATTAACAATAAAATCAGTAGCCTACTGAGTAATTAATGGGTTCGACGGGGCCCCCTTGGCTACTTGCACCACCCATTGTTACGGCACTGGTTTGCTGTCTGCATTAGTTTGTAAGAGTAATGAATCAGTAATATAACGCAAACTGTGGGCAAGATATTGAAAAAAAAAAAAAAAAAAAGTTGAAGCGTTGTATTGTTGAAAGCGGTGGGTTTCTGGTTCCATTATTAACTTAAAGCTGCTTTCAGTTGGAATAATAACTTTCCGAACGATATAAGTAACATTAAAAAAAAAAAAAAAAAAAAAAAAAAAAAAAAAAAAAAAAAAAAAAAAAAAAACCGGCAAATACGAAGAAAAATAGCATCTTATGCAGACACTATCTGTGGTGTCAATACTAATAGAATGCAATTTGTCTTTACTTATAGAATTGTCTCGTAAGTCTGTGGACTGGATATGGAAAAGGAAACATGATATGCAATAAGGAACATAATTACACTTTTTTGTGAAAAGTGCGTGGCATACGGATTTTGTTAGCTTGTACCACCTCGTCTTCTTTAAGAAGGATGTGAATAAATAAATAAATAAATAAATAAATAAAAGCAAACAATCTTGTACCACTTCATTTTTTAGTAGTTAATAAGACAAATTTTCTCAATGTGGAAGCCCGGATAACATTAACAAATATGTATCTTTTGTTCTATTGAAAGAGAAATAACTTGAGGGATATATAGCCTTATTAGTTTTATGTTCAAAATATGTACGAGGTACACTTCTGACTACAAAAACTCAGATTATCTTCTAGAGTCAAGTCCAAAAAGTAAAAGCTACATCCTTACAAGGGAAATTTATTTTCCCTCCATTCTGTTACAGAGTAACATGTATATTCTCTAATAGAAATAGACCATCTGGACATTGCATCTAAGTAAATATTCAAGTGACACGTAGAAAACAATCATGAAATGTGATAAAAAAAGATGATAAAAGTAAAAAAAGGCGTAATACCTGATACGAGATTAAAGCCTATGGGAAGCACACCATCAACAGAACAGTAACAGAAACAAACGGAAGAGGTTAATTGACATATGCTCTTCGTCAGTAGATAACATAATGGATTCGTGTACCAACGTTTATTTTAACAGTGTTCGAATCCTGTGTATGCAAGTTGTTTTTTTTTTCTTTTACTGATAAATAGCATTAATGTTTCAGTGCAAGAAATTTTTTATATAGTACGTTGCAATATATATAACAAAATCCAAAATCACAGTCTTTTCTCCTTTTGTCTCTAACGTTTACTCCGGCGCAGGAGACCCATGCTTGATTATTCCTGGCGGGATCTCATGTGGTTCGGATTACGGTTACGCAGTTCTCACGAGCAGTGTCGTCATTTGGGAAGGGCAAGCAGGCAATTTCCCCCTCCCTGAGCTTGAGATGTACATATATTTTAATCTCGAGAGTCTCTGGCGGGGAAACAGGGGGGACACGTCCCCTCCCAAATTTTTGCGTTGAGAGGAAAAAGATGACAGCTGAAAGTATTGTATGAAAGATGAGAGGGAATAGAACGAGCATATGAATGTTATATATGTTGTTACATTGTGTCTGAAACTTGTCTTCTATGAAGGAGTTGTGTTCTGAGTACCGTGGTTGAGTTGAGTTGATTTTAAGTTTAACGTCTCTTTCAGCAGCGAGGCTATATGAGACGTGGACCTACTGATTAACGTGGAATCCAACCATATGAGCTCCCGCCGGAAATCGGATCCGGGTCTTCTACGCCAAAGGCCCGTACGCTAAGAAGGAGCTCCTGAGTACCGTGGTATGATAAAAGTTAAATAAAGATAAGTATTAAAGCATATATGATAATAGTTATGTCGAGAAGAAGTTTTTTGAGTGCGAATAGTAAGAAAAAACGCAGAAGTATGAGATCACAATATGCTGACTGAGGTGGAATCTCACTGAAAACTATATTTAGGAAGAAAAGTATGAGACAACAAGTTTGATACTAAATAGCTTATTAATGGGAAAGTAGAAACAGTTTTGAAATTCGGAAGAAATATATATGACAAGTAGTAATGTGAGGTGGAAAATTTTCCGCTATATTTTTCCGGAAAATTTTCCGTTCTAAAAAAAATCAGTAATCAAGTAACAATTCCTCAGTAATAATAAAATTGATTGAATTCATGTATAGAAATGTTAAAAAGTGAAAGATCGTTTAAAGAATCTGAAAATTTTCATGGCTCAGACAATTTTCAGTACTATGTAAGAACAAGTGAAACAATTTTTCATGAATTGAAAAATTGTCCGTCTTCTATGAAAAAAAAATCAAGAACTTTTCATGAGTTGTAAAATTTTCATCATTTTGAAGCAAAAAGTAAAACAACTTTTTATGAATCGGAAGGTTTTATTGCTCGGTAGAAACAAGTAAAAGGAATTTTCATGGATCGAAAAATTTTCATTACGATGCAGAAACAAGTGGAAAAAACTTTTCATAAGCCGGACAGTTTTGGATATTATCTACACTGATCTTAGGTGGAAAATTTTCCACTATATTTCACTGCACATTGAGCTACAAAATTGAATTTCTGTAGAGGAAAGTTAGTTAGCAACAAATTATAATTTTCCAATTAGCTTTCGGAAACCAGAAAATTTTCTAATATTTTAAGTTCGGAAGTAAAAATTTAGATAGAAGTTGGTTTACTTTCTGCTTCAAAATGATGAAAATTTTGCGACTAATAAAAAGTTTTTCAATTTTTACATACCGGACAGATAATTTTTCGATTCGTGAAAAGTTGTTTCACTTGTTCCTACATAGTATTGAAAATTGTCTGAGTCATGAAAATTTTCAGATTCTTTAAACGATCTTTCACTTTTTAACATTTCTATACACGAATTCAATCAATTTTATGATTACTGAGGAATTGTTACTTGATCACTGATATTTGTTTAGAACGGAAAATTTTCCGGGAAAATATAGAAGAAAATTTTCCACTTCACATCACGAATAAACAATGATGCACGAATAAGTGCAGTATGTTTTTATGAATCGGAAAATTTTCCGGAAAAGTTTCATCACTGATTGACAAGGAAAAGCAGTTATAGGAACTAACTAGTTGTGGAAGAGTTTTGAACAAGCAAAGTACAATACGTGGCTAGTTTTCTATACTTATGTAGTTAGCATTATTAACGAAAGGTTGAAATGTAAATGATAAATAAATCGCAACATGCAATAATGTGAATCATCTGACTTTGAACTCGTAATGCGACCGTGTTACTGCCAACGAATGCTAATGTGTTTCCTCTCGACGTTTCTCCCATTGTGCGCTTGTTTCAATGGAGGCACAACCAACTTTTTCTATGTCAAATTTTGCAGATGACCCCCGCTTAGATATTCACGATACGCCACTGGTGTAGATACTATTTTTATTGACGTCTACACATTCGATTTGGTAGTTCAATTGTTTGTTTGACGGCTCTATGTGCATTATTAGCTGAGATAAAGTCCTGCTACGGGTAGTCAGATACAAGTCTGCAGTATCGCCTCTAGCGGCGAAATGGGAAAGGATATGACAAAGTTTGTCCTCTAAAAGTTGCATGACATTTAATGTCCTTTCGAACAATTCCAACAGTTATACCACTTTCTATTTCAAATTTTAAAGTTGCTCCTCGTTGTAGGTATTCACGAGACGTCACTGGTCTCGCTACTATTTTTATTACATTCTACACATGCGATTTGGTAATGCAATTTTTTGTTTGAAGGCTCTACGTGCAGTATTAGCTGCGATATAGCCCTGGTACGTTCTTAATGAATCACCCTGTATATATATATTGCAATTGCTGTGTTAAAAAAACGAACTCGCAAAGCACGAGCGTAAGAATGGCCTGTTACCATCTGCGGAATGGAGTTACCAACTTACACACAAGACCAAAGTTCTTCAATGACACTACCTTTCATCATATATGCAACTACTCCCAAAAATGAATTAATGTGTGGAAAACCCCAAGTCTAACAACCACCGACGGTAATTCACCAAAATTTCTACATACTGCTACAATATCACATGTTTTAGCATTCAAAGGTTGATCAAAAGTGAGTAACCAATTTTTTTGCTTCTTTCCTGCACATTCTTTGCTGCCAAACATAAGCGCCGAATATATAGCTTGTTAGATGGATTGATGAAAGGTAGAATCACTACTCGAGATGTTTCGGAGTTACTGTTCTTCTTTGTCATCAGCTGTATGAATCCATTCCAATTCGGGCAAGTTGGAGTCTTCAACCACAAAGTATCATCCATGTTACATCGTAGAGAAGGTAGGTTTGAGTTTGGTTATTCAGAACAAGAAGGTGTCTTATATCTCAATGATTAAGTCCGAAAGGCCATCACCTTGCGTGTGTATGTTAAAACTGGTATCTTGCATTCATTATTTGACAGTGTACGTTCTTTGAGCCAAGATATTGCTCAATGATACACGAGCGACTGAATATGGATGGAAAACATTATATATTCTTGTACACTCCGCATCAAAAAAAATGCGACAGCTAACGTGGTGCAGTTAGGCCACCCAATATACACCTTATTATCCAATAATCGTGTCAAGTAAAGAGACCCCCTCTCTCTCCTCCTTTCTTCTCTTCTATGCTAAAATTACCTAACAACATGAGCGCAATTCTAATTCCAAACTAGACATATATTAGCTTCGATAAAATGAAATAACAAAACGGAGACGAAAACAGATTCATAGGTTGATGTATGGAGAAACTGAAACAAACACAATGAAAAATTGAAACCAATAAATGTCCATTACACAGAGATTCAAAAATAAGGCAGGGAAGGAAAGAGAGAGAGAGAGAGAGAGAGAGAGAGAGAAGAGGGGAGGAGAAGAAGAAAAATAAAGGGAAAACAGATAAAACTGTGGAATTCAAACATACTAAGAAAAGAACCTAAAATTATAAAGTTCCGTTTCCAGAAATCCAACAGTAATATAGAAGTAACGTTTGTTTTTACATATTTTTTTCAGAACCATTCGAATATATAGAAGATGCTTTAAACATTCATTATGTCACTTTCATAATGGATACCATACTCAAGTTCCAGTAGAAGTGTATATCTCCGAGACACATCTAGGATAATGTGAAAAGTTTAACACACATGCTTTGTTTCCGCGTGGGTCGATTGCAAATTCGGTAGTGTACTTTGGACGTACTGATAAAAGACCCATTCTAATATACCCAGTAGATAGCGTTGGTTATATCCTACATTTCATACTACTAATGAAAAATAAACAGGGAAACACACACAAAAAAAGAAAAAACGAAAAGAAAAGAAAAAGAAAGAAAATTGAAGGGTGTTATTTTACTGGTAAATTTCTATCGGAAATTCCCTATTAAAAGTCCAAACTGTATCGCAATGAAAAGTTACAAATGTTCGAAAGGAAAAGTTTATGTTCCTCAAAAACGTAGCATGTTTTAAATTTCAACGTGAATAAAACACATCGAATTATAGAATGGGAACAAATTTTGTGTCGAACTAGTATAAATATTTTTTTTCAAATAACCAAAGAGGTTACCATTTTCTAGTCTCTTCCGAAGATGTATCTGTTAAGAACACTCAGCATTGATTTCAATTCTTCCGGATAAAACGTAATTTGCACATATAGAATGAACACGGTAGAGCTCAAAAGGATCATCAAGTCAGTCGGATGGTATAGACCACCACTGGGTCGAGGATTCAAATCCAAAGTGCCCCGGTAATTCGACCGAGACTCGGTAACTCAGATGATAAAAAAGAGATTTTACTTATTTCCTTGCGCTTAAAGAGTATTTCTGTCAAAGATGACCAGACTGGAGATGTTATTTCCAGAGCACGAAAAACAAGACGCCGAAGTTCCCAGTTTATTAGATTCTCCAAACCAGGTATATTACGCTCTTGCTTCCTTTTTACTTTGGAACATGAAGTGCGTGTGTGCGTGAAAGAGAGAGGGGGAGAAGCGAAAGATGCAAAGGCAGGATGGGAAACGTGAAGAAAGAGAGAGAGGGAGGGAGACGAATATAAATATGAAACATACTTATCATTGCAGTGTATGATGTAGAACGGACATGCTGCTTACTCGAATTATCGCCAGTGATAGTTCGTAAGTTCTCCATCACAAGATGAATCTCTGTTTGCAGCCATTATTTTTTGTGAAAAAATCATACTAAATGATGGGGAATCGAACCAAGAAGGTTTTCCATTTGCAAGTCTAGCACTCTTAAATGACTAGGATAGCAGTGCGGTTTTGGGAGGATGGCGCTGCTCTTGTGTTTACACCAGTTTCTTGGCAAGCTCGGTGAGACAAGGGAGCGGAGAGTTTCACTCTGCAGTGTATCCAACAGTTTATAAAAGTTGCAGTTTAGATGTTATGCATAGCCTAATCTCTTTCCGCTTAATAAAGAAAGCAGTAAGTTATGTGATTGTAGTGAACCATTCCTGCAATTATGCAAATGTATTGTGAATAGTGATATATAAATGGAAATTACCAATTTAAGAACAACACAACACAATTGACAATTCAGTGAGCTTCTACCGTGTATTAAAAAGATTGTATAAAAATTGATTACGTTTTATTCGATTTCATTATAAAACAGGAGCAACCTGTAAAACGCTGCTCTCGTTAGCTTGTTCGCAAGTTAATAAGGAGTTACATTTTTTGTTGTTGACGTTTTTTGCTTATTACTTAAGATGTTTTGCAAATAACTTCAATAACTTTTGAAACTGTTTGTCTTAACTTGAGCTAATGGCGGATACAGGCTGAATGTTTGGGGGGTGGTCGTTCGAAGTCAAATCAAGGTAAGGGTGTATTCCAAAAAAACTTTAGAAAAGGAGAAATAGCTATTGTCAGCAATTTCTAGAACAGAAATGGCCACCTGCTATTTCGAAGGTGGAAATTTTTTTGAGCAAGAAAGCCAATGTAAGTAATTTCTTGCTTCTGCAACGTAAAACAAAAGAAAAGTAAGGCCTACCTATTTTAGGTTTTATTTTACATTTATACTACAAAGGTGAAATTTCTTAGGTTTAATTTTTAAAATAAAAAATATCCTATTCTCGGGGCAATCGCCCCGATCTCCCCCCCTGGGCCTGCACCTGACTTGAGCATATGCGTGAAGTGGTTTATTACGAACAGTGCAAAAAGAACTGTGATAGATTGATTACAAGTATTCCGGTTAGAAACACTGCTGCTTGCATTTTAGTTCGAAAACTGGCCACCCGTACTCGTTAGCTGGTCAGGTAATACCACTACACCACCGATTGCTGTAGCCAAACTTTGTTTAACAAATGGTGTAGTGTTTCTTTCTGAGAACGACAACATGAAAAATGTATATTGCAGATCAATGATGTCTTTGGAATGTCCTGGTAATTCCCTTGCCCTTTCCCAACCAACGTTCGTAAATCGTCTCTATCATGATACAGGTGTTTTCTTCCACATTCTTAGGTATTGCTTCTCCAGTATGATAAGTCGATTCTTCACAATCACTTTGTAAAAAATTAACTTCGACTTGAACAGGATTTGAAGCTATGTTAGACAGCTATATTATTCATAAGGCTATTACGTTACCACTACGCTATCTTTTTAATAACTTTTTATTGTTATTAATTAACGTTACATATTATGTCAAAATACAAAAATAAAGTTACACATTGGTACACGCTGTGTACATTGGTACAAAGTCAATGTATAGTAGGGAAAATTAACAAAAATGTACATGTCAATTATAGCGGGCGTCCATACAATAAGTAGTTTAGGTAATGTGCAAAGAGTTTTTTTCTTTCTTGGTGGTGGGAATTTACCATATCGTGAACACAGAAAATCCTTGTATGTGTGATGTGCTTGAGGTAACCTAGGTGACAGAATAAATTCTACAATATTAGCAGTTAGCCAAACAACAGAATTTTTCTTCTCTGTAGGAAAAAAATCTAAAATCAGGAAACAAGATCATTTGAACAGTAATGCTAACCAAGCTTATTTTACACAAATACTGAACTTTTTCACGATAAGTATTTTAAACTGAGATCGATTCGTTACAGGTAGTGAGACGATGTTCCAAAGTATTAACTTTCCCACAAATATGACAGTGGTTGTCATCTGTAATTTGAAGATGATGTCGTTTAGCCTTAGTATCTATTATGTTATTAACAGATCTGTACCATAACGAGCGAGATGAGGTGGACACAAAATTACATGAAATGTTCCTCCAAATTCGTTGCCAATTCCTAGATGGGAATTTGGAAATTATATGATGACGTTGGCTGGGTTGTTGTTGTAGAAACAATTTGTAGAGAATTTTTACTGTTTGAGGTAAGTTTTGCAGGCCACTGACAGACAAATAAAAATAATTACATATGACATCTTTAAAATAGCAGAAGTCGGTAGGAATCATAGATAAGTTCACTGGTAATAATCCATCATTAGTAGCTACGAGAGACGAAAGGAGCGTAGTGCAGAGGTGATCTCCAATCCCTTGAAGTTTTGGAATCCCCTGTAGGAAAGTAAGGGTTTCGTTTTGCTGGCAACATGTAGCAAGTTCAGTCCCCCGGCACTATATGGTAGACATGAAATTGGATAGCGTACTCGAAAAATCATACCTGTCCACACAAACCAGTTTGGAATGCTGGTGAACTTCTGAATGTAAGGTGTAGGCATAGGCAGAATTTGACGGATGTACCACAACTTGGAAAGGCATATGTATTTGCAAAGTAGACCCTAGATATCAACGAGAGATTACGAGATCTATGCTGATGTAAAACAGATCGTATCTTCAGAAAAACGTCAAATTGTTTTGCTATACTCTCATGCAAGTTACAGGAAAAATAAATGCCAAGTACTTTCATATTCTTCACTGCTTGAGGAAAATTTATAAACGCATTTGTAGAACCATTTCCTAATGGCATGAGGTTCGTTTTCAGTCTATTAAGAAGTGCTCCTGACTGTTCAGAGTACTCTTGAATGCAATCTTCAACTATTGCTAAATGCTGTGTGGACACGAAGGAAAACATGCACATCATCAGCAAAACTATACACCTTGACAGGAACATTACAAATATTAGGGCCTTGGATATGTTCTGCGATTCTGTATAGTAGGGGACAGATAGAAATTACAAAAAGAGTCATGCTTAATGGACATCCTTGCCTGACGCTGCGTTTGAGTTGAAAAGGTGTAGTAAGGAACCCATTGGCTTTCAATTTTGATTACGCACCATCATACAGAACGCAAATCCAACGAACCAATGTCTTCAACGTTCATATGCTTCAATAATGACCACAAAAAATTGTGATCTACACGATCAAAGGCTTGGTTAAAATCTAAGGCAAGCAAGGCATGACGAGTAGTGTGAGTGAAAATTTGCGATAACATCACGAATAGTTTGAAGTACGTGGTATATTTTCTTCGCACCTACTCTTGCATATTGAAATGGTCCAGCGAGAATATCAATATAGAGTCTGAGTCTGTTGCTTAAACAACGGGCAAATAACTTGTAATCACAATTGAGGAGAGTGATAGGGCGATAATGACTAACACTTGTGGGATGTGCTTGCTTAGGTATAAATACTGTAACACTTGGGAAACGATACAGTCGCTGTGGGTTATTACTGAAATACTCCTTAACTGTATAGGTTAGTATTTCACCAATGAGGGGGAAAACATTGATAAACCATTCTGGAGATATTCTATCGAGCCCTGGAGATTTACCTTTGGGAGCTGCAAGGACAGCGTGCTGTATCTCTTCTATACTGAAAGGTCGAACAAGAGATTGCTCTGCAGCATCATCAAGAAGAGCAGAGATTAGTGTAGAAAATTCCTCAGACGTTGGAGTACTGTTAACCATACCATAAAGTTTGGAGTAGTGCAACCAAAACACATGTTTAATGGAAGCAGCATCCTGATGAAAATATCCTTCGTCATCAGTGATTCGAGGGATCAATTTTCCTTGGCCTCGTTTGATTTCTTTGAGCATATAAAGTAACGATGGCTCTTTATCTAGTATTGGAACCTTGCTTCTGATCTACACGGCGGCAATGCAAATTGAGAAGCAAGGCTTGATAACGCTTAACTTGAGAGAACATAGTGAAGTCAGAAAAAGCAGCACAGCGAACAACACGCAAACACCTGGTATAAAAGTAAAGCAGATTACGAAGATCTCTGGTCTTTTCAGCTGAGTACCACCGACAGAAACTTGCAAATCGTGGTTTGAAATAAGCATGCCACCAATCACTAACAGTGGGAAAGTATTGACGTTGTCTAAGCCAGTAATGCCACTTGGATTGAAACTCAGCACAAAATTGATCGTCTTCCAATAACGATGTGTTGAATTGCCAATAACCGCGACCTCGTTCAACAGTTAGATCAGGAACGGTGAAGGATACAATATAAGCTGAGTAATCAGAAAAGGAGGTGGGGGCAATTTCAACGTACTTAATGCATGGCACCAATATGGGAGATATATGCGGTCAAGGTGTGACTCACTCGGGTGTGATAAGTAAGCGTAATCCCGTGCTTGCGACTTCAGACACATCCATGTGTCCCATAAATGAAGTCCATTCACTAATTCCTGGAGAGCATGGCAGTAGTTAAATCTCGGCGTTTGATCTTCAAGCCTTAAAACGCAATTGTAGTTTCTCGCCAAAATTAACCTGTCAACATTGGGTCCAAGCGACAGAGCAACGTCCTGCGAAAAGAAAGTATTTCGCCTGGTTCGAGTTTGTGAATCACTCGGAGAATAAAGATTGACAAGATTGATATTGCCTAGGTTACCACGTATTATTCGAGCGGATGGATGGAATACAGTAGAAGAGAAACTTGTTGAATCGCGAAAAACAATCGCTGTACCTGTGCCAGTATTGTCAAAATTATTTTCTACACTATAGGTTGGACCGAGATTCAGTTCAAAAAGACCAACTTCTTGTAAAAGGGAAACATCAATACATTCTATATGCAAAAAGTCACGAAGAGCAGATTGTTTGACAGAATTTTGCAAGTTATTAATGTTAATCGTAGCAATTTTAAGCATCATCACACTAGAAAGCACATAACACCACCAATACAAAAGAAAGAGCGAAGAAAATAAAGATAACAGCATAATTAAAAAGAAGTAAAACTGTGGAGGGAAGCGTAGAACATCGAAACGACATACAAGTCAATCTAACGCAGTATAGGAGATACTAACTTATCGTAACACAATTGATCTGAAGCCATTGAAACATAACACATGCACCAACAATGATATTATGACATAGTATCAATTTGTAGACAGAATAGATGTGTTCGGGTCACTTTCACAGTTTTTGACTCAGTTCACTACGTTTCGTACGCTTGCGGCAATTTCGATTTCGTCACTAATTAAATTGAAGTCCGTGATAGGAGAAGCAGCCTGCATCTCACTAGGCTGGGATGTGGTGGGTGGTACACGAAGCATATTCTCAAACGAACAAAAAATTTGTCCTGGGAACCAGAAGTACAGCACTCGTTGCGATGAACTGTCGTAGAAGCCGACGTAATCGATGAGAAGTCCTGTTCTCCAGAAACTGGTTCAACATCAGGAAAAGAATTAGACAAGGGGACATCAGATGTAATTTGTAACTACTGTGAGGCATCTGTTTTTTCAGTGGAAGAACTAGGACACGCGCGTACGGGCAATTCTGAAAAGACACTATTGGCATTGTTCGGCTCAAAGGAAACACTCGTGTTTGGTAGTTCTGGAAAGTGAGTTGCATCTGCTGTAGGCATACTTGGGTCAAATGAGCATGATACACTGATGGTGGGTTTCTTCCAATTTCGGGAAGTAATGGGCAAACTATCAAATTTAAGCATGAGATGATCTGCAGAATTATTAGTGCGAAATGTAGGGGCTACCTTAGCTGTATAAGTATTGGGATTACTGGGAACTCAAAGGGGACAATTAGAATACCTGCCCCATTGCACCTGAGACATGTTCGGGTCTGATTGGGGTACATAACACAAAACTTTTGTCCTTGGATTACAACGAACGATGGAATAGGTCGTTTCATTTCCATTCGTATTAATTTACGCCCGGTTCGTATAGGTAAACATGATCAGCAGAATAGAGTTCATCTGAAATTTTAGAAATAACACCATAGTCCCCAAGAACTCTTCTAATTTCAACATCGTCAAGTTCCACTGGCTTACAAAGCAACTTAACTGTTACAATTTGCACATCAGCCCACAAAACTGGTACTGGATGTTTCCCATCTGTATCAGTATAGTACACAGTTCCGCCAGAAGTACGTAAAACTGTTTCACAAAGCTCTTCGGCACGAAGTTTCACATAACAATTTGCGATAAACATCCATTTCGACACTTAATACATCATCAACAGAAAACTTGAAGTTATCAGTGAGCCACTGATGCAAACTCAAGGTACTTGGTCGCTGCGAAACACCACCAAAATCATATTTAAGGGTATTTACCCTTTTTAACGACATGGTTCATTCAACTAATTCACTCACAAAAATAACAGAAAAAATAGAAGAAAAAACAACAAACCTGATTGCTAAGGAAAGCAGCGTTGAAATTAAACACGTCAGAGCTTGCTGCACAGAGCGAAGACACGTCTATCACTTCAACAAGCAAACACAGTATGTATCGGGCCACCGGAAATTACAAACCAAATATTACTTACTTTAACCCTGGTCTTTGGAACGAACCAAAGTGCACAACGAAATTCATTTATTCGACCGCTTAGAGAGAAATGAATGCCCACTAATAACGGAAAAACATACAATCCAGTAAAAATTAGAGAAATAAAACATATTTTGCAGTAATTTCGACTTGCAAATTCAAAAGTGCGCGAATAATAATAATAATAATAATAATAATAATAATAATAATAATAATAATAATAATAATAATAATAATAGTAATAATGATACATTTTCACATTCACAGTATAGTTGTCTATTATTATTATTATTATTATTATTATTATTATTATTATTATTATTATTATTATTATTATTATTATTATTATTATTATTATTATTATTATTATCAACTACCCGCTTCGTTGGGTTAAATTGAGAAAAAATAGTGATATGTTCCGTTACTCAGTCATTGCTTAGTATTACTAAAGCGATCCTTGACATCGGTCATTTTTGATGAGTTTTATATATCCCCTCCGCACCCTATGTTGTGGGACACGGCATCTGTAGTGTCATTGTTCATCTCAGTGAGCCGGAAAACTATGAATTCGACACTGATATTGGTTATTTCGATCATTATTATGTCTCCCCCTCCTCCAAGTTGCGGGGCTGAATTTGGATTTAAACAGCATCAGATGTGTCACTGTTAATCTTAGCGAGTCCGAAAATTATAGATTCGCCACTAATACCGTTCATTTTTCGCTCTTTTTTAAATGTCACTTGCCCTCCCCATCTCTTAAGTTACGCCGTCAAAGTGATATGACAGAAACCATCTCAGGTTCGAACTTCATCAAGGTTGAAAATTTGATCGAGATTGGTTTGGTGGTTCAAGAGTCATTAAGTTTTTTTATTTTTATATACATATATCTTTCTTTCCCATTCCCCTCCCCAATTTCTCCCGTGAAAGTGAAATGATAAAAATCATTCCAGGTCCGAACCTCACCTGTGTTAAAAATTCGATCGAGATTAATCCTTTGTTTCGCGAGTTATCAAGTTTTATTTTTTAACCCTCCCTCCTCTCAAACCTAAGCTATATCGTCAAAGTAAATAGATAAATACCATCTTAGTCCTGAATTTCATCTATGTTGAAAGTTTAATCGTGATCGGTCTGGTGGTTCAATAGTGATGAAGTCACAAAGACAGTCACTTTCATTTTAATTTTTTGTACATATATCTCCCTCTCTCCGGACCCTACGTTGCACTGAAATGAAATGATAAACGTCGTCCCAGATCCGAACTTTATCTATGTTGAAAGTTTTATAGAGATCGGTCTGGTGGTTCAAGAGTTATTGCGTTTTATTCATTTTTATATATCAACCCTCCTGCCCTCCTCCTCCCCCTAAGTTCTACCGTTAAAATGAAATAATAGAAAAGCTTCTCAGGCCCGAACCTTATGAATGTTGAAAATTTGATAGAGATCGGTCGAGTGGTTCAAGAGATTAGGAGCCACAAACATAGTTACTTTCAATTTTATAATATGTTGTTATTATTATTATTATTATTATTATTATTATTATTATTATTATTATTATTATTATTATTATTATTATTATTATTTGTGTGCTTCTGAACTTGCATGGCGAAATTACTGCAAAATATGTTTTATTTTTCTATTTTTCCCTGGATTGTATGTTTCTCCTTTATTAGTGGGTACTAATTTCTCTTTAGGCCGTCGAATAAATGGATTTTGTTGTGCACTTTGGTGCAATTAACGTTGCAGGAAGAAGCCAGTTCGTTCCAAAGATCAGGGTTAAAGTAAGTAATATTTGGCTTGTAATTTCAAGTGGCCCGATAGTGTAGAGTTCGGTCTGTGCAGTCGCAGTGTTCACATCGCTCGTCTGGTGTGTGCTTGTAAACTGTGTCTAGCTGCGAACGCTTCGTTTTTGTTCCTCGTGTTTTGCACATTTTTGTGTGGAATTGGACTGTGAACTTCTTTATTACGATCCAGTGCTATTCTTTTGGTCTTTTGATAACGGTTTTGCGACATGGTTCGTTTATGAGTGGATACTATACGAATTTATTTTTGTCCTGTCAGTAATCGTCCCACGTCTACTAAACTCCATGAATGTATTGCTTTAACCTTCAAATTATCCGCGGACCAGGTTATCTCAATAGAAATGGACTTCAACAGGAAAATATTGCATATTAAAGTCTTAAACCAGATTACTTATGAGCAAATACTACGTGATTCACAGGGTAAAGTGGTGTACAAAGATGATGACAGCGAATTTGTTCTGGAGCTTGATTCTGCTAGTAATATGTCGCAATTAGCTAAACTACATGTATGTCCTAGTGAACTTAATAATGCTAAAATCATCAGTGTGCTTTCTAAGTACGGCCAGGTGCAATATATTGAAGACGGATACTATGATGCACGTCACATTTATAAAATTCGTACTGGCAGGAAGTTGATACGCATGAATATTAAGCATTCCATACCTTCCTGTGTGACAATCGCAGGTTTACGGTTGTGGGTCACTTATAATGGTGAAATCAAGACATGCAATTTCCGTGATAGTCCTCTACATTTTTTCCAAGATTGTGATAAGCGTCGCTCTAGTACCCTTAATCTGTCCTCTCGTACCGTACTCCGATCTTCCCTTTTGTTACGCCCTGCTCCTGTTAATCTTCCGTCAGCAACACCTACACCAGAATTACGTAATTTCAACACCTTCTCTATTTTGACCTCGCCTCGTGACATTCCTGCTGTCAAATCGCTCGACACTCCCGTGCACCTTCCTTGTGATTCCATGATGCATACAGCTCCGTCGACTTGTGATACTATTGATTCTGCCAACGGCACAGTGAATATTGAAGAGACCCTCATTAGTGATGACCATATTGTTGATCCTCCAAAGAAACCAGATACAGGTTTATGTTCTCTTTCTGACCAAAGTGTGCTCAACAGTGATAAAGCTCCCTCTGTGCACCGCCAATCTGATGTGACAACTATCACCTCTATGTCCCCTTCTGATGCCCCACGTAGTGTCACCGCATCACCTACTAGTGCTAGTGCTTTCCTCAGTGATGTGGTTGTTTGTATTGCTTGTACCTTAGTGCAAGTAAAAATGTGTTTTTGTTCCAAATCCGGCACAAGAAAAAAGAAAACAAAGTGGTGACAGTGTTTTTTCTTTGAAATTAATAAAGACTCAAGATAGTTATTTTGTAGAGTCCACTCGTACCCGTTCAAAGTCTCGCCCTAGGAAAGGGACTGACAGTGCATCGGATCCTTCGCAATATCCCTTCTCTCTATAATGTTCTCTTCTTTCTCTTTTCTACAATTTTTTTCTCGGTGGATCCAAATGTATAGTTTTCGTATCGCCACTCTAAATTTAAACGGTTTAAGTTCCTTTGTTAAGCAACATACTGTGAGTGATTTCATACGTAAAGCAGAGATAGATATATTTTTCACTCAGGAAGTGGCTTTACCTGAATTTTCCAACCTATTTAATCACTCCTGGTGCTCTAATTTTAATCCCCAAGGGTTAGGAACCGCAATTGTGGCCAACTACGGACTATCCGGTTATGAACACTTACGTTCCTGCTGGGAACTCTCAAACTAGGGCACGGAACAATTTCTTCGAAACTGATCTCATGCGGGTGTTATACAATTTTTCCAACCCCTGTATCCTTGCTGGAGACTTCAATGCAGTACTTTCAGAGATAGATGCCCAACCTCATTACCCCTTCTCACCTTCCCTCCAGAAAGTGATTGAAACATACGACCTCGTCGATGTGTGGCGCATCTATTTTCCCAGAGTTCCGGGTCATACTTTCTGGACATCGCATTCATCCTCGAGACTCGATCAAATTTACGTCAGCCGCATCTTATTGTCTTACGTCAAGGACATCAAAATTTGTGATTTTTAGTGATCATTATTGTGTCGTTGTGACTATCAATTTACCCGTAACTAAATTCCTTAAAAGTAATTCATTGTGGTATTTTAATACGTCGATACTCGCTGAAGCAGACTACCAATCTGTCATTCGTGCTGAGTGGGCATCCTTAATGGAGGAGAAACGCAGCTATAAAGGTACTCTTATGAACTTATGGGAGAAACGTGTAAAACCTGTGTTTCGCTTTGTTAGTAAACAATACAGTATTCACCGTCATCAGGCCTTCTATGAACAGTATGCATATCATTCTAAGCTTTTACGGGACTATGTGAAGGCGTAGACTCAAGGAGAATCTGTTCGGCCTCAAATCCATCAAATCAAGGCTTTTCTTCTCTCTATGCATCGCGACGTATGTACGGCCATATTGTTCGTAGCAAGATTCCCTCGAACGACTTCACAGAATCTGTTAGTACTGTCCACGTACAGGGAGAACGCAGTAGAGGTAAACAATAACTGATTTCGCATCTTAAAGACTCCGATGAACATTTATATGAGGAACCTCATTTGACTGCATATCTTATAGAACATTTTAAACATCTCTATGTCAAGCCTTCTTTGTTTGTCAGTGATGATACTATTTTTGACCACATACAAGCTACTTTAACCAATAGTGACAGGGAGCGTCTTAGCTAGCCCTTCACGGTAGATGAGGTCATGACATCCATTAAACTTGGTAAGCGAGGAAAATCCTTGACATCCTTTTATTGACATCCTTGCTCCCTTTCTCACTGATCTTTTTAACGAGTATCGTGATAGTTGCATTTTAGAAACCTCCTTAGGAACGGGTATCACTGTGTTGGTTCCCAAACATGAAAACGCCCATGACGATGATGCCCTTCGACCTCTCAGCTTACTGTGTGCGGACCTCAAAATTTTGACCCGTTGTCTCACTCTGCGAAAGAAAAATTAAATGAAGACTTCTTAAGCCCCTGCCAATATGACCATGGACAGACTTGCCGTATGTATGAAGCCCTATCCCATTTTCGAGATTTTATAGCATATTATGAGTGTAAAACTGTTCATACAGTAGATATTCTTTCAACGGACTACTCTAAGCTTTTGATAGAATTCAGCATCTATATTTGTTTAATGTGCTAATTCGCTTTGGCTTTGGTGACAAATTTATCTGTATGATTAAAGGTGTCTCTTCTCAGAGAACCACAAAACTAAAGACTAATGGTGGATTAAGTGTAGCGATTCCTTTTAATAACGGAATCCTTCAGGGCGATAGCATGTCCAGTATTTTATTTAGTTTATCTCTGGCTCCTTTGTTATTTTCTGTTCAATCTCTTTTACCAGGGGTCCCTGTATACCATACTAAAATTGTCGCACAAAGCTATGTTGACGACACTCATTACTTCGTGAACGTCCCTTCAGAAATTCAACATATTCTGCATTTACTAAATATCACACTATATCTGGTGCAAACTTAAATGATAGTAAAACGAAAATTATGTGTTTAAATGACAATTGTACACAATAGTATGGGGTTCATTTCGCGGTTGTCGACTCTATTAAAATACTAGGAATTGAATGGTTTTCTAATACTACACGTACCGTTACTACTAACTTCACCCACGCTGCTGCAAAATTAGAAATATTTTTTATTTTCATAAACATCGTCATTTTAGTTTATTATGAAGAATGTTGTTTCTTAAACAGATTGGGTATAGCGTACTCTGGCACCTCGCCAAGATTTATCACCTCCTCCACAATATTGTCTGCTCCGTACATAGTTCTTCATTGCTTTTCCTTTGGCACGGCAAATTATTACGTGTTTCTTCTACTCAGTTACGTATGCTTCCCAAGGACGGGGGCATTGGCTTTCTAGATGTAAACATTCAAGCCAAAGCTCTCTTGCTACACCGCAGCTGTCAGGTTGTGTGTTCTACTCACAGCACTGTCTCGGCAGTGTGTTTGCAGCGTGTTTTGCCTGTATTGACCTTGAGGGATCTATCACTGCCTTCCCGTGGAGTTGCAAATATCCCCACCCGAAAGACGTCATAATAGACATTGCTTATGCATTTCTGGCAACATGTGAAATAGAATGCATGTCTCTTAAGGACTTGTATTGGTACTATTTAAACATTCATCCCGCAGTTACATCACATATAATGGTCAAGCAACCCTCTCACAACTGGTGTCGTATCTAGTGTAATGTTCATGCTAAATTTCTAAAATATACCCACAAATCTCTTTGGTATGTTCTTGTTAATAACGCATATGAAACAAAAGCACGTTTGTATCACTTAAACATTGGTGCTGATAACTTGTGTAATGTTTGCCAACAACCTGACTCTCTTAGTCATAGATTCGAAACTTGTTCCTCAGTCACAAGTATTTGGCATCAGTTGTGTGTACTTTTAAGCAAAATATGTCGCCTTCATCCTTCCTCTTTTCGTGCGACTGCTTTAATACTCTACCCAGATTTTAATTACTAGCCTGTTACAAACAATAATACTGTTATTTGGTTTGTGGCACACACTATTGTCTATTTGTTAACCACCTCCGGACCTTATCACCCCAATCTTTACCTTGCTTTCATGAAATCCGCTGCCACCAGCATTTCTATAGTTCGTAAGCGGCAATATTTAAGCTAGGTTTTTAACTGGCTTAACTTAATCGTCTGCTCTTTTGTATATAGTATCAATAAGTTTTGGTAAGATTTTTTTAATGTTAAACCTTACTGTGATCTTTATGTAATACTAAGCTTGTAAATAAAGTGTTAAATAAGATACTGTAGGGGTAACGTAATATCCTTATGAGTAATAAGGTATCTAACATATGTTCCCTCCTGTTCACGCCAAAGTTAATTTTTACAAAGTATTGTGAAGAATTGACTTATCATATGGACAAGCAATACGTAAGAATGTAGAAGCAGACACCTGTATCACGATAGAGACGATTTATGAATGTTGGTTGGGAAAGGGCAATTGAATTACCAGGAAATTCCAAAGACATCATTGATGTGCAGTATACACTTTTCGTGTTATCGTTCTCAGAAAGAAACACTACACAATTTGTTAAACAGTTTGGCTACAGCAATCGGTGGTGTAGTGGTAGCGTGCTAGACTTCCAAATGGAAAATCTTGGTTCTATTCCTCATTAGGTAGTATGATTTCTCGCACCAAATAATGGCTGCAAACAGAGATTCATCTTGTGATGGAGAACTTACGAACTATCACTGGCGATAATTCGAGTAAGCAGCATGTGCGTTCTACATCATACACTGCAATGATAAGTATGTTTCATATTTATATTCGTCTCCCTCCCTCTCTCTCTCTTTCTTCACGTTTCCTATCCTGCCTTTGCATCTTTCGCTTCTCCTCCGTCTCTCTCTCACGCACACACGCACTTCATGTTCCAAAGTTACAAGGCAGCAAGAGAGCTATATACTTGGTCTGGAGAATCTAATTAACTGGGAACTTCGGCGTCTTGTTTTTCGTGCTCTGGAAATAACATCTCCAGTCCTGGTCATCTTTGACAGAAATACTCTTTAAACGCAAGGGGATAAGTAAAATCTCTTTTTTATCATCTGGGGTACCGAGTCTTAGTCGAATTACCGGGTCACTACGGATTTGAATCCTCGACTCAGTGGTGGTCTACATCATTCGTCTAACACGATGATTCGTTTGAGCTCTTAGCGTGTTCATTCTATATGTGCAAATTACGTTTTATCCGGAAGAGATGAAATCAATGCTGAATGTTCTTAACAGATACATCGTCGGAAAAGACTAGAATATGGTAACCTCTTTGGTTATTTGAAAACAAAATTTTATTTATATTAGTTCGACACAAAATTTGTTCCCATTCTATAACACTAGTTAACAAAGGTTTTGTTACATAAAAGGAAATACCTGTTCTTACAGGAACTTTTTGCGCTGAATTCAAATATGCACTCGGTTTTTCTCCATCACGTACGATTTTCCCGTAACAGAGGGATTTTCGGGAAAATCCCTCAAAAATTTCCCTTTTCGTTTATTTTACACCCCCAGATCTTGTCATACTAACTTACATATACCCAAGATCTTGCATATACTAACATAGAAACTATACCTGAGTATACTTTGATTCATATTTAACAAACCCTCCAAGTTTCGTAATAATCGCTTTATTCTTTCTAGAGAAATAAATATGTTTGTATGTATACTGTCTGTACTGTTTATTGCACCTTATAGTAATTTCAGATCTCTCAAGTTGAGGTAAACGTTTTGCTTTATTACCACAAACACATATATAAAATATAATTCAATATAATTTACAAGTGTGACAATTTACAATAAACAATAATACAAATGTACCAAAAAGGTCATGAAAAGACAATCAAAACCAGCCCTGCCCACGGCGAGCAGATAGTGGAAACTCTCCTCGTGAACGCTCACGAGCATTCTACGGGCAAATACCATTGTTCGTGCTTCGTGGATCTTCGGGTTTCGTCCTTAGAGGAGCGGAAGTGTTGTCAACCTTGGCGGTAATCACTAGCTTACCAAAAAAATAAGTATGTATGGTAACTGATTGCCATTTAGTGTAAAGTGTTTTTTTTACAATGTGGTAACCGTTAACTATAGACAATACAAACTTGTAACAGCAATCAAATGATAAACTATGTACGTTCCTTTGCTTCTTTTTTCTTTCCTTTTCTTAAAGAAGGATGTGGGTTTGTTATATCCGAGTGTGGGTTTGTTATATAATGTTGTTTCGCTTTTTAGGAAAAGAGATAATCTGTTGATACGGAAAAAAACTGTAGCACTTGTTTGTAATTATCTAAGTATTATCTCCAGAAAATTAGCTTATGCATGTATGTGTGTACGAACAGGCTTAGCAAGGGGTTGCCTGTGGAGATTAGAAACCACTATTACACTATCAATAGGAAGAATAGTATTTCTTACTCCACTTTTAAAGTTACTTTGATCGCAAAGAATCAAACAAAATATTAAGAGAGCCAAAGAGATTTTCCATTTTTAAGAGTGGCCGTTAGTGACTGCAATTAGTTTTTTTTTTTTTTTTTTTTTTTTAACAAGGAGTGTCTTTTTAATAAGGAAAAATGTATTGTCCCTGGCTGGTTGCTTGCCGGTGGCTTGTTAAAAGTGAAAAAGTATGTTAAATCATTTCAACGACTGAAGCTACACGCTTGTCTTTCTTCGATAGTTACTGACTGATTTTGAAAGTCACAATGTTGTAGGCCTACTGTAATAGCGTAGGCCTACTGTAATAGCGTAGGTCTACTGTAATAGCGTAAATTCGGAAGGAAACGTTCCAACTGAATGATACGAACAATTATTCCCAATGTCTTGAACATGAAACGTGGGTTGCACGGATAACGCTTAAAGTAGGCTGGACTGCACTGGAATTTCCTTCCGGCAAATTAGTGTTTAGTCGGAACTCAGTTCTTCTGTGTAATTGTCTCTTAACAACATTTGAACATTTCTTTTAGATAATAATAACTAACTAACTCTATGGTCTATGGAACCCGAAGGTTCAATGCCGCGTTTACAAAATATTTCCACTAACTTATGTCCTTAGCCAACTGGATCCAGTTTCTACTCTGTACTCTTATTTCTGCAAGATCCATCTTAATATTGTCTTCCCATCTACGCTTAGGTCTTCCTAGTGGTCTTCTTCCAATTGGGTTTTCAGTTAAAATTATGAAAGCGTTTCTAATTTCTTCCATTCTGGCTACATGGCCTGCCCACCTGAGCCTTCTACACTTAATAACCCTAATAATGTTAGGTGAGCGGTATAAACTATGAAATTCCTAGTTATGAATTTCCTCCAATCCCCATTTTCATCCCTCTTTGGTCCGAATAATAATAATAATAATAATAATAATAGTAATAATAATAATAATAATAATAATAATAATAATAATAATAATAATAATAATAATAATGCGTATTATTATTATTATTATTATTATTATTATTATTATTATTATTATTATTATTATTATTATTATTTTCAACCTTCCGTCGTTCTCCTATCAATCTAGCAACGAAAGGCGTTTACAACTCAGCAAACGTGAAGCGAGTGACAAGTTACAGACCGAGTGCTAATGTAATACAACGTCACGAATTGTGTAAGCAAGCTAAAAAGGTCTGAAACAATTCGTTTCCGATTTTTGCAGTCGTTTTTACGTCTGTAAGATGACATGTTTAATATTAGTTTCTTTCTTTCTTGTTCATTTGTTAGTTACTTCAACGCTAACTGTAACCTCTATCATGCGTCTTCCTCGACCAAAAAACGTACCAATTTTATTTCCTGCAGTGTTTTCGCGTCACTGCTTTCGAAATGGGGAGGGGGAGAGCACACCTGCACATTTCACGCTTGCGTCTGCTCAATGCTTATCATCGTGCGAATTTCTGGCCAGGTTTGGCCATAGGTTTTTTGCCATCATGTGTAGTTGGCAACACTTATCGGATGCAGTGGAAGAAGCGAAGCTAGCAGCACCTGTGCTCACCTGTTCTTATCTTCGCTCGTGCTTGCTCACGCTTTGGCTCCGGGAGCCAATTCATGGACAGGCCTGATCAAAACTATCACAATATATAAAACTTCCATTGGGTTACAAAAACGTACACTACTTCCTTCTCTTGTAAGAAATGTTGCATTCTCTAACAAGACCCCAACAATAGTCCCCATCATTGAAGGATCCCATCGTCCCTGGTACCTTTTCTCCATTGCCATTATATCTTGGTGGAATCTTTCCCCCTGTTCGTCGCTGAGAGCACCTAGGTTAGCAGGAAAGAAGCTGAGGTGGGAGTGCAAAAAGTGGATTTTTAAAGACATTCTACAACCCAACTCTTTGTATTTCTGTATCATGTCCTGTACGATTTCTGTGTAACTCTCAGCTTTGTTATTGCCCAGAAAGTTGCGCACAACACACTTAAATGCTGTCCAGGCAGCTAGCTCAGCACTGTTTAACTTGCTGTCAAAGCTATCATCAAGCATTAATTTCCTAATTTGGGGACCAATAAACACTCCCGCTGAAATCTTAGCATCACTCAGGTTAGGGAACTTATCTCGCAAATACTTGAAACCTTCACCAGATGTGTCCATGGCTTTGACAAAGTTTTTCATAAGTCCTAACTTGATATGAAGTGGCGGTAGTAATATCTTATTAGGATCTACCAAAGGAGTGTATTTGACGTTGCATTCTCCAGGTACGTAATTCACTCTAGGTTCCCATTCCTTTACTTCATAATGTTTGTCATCAGCTCGGCTATCCCATAAACATAAAAAACATTGGTATTTCGTGTAACCGCACTGCAGTCCTAATAAAATACCAACTACCTTGAGATCACAACATATTTGCCAACAATGGTCCTTCTAATTTATAAGATTTAGCAAAGTTGACATGGTGTCATAGGATTCTTTAATCTTCACTGAGTGCGCAAGTGGTATAGAAGGCTTTTTATTTCCATTATGTAAAATGACAGCTTTAAGGCTGACCTTTGACGCGTCGATAAATAACCTCCATTCTTCTGGAACGTAAGGAATTCCTAGCTCCGCCATCTACCCTTTTATATCCGTACATACGCACACATTATCTTGCATTGAGAAATAGCTTGAAAATTTAACATGCCTTTTCCTGTACACTGATATGTTCGTTTCTGCATCCAATAAGTTCCACTGCTGGAGCCTTGATCCCAGAAGTTCCGCCTCTTGTTTTGTCAGGTGCAAATCACGGACTAGGTCATTAAGTTCACATTGAGGGATGAAATGTGGCTCGCGAACACAGTCAGGGATGAACGTTGGATCCTTGGATGTACATGTTGATGTCGATGGTTCATCAAGGTCATGATCATCATCAGAGTCTTTTGGCCATATCTCTTCCCAGTTGGTAGGGGGCTCGGGAAGTGGAAGTTCATCCCCGTGCGGAATAGGTCTAATTGCGGATTTAACGTTGGGATAACTTATTGTGTATTTGCTTTTTTTAGAATGTCCCTTAACTACTGTGAGACAAAAATAACAATCATCCAGATGGTTGGTGGGTTCTCTATACACGTTTCTAATTTACAGAGAGCAATACAAGTGTGTTGTTGACTATTGTAAATATTCATTTTTATGTCTGTGTTTGTAGTAATAAAGCAAATCGTTTTTACCCCAACTCAGGAGATCTGAAAGCATTACTATTAGGTGCAATAAACAGTGCACACAGTATACATACAAATATATTTATTTCTCTAGAAAGAACAAAGCGATTTTTACGAAACTTTTAGGGTTTATTAAATATAAATCAAGGTATACTTAGGTATAATTTCTATGTTACTATATGTAAGGGGACAGGAGCTAGGGGAATAAAATATCTGGAAAAGGGAAATTTTTGAGGGAATTTCCCGAAAATCCCTCTGTTACGGGAAAACTGTACGTGATGGAGAGAAACCGAGTGCATATTCGAATTTAGCGCAAAAAGTTCCTTTAAGATCAGGTGATTTTTCTCATGTAACAAGCAAAAAGTTTAAATTTGTTAACTAGTGTAATTCAATGTGTTTTATTCACGTTGAAATTTGAAACATGCTACGTTTTTGAGGAAGATAAACTTTTCCTTTCGAACATTTGTAACTTTTTATTATGATACAGTTTGGACTTCTAATATAGGGTATTTCTGATAGAAATTCAGCAGTAAAACAGTACTCTTCAATTTTGTCTTTTTCTTTCTTTTTCTTTTCGTTTCTTTTTTGTTTGTCTGTTCATTTTGCATTAGTAGTCTAAAATGGAGGATATAACCAACGCTATCTACTGGGTATATTAGAATGTATTTTGGATCAATACCACCAATGAACACTATTAAATTTGGAATCGAACCACGCGGAAACAATATGTGTGTTAAACTTTTGACATTATTCTAGATGTGTCTCAGAGATATACAGTTCGACTAGATTTTGAGTATAGTATCCATTATGAAATTGACATAATGAATGTTTAAAACATCCTCTATATATTTGAATAGTTCTGAAAAATGTTACAAAAGAAACGTTATTTCTGGATTTCTGGAAACGGAACTTTATAATTTTAGGTTCTTTTCTTACTATGTTTGAATTCCACAGTTTTATCTGCTTTCCCTTTCTTTTTCTTTTTCTCCTTTCCTCTCTCTCTCTCTCTTTCTCTCCCTTCCTTATTTCTGAATCACTGTGTAATAGACATTCAATGGTTTCAATTTCAGTTTCTCACTGTATATGTTTCAGTTTCTCCATACATCAACCTATGAATCTTGTTTCGTCTCCTCCCAGCCCCCGCAAGTGTACTTTATGGTGGACAAACACCGTGTGCGTGGGCTTTCTCGAGGTTCTCCCGTTTCCTCCCACTTTCTTCATTCCACCATTTCATTCATTACTCATCATCACCGTCTCCTTTAGCCTAACCGGCATACCGTCGGACGTAAAACTCAAAGATTTCATTTAATTTCATTTGTTTCGTCTCCGTTGTGTTATTTCATTTTATCGAAGCTAATACACGTGTAGTTTGGAATTAGAATTGCGCTCATGTTGTTAGGTAATTTTAGTATAGAAGAGAAGAAAGGAGGAGAGAAAGGGGGTCTCTTTACTTGACACGATTATGGGATAAGAAGGTGTATATTGGGTGGCCTAACTGCACGGCATTAGCTGTCGGAATTTTTTTGATGTGGAGTGTACCAGCAAGAATGAAAAACAAACCCGCTCGACGTAATGTCGTGCATTTAATATCCTGTAACTGTAAAAAGGGCTGTGATCGTATGTGCCGTTACCGGAAAGCAGGAATTGTGTGCTCTAATTTATGTCAGTGTCGAGGAATTTGATGTATGAATGCACAACCAAATGTAGATGACCATGGAGGTGAACGAGATAACAATGATAATCTCATTGATTCCTAATAAAATAAGCCTGAATGGGTTAGCTACAAAATTTGTTCTTAATGTCATACTAACGTCTAATGTAAACATTAAGTTTATTTTGAAGAATAGTAGTAGTAAAATTTCATTCTAGTTATAAACAAGATATTTAAAAACAGTTACATTCAAATGGCTATTCTAGTTGAGAGTGATTTTAAGTGTGTGGATTACGGTTTTCCCAAGGAAAGGAGACTACCAATTTCTGCTACTTTCTATTACTGTCAATTAATAACTATATTTACGTGGTATAAAACTGTGTGCCATAAAAGTTTACTCCATTGGGAAAAATGTACGCTATTTTTAAAGTAAATTGATAATTATGATAGTGAAAGCGGTCAGTGGCGTATTTACGATTTTGTTTCGGGGAGGGCTTTGCCTGAAAATGTGAAAATTCTGCAAGATATTTCATATACTTTACTATAGTAAGTAAGATTTCGGGAGGGGGCTTAAGCCCATACGTTACTGGAAACGGTGATGGAGTCTTGTTAACATACAATAAATGTCAGTGCTATAAATTTTAAACAATTTATGTGAAAATCAGGTTTTATCCCGAAATTTTGGGTTTTGCGCTTCTTCTACAGATTGAGCTTGATTAGTATAAGTGTTACCTAGTTCGAGTTTACGTTTCTTAAGATTTTCATTCATACATATATAACTCTTGGTGTATGTATTAGCAGAAGGTGACTAGAGTCGTGAAAGTGAATGTCATCCAGCGTTGCCAGACTCACAGCTCGGAATTATTCCAAAACCTGATCGAAATTATGCTAAATTCGGTCAAATTATGCTAGATCCTCATAATTACTAATGCAGAGCGCAAGTGTGCGAGGATAGAAGTGTCAATACTTCAAGCACCAAATCTTTAATTCAAATAAACTAGTGTAGTCGTTGCCAGACTCACAGCTTGGAGTTATTCTGAATAACCCTGGGTGGAGCTAGAAAAAAAAAAGCAAAAAACAAAAATGTATCTCTGGAATCGACTGGGTCAAACACATGGCGAAAAGCCTTTGAGTCACCTGCATTTGTGTGCTATGTGTTTCATCTTAACGTCAAGAAGCTACCGTCTCCAATAAAACTCATTTTCAGATACACTAAATTGTTTTTATTCTCTAAAGGCATCGGTAAAGGGATGATCTCCCGCCGTTACGAACTTGCTTCGAACAATAAGACTGCCTGTATGGTTTACAGACTGTAGACCTATGAATCAATGGGAAAGGATACATTTCTGCCGTTCTTTTTCTTCCCACGACCAACTTCTTTCTTATCTCCAGGTTTTGCGGCTTTTTGATAAACTTGCTGAAATTATGCTAGATTTGGGCAGGATGCTAAAAGCAAGATGCTAGATGCTAAAGACATGCAATTTATGCTAGTTCTAGCATCATTATGCTAGATCTGGCAACGCTGATGTCACCTTATGCACTTTTGTGCAGAGATATCAGAAAGTAATATTGTTTATAATTTTTTTCTCAGCTTGTATTACACCGATTTATGTCATTGTTGAATATGTTTGACATAAATATCAAGGACATCTGTCGGTGTTGTTTCGTTGATGTGCAATAACTTTCAGTGTTGCAAACTTCTCATGGTTTCTGAAAATATTCCTTTTTTAATTAAAAAAGCTGTTTTCTTCTTAGTCTTCTTCTAAAAATTTAGCACGATGTTCATATGTATTATTTACTTAGATTTTCTGTTTTGCAAGCTTTACAACCATATATGATCCATGGCTTTGTAATAATTAGAACGGTGACTACAGGAATAAATGTAAAGGGTGATTATTTCCATAAACTCCTTGTCGTCGTCTAAAGATGGCGGCCATTTTTCAAAATTGCGGGAAAAGATACAGTGGGATTTTAGAGGACTTTTAGATGCTATTCCTGACACATTCCCCTACTTCCATACCAATTTTCAGCTTGTTACTAATTTGTTTCTTTTTCAACCCTATCTTTACTGGACTAAAAATATATCAACAGTACCCATCAAAAGTTATCTCAACTGTAGTAAATAGTGTTGTAGGGGAACATTTGTGAATACGTGGAGCCTAGAAAATGTATTACATTCCATACACTACCCTTGAAAATAAAGTAATGATAAAACTCAAGAAGCTGCGAGGCATACCTTCGTCTTCAAGCAATGTTTTCGTCCACCCAAGTGTATTTTCGAAGGAGATGGAGAAAGCAATTTGGAACGGAGGGGTTTAGGATTATCACCGAAGGAAGTTAGGCAAGCTACATACCGTTTCGCAAAAGTGATCAATGTGGATCACCCTTGGAGAAAGAATAATATTGCTGGAATAGATTGGTTTTGTGCATCCATGAGAAGACATCCCGACTTTACTTTAAGAAATCCTCAAGGGTTATCGACTTGAGTTGATTTTGAGTTTAACGTCACTTTCAGCAGTAAGGCTATATCAGAAGGGACCCACTGGTTAACGTGGAATTCTAACTACATGAGCGCCCACTGGGATTCAAATCCGAGTCTCCCACGCCAAAGGTGCGTACGCTAACGACTTAGCCACGAATGAGTTCTCAAGGGTTATCGAGATTGCGTGCACAGGAACTAGATAAGGCAGAGACTGATAAATACTTCAATACACTTTAGAAAGTTTGTGAAGAAAGTTGATGGCTCGATAAGTCGAGTATATTTATAGCGTAGACGAATGTGGCTTTCTACTAAACAACAGGCCTCCCAAAATTGTGTCCAGAAGAGGAAAACGAGAAGTAATTTCATTGACCAATGTCGAAAGAGGGCTTGTTTTAATACAGTAAGGTCTATATTCTGCTAATAGTTATATTTAAAGGAAAGCGCATGAAACCCGAGTTGCAGTATGGTTTTCCTGCTGGTTCGATAGTGATGGTTAGCAAGAAAGGTTACGTTACTGAAGACATATTTTTTCGCTGGTTATAGCATTTTGTAAGGTACAAAGCGAGAGACAAAGTTATTTTGATTTTGGACAACCATGTAAGTCACAAAAGTTTGAAAGCTATTAATTTTTGCTGTGAAAGCAACATTGAGCTTGTAGGAGTACCCTCCCACTGTACCCACACCTCACAACCTTTGGACAGAACATTATTGAAATCTCTAACAGCAGAGTGCCACAACCATGCAACAGCTTGGATTTATGCCAACCCCTCACTGCCTCTCATAAAGATCAGATTCTCTCACATCTTTTCATCTTTTGTGAGGCATTTAAGAATGCTGCTAATGTAATCAAAGCAGTTAATTTATTCAAGTGCACAGGGGTAGTTCCATTTTCACCTAATATTACTCCAGAGGAAAAATTCACCCCTTCCCTTATATTCCAGTTATCAGGCGGCGTCATTGTTAATTCAGCTACACAAAATCTTCCAAGAACTTCAGAAAAAAGAAGTCTAAGGATATTGGCTGCAGGCTTCAATCGCACATGCTACAGGTGGGCGTAATGCTTCAATGGAAACCTCATCGGCTGACAGAATTAGGGATATTCTACCTACTCCTAAGAAGCCAAAGATTTCTAAGAAGAAAGTGGAAACATCGTCCACTCACTTAACAAACGATAAAAATATTAAAAAAAAAAAAAAAAAAAAAAAAAAACTGAATCAAAGGCGAGAAAGAAATTACTTGAAGGTAAAGTAAGTAAAAATGCTATTGGTAAGTAAAAATCACTCCGCGAGCAAAACATGTGCGCTTTCTGTAACATAAGTTACTACAGTTTTGTTACCTGAAAATGCAAAGCAGGCTGGATAAGATGTCAAAGTTGCAATCTGTGGTGCCACGAAATTTGTGATGGTGCCAAAGATAAAAAACAATTCACTTGTAGGAAATGTCTAGTCAACTCCTGTTTATTTCTACTCATCATTTTAGTGTTTATAACAGAGGTCTATGGTATTAATTCCTTCCTTTAGATTCATTGCATAAAGGCATCTATGACATTAATCTCAACTTTAATATTCATTGCACTTTCCATTATTTTAACGGTTTCTCGTTACTAGAAAAGAATTTGTCTTTAGTTAAAAATGTATTTTGTTGTTGTTGTTTTCTTCTGTTTCAGTAAGGATTTTTAGTTGAATAGTTTTGATTGAAATTGTACCGTTAGATTATGAAAATTGTACCTAAGTTAGTACTACTGCGATCATTTTTTATATTACCGAATTTCTATACCGTCTAGAGAATTGGTCGCACATCGGTAATATTATGGTCCTGTATTTGCTAAAAGGTCAGCAATAAAATGGAGTAAAAACGGTAGTGTTGCTGTGATTTTTTAAAACGAAAAATAGTCACTTGAATTTGAAATGATCGAAAATGTTCCACCTTACCACATTTTTCTGTATAGTTGCTATGTGTTGAACATATACCGTACAATCAACCAAACTACGGTGTACGTTAAGTAACCGGTGTATATTATCGTTCAATTTTAAGCTCTGTATGTGATAAAAATATAGGGAAAATGAGCCAGACCTGAGTAAATTCTTACGAATCTAGGGTCATTAGTTTGGATTTAGTGTCTGGAAGGCAGTATAGGATTTTGTGACTAGACGTTTACATAGAGAACGTAGTTCAAGGATTCAGTGGGTATCATCTTTGTTGCTAGGGGTACACCATAATCGACAAGGAAACGCATGTCGCATAGTTTCCCTTGTCAAAAACAGAAAGAAGAGTTTTCTGTGATACATAATGAACAAGTTGTTTTCATAACCAGATTAAATTGAAGAAATGGACTCTGGACTTGAAGTCGGCCTATCAAACATGTTTTTCTCTATTCTCTTTAACATTCTTATATACAGTATATTTAAGTTATTGTGCTTAATATCCAAGAGCATGTTAAGCAAAGTCTACATTCAGAATTTCAAAATTGAGTTGAGTGAGTTTAACGTAATCAATTGGATAAATTGGTGTATTAATTTTAAAGGATGAACAAAGAAATAATTTTTCAACATTTTTGGACAAACTCAGGAATGGTAAACATATACTATCGATAAGAAGAAGCCCTTTCCACAAGGGTATTGGCACAGTTTTACCAATCAACTTGTTTACATAAAACTTAATGGTTAGTTGTCCACTGTTGACTTTTCATGACTTTTCTGTTTTTAGCACTAGATTAGGGATGCAAATAAGCAACAGAATTTTACTAGCCCAAGAAAAGAGCTACTAGCCCACATTACATACGTAGAAATCATTTGCTTACCTTCGGTATGATATTAAATACTCGACCGCACAAATGAACCACTCGCCCCGGCCGACTGGGCGAGTGCTTATTTGCATTCCTGCACTAGATTGAAGTAGAAAGACGATATTTTAAACCTCAGAAAGAGCCGCTTTTACGGCCGATGTGCGCACAAGTAACATCTAGTGTAAGTATTCAGTATTCCGGTAAATATGCCATTGGTAAAAAATCGCTTTTTCTAACGCAAATTTCATTATAAGCATAGATGTTTTGGGTCACTATATGTCAAGGATACGATTAATGAGAGATAGTATCTTTAATCATACTCCAAGTTATCAACATTCCAATCACCGTGCAAAATATATACAGTATTTATTTTTTTCGGCTTCCAGTTTTAAGCAATGATCAGTTAAAGTACGGGATAAGAATAAACGACCAAAAACGTCATTAGTTTTAATGGAATTTTTTGTCGTTTATTCTTCTATCGTACTTTAGGTATCTTATCAGATTAATGCTCTAGCTGCCAGACATACTAAAGTACACTTTTATAAACCCTTGCAAATACGCATTTTTCTTAAAAATAATTATGTCACTAAATGAATTAAATATACCGTACTTCCTTCATTTTTCACTTTAAGTTGATTATAAGACAGGTAGGATATTTGTATCATGACAGATCAGTCATCTGAAACAAAGACAGCTAGAGAAAAGCACTGATAATCTAATATATTTAAACAATATGAATAAAAGTTTTCTATTGTTATTGTGTTACCAATTTGATATTATTCAGAGAAATTATACTTTATAAATATGATTTCAAACATCATATTATGTATCTCAATACGCTGGCGGCGGAGGACTATGACGCTGGAATACAAAAACTCACCACACGGTATGACAAATGCCTCAATTTGCTTGATTATGTGGAGAAGTAGTGTAAAGTATTATCTTTCCAATAAAAATGAGTATATTTGTTAAAATGTACTACTATGTCTTTATTGCATAAACGGGTACCACTTTCCGGATGGCCCTCGTATTTGTGCACCAGAAAGTTTACTTGGCTTGAGAGGGGATCAAACCAGGAACTCCACAAGCAAGAGGAGAACATTCTACCATTGAGCCACAGCGGTCTGTTAACAATTTAAGCTTGTGTGCTGAAGTATTGTTATTTTTTATTTCACAAGGGACTTTTCCCTCTGTAGCCATTGTTTTGTCAATGCCTTAGGAAATACTGGCTCCAGACTTTTTGTGCATAGTCTTATATGTTTTCTCAACTTTCTTAGATTTAGTAGATTATTTTCCTCAACATATTTGTAATACTGAAAATTAGTAATATAATAATTTAGCAATAGCACTTATCTAAAAAAAATGATCCTGATAAAAAAGAAAAATTAAACTAAATACACAAAATATGTTTACATTGCCCATCGTGCTAAAGTTTCTTTGTTAATGATATCGTACACTCTTATTGTTTGGCAAATTATTTGTTACTGTTGCAACTTGGATCAGTTTGGACACGACCCTTATCCACGCTACATAAGTTTGTTACGTGCTTTACAGAAACGGTCTCATCTGGACAGACTCAGTGACCCAGATAAACCTGGCAAACTAGGCTGACCGATTGCCCAGAAGTAACCTAAATATTAGCTTCACAGCAATTTATAGTATTAATCACATCCACTATTTGAGCTCGAATATTCATGTTTGATTTCAGTGTAACATTTCTTAAGCTGCCGTATCTTGACTATTTCGAGTGTAATTTCATGTTTATTCTTTTTTTCATACTCAAATATAACGTACCGGTATAAATTTTGAATACAGACTACAAAAGTAGATTTCACAAAACATTATTTGGACAGCGGAATCTCTTATATTTTACACGAAAAGTTTTATGGGTTCACAACATTAAATTTTAACGATCTCTTGTAAGAAAATCATATAGCTTTTCTTCTCAGTAATTCTCTTGCGTTTATTCTCTTATAGAACTTTAGTTACGTTTCGATATGATGTTTTCACATACATAGTTACAGATATCAAGAGCGAAAGGAAATTATGAAAAATTATGGAAAGAAAAGAGAGAAGAATTGAGTGAAAAATCGTTCCTGGCGATTTTTTTCTCTAAATGAAAGTAAAATATTACGTCACAGAAAAATTGAGTTGATGAAGTATGCTTTAGATGAAGCAAGGAGTACGGAAAGAGTTGACAACAAGACGCAAGTGATCAGTCAAGGACGTAAATTGGTTGTCTATTCACGTTGTAACAATTTCAATGACGAAGTCGTATCAATTATAGTGGCGCGATCTGTACAACACACGCACAATATGTCTACTCTTGGCCCACAAGTACCATGTCTGAATTGTAATAATTTCAATATCTAAAAACATGAAGAGACGTCTATCGGAACTAAGCACATGAATATTAAAGTGACGTAACAATGACAAGAAAGGTTCTGAATATAACTCATCAACTCATCTTCATTTATTTACCTTCTGCGTCTGAATATAAACAATTGGTATATATAAGCAATTTCGTATCAACGCAATCTATATTGACTTGTGATTTACAAGATTTACTATTGCCAACGATACTATACAAGACTAGCATACTTTTCTCAGGTTTTATAAAATATATATATATATATATATATATATATATATATATATATATATATATATATATATATATATATATATATATATATATATATAAAATTCAAGTTACAAATGATCGACTTGGAACGATATACATAAGGGAAACACCACAATCATTGACACTACTAAGAGCACTTGTGACAAAATATGTTGTAGATGAAAAACAAGGGCGCCGATCCTGGGGTGCCAGGCGGTCCGGGTCCCCCAAAGCTCATGTGGGCCCCCCTAGTATATTTATGAATATACAATATTTGGCATAATTTGAATGCAATTTGTCTTAACATCTTCATTCGTATATTTACCTTCTGCGTCTGAGTGGATCCCCCCACATTTACAGAGAAATCGGCGAGCTTGATGAAAGAGAATTGTAGTAATCTTGTTCTTTAGTAGTGATAGGCATAGTTTACACTTGAGTCTATTAAATCGTAGTCATTACTGCTATAGAAAAAGAGTAGAATGTACTATTTGAGTTTTTCTTGTAACCTATGTTTGTAACCAGTAATGGATATTAAAAAAAATGGATGCCCCAGTTAGGGACACCCAGTGATGGACATACAAAGGGAATTAGCAAATTTTGACGTCTAATCTACTGAAATGTAATTTAATACCAGTATATATTTTCTACACTTGAAAAACGTTAAGTAGAACAAGTACTTGCGTGAAAACGAAATGAAAAGAGCCCAATGTTAATAAGAAATTGCATTTGTTTGGGAACAATTGGTGAAAATAAATATCACTTTTATTATTGAAAAATAAATAATAAAGCAAAAGGCTACTCTGAGAGGTACCGGTACCATTTTGCGATACATGCAAAGAAAAGCTCGTTAAGGATTTATTTTCTTCCTCTGTTTGAAGTTTTGCTTTTTACGTTCCATTTTCATTTGTTCTGCAAGTTGCTTTTCTTTTCTTTTCTTTTCAACTCTATCACACAATTTCTTTGTAACTTCTGCTAAATTCTGACTTTTTCTTTGAGTTTCGATTCACTATACAGTCGGTATTGTTCAGATGTAACACCTGCAGGAATTCGTTCCTTCTTTCTTTTGGACAACATTGGTATGTCCTCGGTCGAAAATAGGGGGGTAGGAGGGGGCAATTCCCCCCTAAGAGTTTGAGGAATATATATACTTTAATAGATTGTCTACTAATATAGGCTACTAGTACAAAACGTGAAAGCCTTGCGTCGGTTGTGCTCTTGTCCCCCTCAAGCGAAGTCTGAAATGATGCCCCTGGTCCAAAAGACAGCGTTTTTGAAACAAACTGGAACGTCAGGATCACACACCATACTAAATTTTAAGATGTAGCTGATGAGGAGGCAATTACTGTTGGTTCTGAATTTTTGGCTTCTGAAAAGGTGTCCGTTGTGTAAAATTCTGTCATCAAGAAAGCTATCGTATAGACGTCTGGATTTCTGGTTATTTCTGTAAATGCAGAAGAATATTGAACAGGCATGAGCATTGTTTCAGAGAATAGAAACAAATTATTAGAGTTGTCATCTGCTTCGGGATTTACGGTTTGACTACGGCCCCACTCTGAAAGATTCATCCAGATCTGCTTGTGTCAGATTTGGCAAAATATTGTCGTGGGTAGATGCAGGAATTTCTTCGGCAAGTTGAGAAACATCATTAATATGAGATAAATCTTCGGTTTGCACTGACTCGTTGAAGGTTTGTGACTTTAATTCCTTCCAAAGATAAAACAGAAATGTATCCTCGGCGGGACCATTTCATGGTTGCAAGTCCTCCAAACAACGTTTAAATAGTAATAGTTTCTCTCGTGAAATTTGAGACTCAATAACTGTTACAATTGTTCTGAAGTCGCTCGTTGAAATACCATTTATTCGGCATGAGACAAACATTTATTTGACATGTTTTCCTTTGAGGCCTTGTGCTATTCTTAGGGCCCTTTCAGGAGTTCACATTTTAATTGTATTTTCGGCTTTTCGACAACTGTGGTGGCTAAACATGGGAAACGAAAATGGTGTGGGATATTGGCAAGAAGTTGTATATTACCTGTTCGTAAAATAACATCCCGGTATTTGTCCGTTGGAATTCAGACAAAAAAATAAATGGCTGAATTCGAAACTGTGATATCTAATTGGACCGTTTGTTTGTTCTAACGGTCCAATTAGATATCTGTTTCTGAGTTCTAACGGTCAAATGCCGGGATGTTATCTTACGAATAGGTCTTATACAACTTCTTGTCAAAATCCCATACTCTTTCATTGCCGTACGTTCAGCCAAAGTTGCCGAAAAGTAAAACATAGGGTACAGTGGGGTAATTCGAATAGGCGGGGAATTTGAATAATGTTAAGCATTTTGCCAGCTGGAGTGAAAACGCGGCTCGCCATGTTAGTGAACCTGCGGTGGATTTGTAGGTGGTGGTCTGCAGAAGTCGCTCTTAGAAATACAAACTATTCCTTCGGTTCTAAAGGCTTATACGAATTTTTGTTTGCTGCAAGGTAAGTACGAATGTGTGTATTTTTAGGTCGTTATAATTTTCAACGTTGTTTCCTTAAGCTTTCCTTATTATTAACTAGATAAAATGAAATCGCTCTGGACTATAATCGTATCAGTAGCATGTGGGGCATTGATATACTGTACACTGGCGTCAACTAATCAGCAGTTTTCATATCACGTTCTGAATGGAATATTCGTCGACTACGGGGCAATTTGGATAATTCAAAACGGGGCAATTTGAATAGCAGTGAAATTAGAACTATAGGCCTACTATTTTATATTTGTTTGTCAAAAGCGAAAGCTTCTAGTGTTAACAAGGAAACTGCGAATTCTTATTTTGACTTACTGGGAAAATTAATGAACGAGTATGATCTCCATAAACCATCGTAACCGTATTTATAATATGGACAAAAGTAATCTTCCTCTAAATAACAGACCCCTAAAATTTTTGCAGAAAAGAGTAGAAAAGAGGTGGTAAGTTTAACATCTGTTGAGCGAGAGGAAAATGTAACGGTGATAACATGCTGCAATGCCAGAAGGTCTTTTATACCTCGTGTAGTAATATTCAAGGCGTACGCCTAAATCCGGACTTTAAAACCCAAAATCTCACTCACAACTTTTGTCCTTAGAGTTCTACCAAAGTCATGACATCGATATGCTTTACCTACCTCCACACACAACACACATATTATAAACCACTCGATCGCTCTGTTTTTAAGACTCTTAAAGCCAATTACTACCAAGAAGGCAATTATCTGGATTCACTAAAACCCGAGGTCAGTGATTAGTAAATCTCAGTTCTGCATTTTGTTCACTGAAGCCTTGAAGTGGACGGCTTCTGTTGGATTGGCAGTTAATGGGTTTTCATGTACTGGTATCTACCCGTTTAGTCCACAAACTATTGAAGAATTTTGATTCGCCCCTTCCGAAACGTATGGCCTTATTATACATTTTGAGGTGCAGTCTTCTCGGGAAGAAGATCTTGACAACGCGCCTTCTTCTTCCAGTCATGGCTCTCAAAACTTTGTCCCAACGAAACATATAGATGAACCAACCCATACAACAAGTGCTTCCCAGCCCAGAAAAAGTTTGTGTGCAGAAGAGACGTCGTGTCGCAGGAAAATCATGACAATCAACTTCTGAAAATATTCGGGCAATGAGAATAAAACACCTCCGAGGAAAGACGCAAGCATCGGGTGCAACAAAATCCAAAGACACTACAAGAAAGAAGAGTGCTAATACAGAACCTGCCAAGAAAAAAAATGAATGCTCGAAAGAAACTGATATCCTCTACCCCTTCCAGTGACGAAAATGTAGGCCTAAGTCTAAAGATGGCTGCAGGCAATGAAAGTCAAACAAGGAATTGCTATTTTTGCCTTCTTAATTACTATTCAGAATGTTCTGCTAGAAAGGGAGACTAGATTCGTTGCCAGTGTTGTAAGACATAGTTCTACGAAGTCTGTGTCGGTGCAGAAGGTCGAAAACAGTTTATCAGTTGTCGTTGTCGTTAAATACGAACGATAGAAGATGAATTAACCAATTACAGCTCTTTGCCTTAGACAGTGTTCTGAACAATTTTTTCTAGTGTAGGCCTACATTCAAAAAGATAGCTGTAGGTAACGCATATTTACAATTTATGTAGGCCTACTTCTTTTCATTCAAAACTAGCATATTTCAACTACCGTAGAAATAGCAATCTAACTATTAAATAGTTTATACATTATTTCTATAAGACTTGTTTATTTTGTTGGTTATTCATATTACCGCACTCGTTATTCAAATTACCCCTCACATTTACGTTTTTCGAAATTTCGGCGGGGAAATTGAATACCCAAATTTCACAATGATGTATCTCAGATACTATCAAAAGAAAAATTGTTAAGTTATAGTAAGGTTCAAAGTTTTTGTTCACAATTTTATATTTGAATACCAATTACAGTTTCCGAGATATATGAGAAAATGTCTGAAATTATTCAAATTACCCCGCTGTACCCTATCATTCATATTTGGACTCTTTATAGGGCTTTACCAACGGAACGAGGTCCCATAGGAAACAACGCCAAACACATTTTTGTCCTCTTTTGACCTCAAGAATCATCTCCCAAGTCTTGTAGTAGTTATTTTGAATTACCCAGTATATACGAACTGGAATGTATGGAAAGTGTCCATAATTGAACCAATGTTGCTAAACTACACCAGTAATACACACCCACTGTCAATTAGTGGTAAACGTCACAAGCCATCAGTTTCTTTGAGCCAGGTTATTCATATAGCTTTCATGGTATTTTTGCAGTGGATATTTGTGTTATTGGGACATTTTCAAATTCTACCAGTAATGAACAGAAGGTATCCAACATTGGCAAATAGCACCTTTATCTTACCAGTCATGGACACCCCCAATATTGACTGTTCAAATTTATCAATATAATTTTTTCCATACTTATGCCTTTCCTATACCAATATTAGTGCGCAGGAAAACACACAGCTGTCGATTTATTCACAGCTTTACCATAGCAGACCCGCCAAGTGATTTTTTACTTTATTCAACTTCTTAACACAATGTGAAAACTAGCGCGTGCAATCGAGACCACGAATTTATCACAACTGCAGCGTCCGTAAATCTAGCAGACGAAAGCCTAACGATCTTGATTGGAACTAGTATAGATAATTTCCAACACAATGCAAACTTCCCTGTGTTCACATATTTCTGCCGAAGTGTCTATTACTGGTGACGAATTTATTTGTGTCCATGGCTGGGGAGTTTACCTTAGTTAATTTTGCATGAGCGCCTAAACTAGAAAAGAAGGGGTGAAAGTTAAATATATCACTTTGCAGTTTGCAACGCTAATAAAACGTTTGATTTAAAACCTGAGTTAGGGATTATCTCATGAATGTGTAGACATTCCTTTAATATTTCAGAAAGAAAGAGAAACATAAGGTTTTGGATGCATTATATAAGCATGAATTAAACATTTTTAAAAATACGTTGCATTGCATGTTTCCATACAGACAGACCTTGAAAGTGAAATCAATTTCAAATACTGTTTGTTAGTTATACAAAACAATGATTACAAGTACTTCATGTATTGTGTACTATTATATACAGTATTTATGCACCTAAGTGTAATACAAACGAATGTCTAACTACATTGCATATGAACATACGATTGAGAAAGAATGCAAAGCAAGTTCGCACTGTTCGTGAATGGCATTCGGAGGTACTATGAAATTGAATGACAGTATGGAAAAGCATATCTTGATTCAACGCCAATGTGTGATAATGTGTTCACATATGAAAGTGGAACATCAAATTATCTTGCATCGGAAAATTATGGCTGACCCAATGAATGTTTGTCGTATTAGACATTTGTGTCTAGAGAAAAAAAACTTCGCATTGTATGTGCATCACTTAGTTTCGTAAGTTAGATTGAAAGAGGAAATTAGCTCTGGATTCTGAGCTCCTGAATTGATCACAATTGTTTAATAATGTTGAATTTTATGTGGGGCTGGTTAATTTTGGTTACTCCTGATGTTCATAAAACCATGCCTCAATTGCTCAGCGGTGCAAATAGGCGCATTACACTCTTGGGAAATGACATAATTGAATGGAAACAATGTCTATGCCATACACAGAGAAAACAAGTTATATTTGTACCGACTGGACAAAGCAGGAATACACGGATACCATATGATATGTGCAGGTCCCTCTGTTTCGGACGTTCGACGTGTGCCACACCACTTCCAGGATGGAGCATCTATCCTGTAGTTGTCGTGTGCTTCTTCAAGAATCCAGTTGATACAAACGATATACGTGTACACAGGACGTATAAAAGGCGAATACAAAAATACAATGTACCGACAGATTGACAGAGAAGAAAGAAGCTTAAATGTAGAAAAAACATGGAAACACCCGTATTGGATACATGTGAAAGATGTAATGTTCACAATGTCCCAGGTCCGAAACCACCCACAGAGGCTTGGGGGATCCATGAAGACGTTAGGGGGCAAGTCATTAAGAATTCTCTTACAAATATCTAAATTGTGTTTTTTGTATTCAGGTCTGAAGGGGCCACGAAAAGTTTAGGAGTCTTTCCCCCTAGTTCCCCTCTGGTTGAGGGCCTGTAATGTCTATAACCTACAGGCAGTTTCCTCCCCTAATTCTTCTTGTTGTAACTGGCATGGAACATACCTCTCTTCCAGCTTAATTGTGAAATTAGTAAGGGCACAAAAGTAACCATTTGTTGTCTCTTGTCTGTGGCTGAGTGACGCTTTGTCTTCTGTGTTACATGCTACTGGTGGTTTAAACATGATTAAATATACTTTAAATTACATGGGTTACCTTAGAAAGTTTATTTATTCTATCTCTCGACGAATATAATTTTAGCTTATAAGTGCTCGCTTCTTTACTCCACTCACTATAATTTGCTATGGTTCTGTGGTGGGGTGTGTTGCGTAGGTTCCTTGGTTCGATCCCAGCTTCCACCAACGTTTTTTCATATTAGCCGTCTGCTTCCTGTACATTTCATATGTAATGGAGTATATGAACTCTACAGATTGCAATATATTCCCTGCAGCCTTGGGTATTGTAGTGTAAATAATTTGTAAGTAACGGTTTTAGAAATAAATGTTCCAAAAATGTAAATTACACACAAATTATGATGGTGGCTGAATGACGGAAAGCATGGAAATAGCTTTGAATTAATACCATCTAATTTTAGTCCTCTATTTATTATACCCAGTAACAATATATATATATATATATATATATATATATATATATATATATATATATATATATGTAACAAGAATAAGCTAAATGCAGAATATCCATAAAGCATTTTCTTTAATTCATTTCAATTTGTAGTTTCAATTCGCAAAAGTTTTTTTTTCTAAAGCCCAAATAACTGCAACCTTATGTGAATATAAGATTCCGGAGCACATGTTAGACCACATATCACAGAGTAGTTTTAATGTTGTCGAAAATCATT
The DNA here is from genome assembly GCF_964235325.1 of Thermobia domestica. Classification (NCBI taxonomy): domain Eukaryota; kingdom Metazoa; phylum Arthropoda; class Insecta; order Zygentoma; family Lepismatidae; genus Thermobia; species Thermobia domestica. The sequence continues at coordinate 122,983,064 of NC_137463.1, read as the reverse complement.
TTTATGTTATTATTGACACAAAATACGAAATATGGATATAATTAAGTATTTTAAACATCAATAAAGTTAAGCAACAGAATAGAGAACTAATAAATATGTATCATGGCACATGCACGAAAGTGAACATTTACATCACATTTTTTTCACCTCATGATTGCAACTACACAGATAATTTAAGCAAAAAGCCAGAATATTAATATGCCAAACCTGGTTTTCATTAATTTTACAACTTACCTCTCCAATTTCGATGCGTAAAATAAGATTGCAATCAAAATGTTTGGAAGAGAGAATTTCCTGCCACCTGTCATGGGTAAGGATTTCAGCCAGCAATGGCTGACGATCCTTCCACATCGGATAACGAGATTTCTAGTTTGGAGAATAGATGTGAGGGCGGGTTTTGTCGGAAATTGTCTGATAGGGATAATAAAGGTTCAATCGATTCAGTAGAGCCTAAGGAGTGTTTAAAGTTGGTCTCATCACTTGCTCATGCTCGCACCTTCAGACAAAACCCGCACTTACACTTTAATCTTAGATATCTCGGTAACTACTCGTCAGCAAGTGACGAGACAAACTTTAAAACACTCCTTAGGCCCTACTGAATCGATTGACACCTTAATTGTCCCTGTCAGACAATTTCCGACAAAACCCGACCTTACACCTTTATCTTAAATATATCGGCAACTACTCATCAGTAAGTGACGAAACCAACTTTGAAACACACCTTAGGCCCTACTGAATTGATTGGCATAATTATGTCCCTGTTACACAGTTTTCGACAAAACCAGCCCTTACACTTTAATCTTAAATATGTCGGCAACTACTCATCAGCAAGTGATGAGACCAATTTTAAAACACTCCTTAAGCCCCGCGGAATCGATTGACACTTTAATTGTTCCTGTCAAATAATTTCCGACAAAACCCGCCCTTACCCTTTGATCTTAGATATGTCGGCAACTACTCATCAGCAAGTGATGAGACCAACTTTGAAACAATCCTTAGATCCTACTGCATCGATTGACACCATTATTGTCTTTCTTAGACATTTTCCGACAAAACGCGCCTGCTACCTAAAATTTTCTCAATGTAAAGAGAAAAGGGGACGGAGGAAGGGAAAATGCTACTATGATTTCTTAATATATGCGCATGAAATGTGAAACGATAAACAATACTGACACAGTTCCTTTTCTTTCACTGTTGCAAAGCAAAGACTGAAATATTTCTACGCTTCCCCAAAACAAGTGAATTCGTTTTAAGACCAAACTTGAAGGACCGTCATCATCCTATTTTGTCGAACGCAAAGAGCGGAAAGTGTATGTTGTTATAAGGTTATAAGACTTTAAAATGGGTACTAGAAGGACAAATAAAAAGCGTGGACTCAGTGCGTATAGTTTGTATATGTTTGGTGCTATACCGGTACTCATTGTCCCAAATCTACTGTTAATGATTCACTTACCGGAAAAAGAGAGAAAAAGTGAAGAATTAACTGTATTGGTTGAGAAAAGCAATAGAGGCTTCCGGTAAATCATGAGGGAAGTGCAATCGCTGAGCAAGACATGTGGGTTAAATTCTAAACTTAAAACTAAAAACTAAACCAGGTAAGATCCAGATTAAATCCATATATGATTGTTCTGTTTCTGGAGCAATAACGCTTCAAATCTCTTATGCCAGTGAGCTCGTTGAAAATGACTGAATTGTAACAAACCTAATCCCTTTTACTCTAGCTAGAGAACATTTCTGTTAACTAATCGAAGATTTGTATACTTTATTTCAAATTTGCAAAGAACAAAATACGATGCAAACATATGAAAAATAAGGGTAAAGTACGCGCGTGGGTGTTTGGGATTCTTCTGTATCTTCCCACTTTCTTCTGCTTTTTGTTTTGTGTTATTGCATTCGTTTCCTTGGACTAGAGGCACTAACTGATACGTATATCTTCGTTTCTTGCGCTTTGTTTTTAATATACATAAAGCATACGTATTTTTTGTTACGCTTCTTGTGTTTTTTCACTTCTTCTAATTTTAGATTGTTTGTTTACGTGATGCCAACTACAACATCATTTAAGCTCATATTAATCAATATTTATCGTATACTGTCGGACCAAAACAATCTCCTTCATTCACGATTTATCTGACACATAAGTGTGACGTGATATGCGCCCAGGAATCCTTACACACACGAAAATATGAGGTATTTTATAAGAACGTATTTTCTCATCTGCTCCCTATACATTGCGCTTGTAGTAGACAGTTTCACTTTTAGAATAGCTACCGTCCTATAGATTTTTAGAATGATTTCACAAAGTACACTTAAATCATGCATTCAAAATCTCTCTATGATACACGTAACGGTGACTACAAAATCAATAACAGGTAATTCGTTCATTCTGCTGAATATTGTCGAAGTTCATACATTGCCAATCTTATTTTCAGATCACATAGGTTTAGTAGATATATTTCTTTTCTTCCTTCCAGGTATTTTATGTGGAGACGGTTGTATCTTCAAGAATGAGATTATTGGGTTTGAATGTTATGTTGTTATTCTATCATACTATAACTATAGACCATTTGTATGTAATCTAACATAAAAAGGATTCCTTTAATGACTAAGTCGTCTTATACGACAAGATTCCTCTAACCTTTATGAATTTTTATTTGGATTTTTGGTCGAAATGTGGTATGTCCTCTTTCCGCCACTAATATGCAACCTATTTTCCAACTTAAACAGCATTTAAAACATTTCCAGTCCTCTCATACAGTACACTTATCTAAAAGAAGATCTATATCATCGTCTGCCATAAGAAACTAATTCATTTTATCAAACTGCCCGGCTTCTTAGCATTCCACTCTTCGTCTCTACATTTATTTCCACTCTTCGTCTCATCGACGGTACACTGCTTCAAATGGATAGCTAAATCCTATTCACGTTTGAACCATGTAATAAGAACTTTACTTACACATTAGCGGATTCCCATGCATTACATTCCACCTTAACTTGTCTTCTACCTACGCTCATTCCACAAGATACATCCCTGCTCTTTCAACCTATTTCTAAAAATGAGATTTATCAAGCCCTTTGAAAGAGAAAGTAAACCTAAGCTCCCGGCACAGAAGGACTGCCCTATAATTTTCTCAACACTGCTAGTATATATCGGTTCCCATCCTTATTTTACTATATAACGCTTATTTAAATGAAGTAGACTTTAATCGTATGTCACATTAAACGTCAAAACGTCTCAATTACAGTAAACAGTACATGAGTTTTCGGCCTATGTCTCTCTTACTGGTGGATCTTAAAATACCAGTAATTTACTAAAAATATAGTGAGACGTTTAAAATCTATCTAAATGCCATACATAAGCCAATATCAAGCCACCTATTCTATTCATAATCTCACACACTTTGAGATCATTAGAAAAAGGTGATTGGTTATTTTCAGTAGGTGCCCTCAATATAGATTTCTAAGACTCACATATTTGAAATCACTGTTTTTTATTGCAGAGGTTATCCTTTTGTGATTTAATAGTCAGCCACTGTAAATAGTCGTCTGTAAATAGTCAGCCACTTCTCAACTTCTAATTAATGATTATTTATAAGGTGTCACCGCTTTGTGATGGAGTACGTCAGAGATGGCAGTTATTTACACATGTTTATTTGGACTTGTCCTAGACTCTTTACTGTATTGGACGCAATTCCTATCGACCTTACATTCTTACTTTCATATTCTTTAATATTGTCATATGTCGGCGAACTTGGCCCTTTGATACAAATGTTGGATACTTTAAAACAATTTGCTAGTTGTTCGGAATTACAATACAATGCCGCCACAACTCCTCTTTTATCCTTCAATGATTTTCGGATAGCCACAGCAAGTCCTTAGTTCGCACACATTTCTATTACAACCTCTACTACCATTCTTGGTATATACTTGAACTCAGGGTGCGAATTACCAGGGGGATGAGGGGGCTTTTCCTCCTCAATGACTTTTGTTTCCCCCCAAAGAAATCAACTGAAGTATCTCCCTCAGAGATGCTCGCATTCCCCCCAAACTATGCTTGGTATAACATCAAATTTCACTGGTTTTTGATATTTCTTAAGCTGTATTTCAAAATGAGCGATGTAAACTATTCAGTTTTGGTCATTTCTAATTTCTCCACTATTCTCACTGTTGTTTAGTTGAACTATATTACTATAACTACAGTTGTTACTTGCAACCGTATCCTCGTACCCTCAATTTGAACGTACTAATTGCGCATAACAAGTCACACAGTAAAAAATGGTTGTGTTATTTCAACTCAATTTTAACACAAGGCAGTGGTTCCAGCGTGACTACCACTATGCGGTGTTAGTTCAACACATAGCCCGCGGTGTTGGCGTTTAACACAGGGGGTGTGTTACGTCTTTAGCCACAAGCTTTACGTCTTTAGCCGTAAGCGATAATGACCCACAAAATTACTCCCTCAAAATATGTTAAGTCGCCTATATTCATAATGTGTTTCCATTATGCTGAGTCTAAAAAACACTTTATACAAGTAAAAAAATACTCCAGTGGCGGGAAAAGGCACGAACCACCAACCTTTCGATTACAAGCCGCGTGCTCTTCCGACGTGGCCACGGAGGCGATGAAGAAAACGTCGCTTGTATAGGGATAAATTGTTGAGGTCTTTTAATTTGCGTAATCAGAGTGTTCTTCTAAGCCGCGTATATTCGACAATAACCGTTCGGGATAAGATAAAATCTGCTCGCCATGTAATTTTATAACAAAATGACGACTGTGTATTTACTTTATTTTATAGTTCCTCCATATTCACTTTCAAATGATCGGCTACAGTTGCCATGCCATCTAATAAAGTTGCTGCGTTTGTTGCTTCTAGTACACAATCGTTTGAAAAAAGAAGCAATACGTGCATCAAATGTGGGAGATGAAATTTTGCGTATACCTGGATTTGTTTACATATTTCTTTCTACTGTGTTTTGTCTGTAGCTTCAATTCATAAGAATTTATGATTAGATGCTCTACATATTTGAGTCCCTGAAGGAAGTCTTACGACGATACTTGATTTGATTGTGAAATTCGAATTTTTGATTTTCATTATTCTGTATTCTTAATAAGGTATATCATCTACTTTTTGATCTTCATATCGCTGTATGTTTTTGAACTTGTCCAATGAACCATCCTCGATTACTTCGTTTTGCGTTTTAATGTCTAAAATGTACAGTCTATTCTTGCTGTCATCCTGCTCCTCAATGTATTCTTTCCATCTTCCTCAAACTCAGTTCGCTTATTAAACACTTCTTTCTATCTTTCTTTAGTCTCTATATTGTCTCAGTAGTTGTCCCTTCCTGCCCTTCTACAGCATTCGCATGAAATTTACTCTCATATATAATATTCCAATTACTCTATCTTTTTAAATTCTTCTTGTCACCTTCGCTTCTATTGTATATTTCCCTGTCCTTCTAGATTTCCCTTCTTAATTCCCAGATAAACTTTCTATACATCCTTTCCTTCCCCTCTGCAGTCTCCCTTCGTCATGGAAACCAATTGTTGCTGGTTAAGCAATGAAAAAATTATGTGCCTGCAGTCGAGACTACTTTGACTAACCAAGAAGCGTAACTTTAAAAAAAAATCCTTCTTTGAAAGTGACACACGTCAGGCGGACATTCTAATCACATTAATCTAATGTTTAAGAACAGACATAACTTTAATTTGTTTTGCCTATGTTTTTACTTCTTCCATATACATCTTAATACTTTCAGCATTGATCCATTTATCTCGTACTCAAAATATTTGGGGGACGCGTCCCCCTGTCCCTCCGCCAGAGACGCCCGTGATCACTATCACCTTGTTTAGGCAATTCGGAGTGATATTTCTTTGCCATTTTTTTCTTTGTTTAAAAAAATCAGGTCTTGGTCAGGTGAAAAAGGGCTATAATTAACAAGCCCTTATGAAGGGCTATAATTAACTAGCAGTTTGCATACTATCCAATAAATAGAATAAGTGGACTAATAGAATATAAGTGGACTATTATTGCCTGGACGTCACTATCTTTTACAGTTTACGGAAATGAACTTTCCAAACTGTACACAAAATCTGAGTTATGTATTCTCTCGTGGCTATATGTTAGTGATTAAACGTTAGTGAAGGTGATTAAACGCATAATTGAAGATTTGTTTCATCATTTGCTAATACGACTGGTTCTCTGTGTCATTGTCCGTGTCTGTATAAGCACTTCATCTGGAGCGGGCTTTTTAAAGTCAACCCTTCATTTTTCGACCGTTCTTTTCGTTGTAGATACAGTTTGCTGTCCATGCCAATAATACTGTCTGGAAAACTTCAATGTAATGTTTGTCAGGCCCGGAACCAGCCACAGAGGTTGGGGGGAGCATGAATATGTTAGGGGGGTCCAAGTCATCAAAAATTCCCTTACAAATATATAAATTGTGTTTTTTTGTATTGAGGTCTGGAGGGACCACGAAAAGTTTATGGGGGCCAGGCCCCCTCGCTTCCCTCTAGTTGCGGGCCTGATGTTTATATTTCATTTTATAACGTAGCACAAAGTGAATCAACTCAGCTGTAATCAAACCGTAAAGTAATTGTAAGTGTTGACTTCCTGAGCTCCGTCACGCGGAATCGATTTAAAAAAAAAAGTGTAGAGTGCAACATTAGAGGGGAGTAAGGGTTTTTAAATAGTTAGCTATCGATTTGAACTTGTTGCCAGAAATCGGGACCAGCAACAATCCATTTCTCATATAATAGGCTAATACGTAGATTTTTTTTCAAAAGTAAGTCCGGTTTAACTGATAATTTTAGTTGTTTTCATAATACTGAAGTAGGTATAAACCTTAGAGAGCTACTGCCACAACAGTGAATACAACATTTAAACACGTTCAGAAAGCTAAGGTGTGGTATGTGCATGTCAGATAACATATACATAGTTATTGTCGGTAGATTTATTGAACTAATAAGTCTGTTGTTTATTACAGATGTCATATCATATTTATGTGTGTGGGAGTGGGTGGGTAAGACACTATTGTCTCACTTCGATTTTTTGCAGCTTCAGACTATACGCCGTTGGCCTAATTTTATCCCCCCCCCCCCCCAATATAAATCATCTAATTCGCACACTGCTTTAACTCAACCCTAACTCTTTGTACGACCATATTTGGACTCCGCTAATTAATCAAATCCATTAAAAACTTGTTTACCATCGTAATCGAAATTTTCATTTCTTGTACAGATAAAGTTCATTAACTTTTATCTCACTAAAACTTTTTAACTATGCGTATATCGTACCTTTTCCTGAGTTCTGAGCGAAAAAAAAAATCATTATTTTTGTGGTTCGTATGGTGTGAAACTTTATTTCCCGTGAAACTAGTGGACATGTACTTATCATACTCACAGGGGGTTTTAGGCAGAAACAGCTTGCCACCCTGACAGATGGGTGTGCAGCACACATTAATTTTGATCCAGCCTCTTATGATCTTGCATACATACACACATACACACACACATAAATACATACATACATATTTACCGGTAATTTTGGTAGTATATTTTCAAGGGGTGGCAAAATACTGACACAAGTTCAGTCGCCACATAGTTGCCTTGATGCACGAGTGCATGTAATACTTCATGGAAAACAATTATTTACACACATTGCATAACTTTATAACTGAACTAAATATACTATAATATTACAGTATTATTATAAATATATTCAATCATATATTGTTTGTTTTAATAAATCTGTTTTGATATGCATTTCGAAGAACTGAACCCCTTCAAAAATCCAAAGAGGGGCATTGTCCCGCCTTACGGGAAGCCATGCAGGTGACTGTTTGGATTTTTAAAAGTACAAAATCATTTCACGATCCTACTAGACATCGAAACACTATCACATTTTTTAAGAGGTCTGTAGTTTTGTCCGTTGTTATAGCAGCATAGTCATAATCTGTTATTTCACACTTAGTAACATCACGGGACACGCCTAACATACACTGCAATATTCCATTTTTAATATATTTAGATGACTCTCCAAACACAGTTACCTCCTTAAATTGATCTTTCAAAACTGAATCTTAATTCGTATGCGAAACCAATAAGTCCTCTAAAAATGCCAGATTCGAATTTTGAATAAAAAATTGTTTTGTTTAGATTTTTGTAGCTCCTAAGAGCTAGCTCAGACGCTCCTTAAAATTTCACACAGTTACACTTTATGATATAGTCGTTGCAAAAAAAAAGAAAAAAGAAAAAAAGAAAAGAAAAAAGAAAAAAAGAAAAGAAAAAGAAAAATGTCAATTAGGCTAAAGAGACGGTGAAGATGAGAAATGAATGAAATGTTGGAATGAAGAAAATGTGAGGAAACGGGAGAACCCCGAGAAAACCCACGAGCACGGTATTTGTCCACCACAAAATCCACACGGCGCGAGCTGGGATCGAACCAGGGACCCAAGCACCGGAGGTGATTATAGACATTGCAGCTATTCTTGATTTAGTATTCAGATCTCTTACTCTACTCGTGTAATGGTATTGGATATGTCAGGGCTGCCGTACGTGTCGGCTTTTCTGTATTGTCAACGGCTTTGAGCTCACTGTCCCTATATACCGACAGACTCGTTCTGGACGACTAGATGTCTTGATTTTAAGAAAAAGGTTTGTTTTTATTTTATATGTACTTACATATTTTAAGATTACTATTTGTGTTAGTAAACTAACTAACTCTATGGCCTATGGAACCCGGAGGTCCAGTGCTGCGTTCACAAAAGCTCTCCATTGACTTCTGTCCCTATCCAACTATAAATATTATGTACTTTAATCCTACTTACTTGAAGATTTTAGTTAATGGCCTACTTTTAACACTGTAGGGAACTTTTCACCCCAATCTGTATGAAAATGATAATACTAGCAATCTGAAATAATTTCCAAAGACGGCCAAAATCAAGTAATTTTGAGAATCGTCCCTGTTCTGAACTCGGACTGCAATCTTTTCCCTATGTAATACCTCTCCCCAGGAGCGGATTAATGCCGAACCAATGGAGCCCAGGCCCCCTAGCCCACAGGCTCAGCCCCCCAAGAAAATCAATCTCTTTAATACTAAAATATAACAATCAACCTATTATATTATAGGCTTCAGATCCATGCTCATTTTTTCCGCTTGCTACGCTCGCGGTATCGTTACAGTTACGTGTTCTTATACCACCGTCTTCAGGTGGTGTGTGTGTGATATTTATTTTTTGAGGTTGACCACTTGGCTTGTATTTGGCATTTGCCTGTTATACTGCAGTATATGAACATTTTACTATTGATAATGAATGTAATTAAACTAATTTTTATACTATACTATACTAACTTGGAGCACATTAAAATATTACAGCATAGTTTTCGGTGTTTCAATAAGCTTATGAGGCTGTGGAAGGCACCAAAGAAAATTTATGCGCTGGAATTATTCGTAATATAATGCCCCCATGAAATAGTCGGCTCCAGGGCCCCTAAAGCTTTAATCCGCCCCTGCCTCTCCCCAACCTCGCTGCTGCAATCCAACAGCACGTTATATAGAAATTGGTATTCCAAGAAAAGAAATTGTAATTTTGTGAAGTATATGGAATTGTAATTTTGTGTATGTATAGCATTTTAGTTGTTAAAGGATATGTTTTAAATCTTTCCATCTACAATATAAACTGGAAAGCAGCCTTTGATATTTCTGTCCCTTATTTCTATCTGTTGGTTATGCATTCTCACTGCTCGCACTCTGACGCTAACAACACGTAAGCATGAGGATAAGTAAATTACACTGGCGAAGTAAGTGAAAGTGAATTCTACCCAAGTGTTCCGGATATTTTAGGATTGTTTGGTTTCAGTTACTAAGTATTTCGCGATCCCGGACATGGTATACATTGAGTAAGATGTACAAGTGAAAAACTAATCTGTCTCAGCACTTTAATACTGAAAAGAAAGTTAATGTAATGTTTGAGCAAAATTGACACGCTAAATCAGAGGCTTAAAGCAATGCAAGCAGAGCACTTCAGTGTCTGCAGTTGCGCGGTTAGAGAAGCCCGTTATTGCTTGTTCCAGAGTCAAAGTGATGACACATGTGTGCAAGGTGTAATGTCTAGAGATAGCCACAAACTGAACAGAAGTTTAGGTTACGTGTTATCAACCATTACCTGAACGTGGGTCAGGTCAAATTACTGACTGTTCAGCATTTTATGACAAAACATACACACAATACAGTGTATAAAGTAATTACACGGTACTAAGATAGAGAAAATACCAAAAGAATGCCGGAAGTGGAGGCCAGAATGACGTGTTCAAGGGGAGGAAGTTGACATCACTTGTGAAGTTCACGGACCACAAAGGTTATGTATCTTTAAGGGATGCTGCAGCAAAGTTTAACTGTGCAGCTTCCCCTGTCCGCAAAACAAGCAAAGACAGATATCAAACTACGTCGAAAAATGATACTCTAAATTGTACTAAGGAGCAAGAACAAGTGGTACAAAATCGGTGCAGCAGGTTAGGTCGAAATTTCCAAGAGAAAAATCATCGTTTTGGATGAAGAAGCCTGTTTCGCTGTTAAAAGTGTAATCATAAGCACTTCTACATATCAGATATGAGCAAAATCTCCTTCAAGGTAAAATATACTTCAACTGTGAAGTTTTCCCCGTAAGTCTTCGTGTTGACACGGTTTCACACGGGGTTTGTCATCTGCTTTCATCAATCGGTGTAACTATGCCATCAAATCTGATGTCTACATTGAGGAATGTCTGCAAGGGAGACTGTTGGCATTTCTGTAAGCAAACCACCAGGACAACAATTACATATTTTGGTCAAATAAAGCAAATTCAAAACTACTCCAAGAAAACTTTGTCATTGTTGCAGGAAAGTCATGTGCCAGTTGTACCCAAACCTATGAATTCGACCAATCTTCAGTGTCGTTCAGTGGAAAATTTCTGGGCTATTTTGTCTCAGCAAGTCTATGACTACGGCTGGAGATCTGAAACCACACGACATCATGTCCAGCGGATCAAACGACACTTTTTAAACGTGAATGTAGCTGGTGTCAAGAGCAGTTTTACGAGCAACAAGAAACGGGCATGCAAAGTAGGTCTAGAAAGACTTCACTATGATACATTAACTTTTTTGTCTAATTGCAATTGTATTCCGTGTTCTCGTGTAACTGGGTTTTAAATAAAGTCTCTCTCACCCTACAATTTACGTGTTTTCTTTGTGTCTCAATCTTGATCGACATACGGTACCACTGATGAATAACCATATTTTGCTGAAGTTGTGTGAAAGAGAGAGAGAGTGACTTGAAGAAATCAAAACGCGAAGTCCTTCTAGACCTAGTCCTTCTAGACCATTTCTTCGTGCTGGCAAAAGTGCTTTTGACATTTATGCATGTTAAATACAACTAGTCTCAAATGACTCAGAAAGATTGAATATGTTCTTATTACAAATATTTGCTAAAGAAAAATATTTCGACACATAAAACTAAATATTGTTTGCTTGGATGTACTTTACTTTGAAAGAAGAAACTTTTAAAATTTTGATTCAGCAGAATTTGACTGACATCTGTTCTTACTTTTGTTGATATCGTTAGAAAAAGAGAAGAATCAGAGTATAGATAAATATCTTAGTTTGTCACAGCAATGTAAATTTGTTTTACACCAAAAAAATAAAAAATAAAAAATAAAAACAATTACTTCAAAATAAGATTTTGAAAGAAGTCTATTTGTACTTAAATTTATCTTTTAAAAAATTACACTTATATAGTTACTAGTACAGTATTCTCTGGTTGAATTAACACTTTTCTACCTAGGTATATTGACGTTAATTAGGTCTTAGGTTAATTATCTTTATTTGATTTTCGGGGAAAACTTGTGATTTCTAATTTAGTATTTAAACTTTAAACCTATCAAAGTGAAGATACTCTAATATACAGGCCTGATATACAGTATATGTATAAATATTTAATATTTTTGTTAATTATCAAGTTTTAATGTGCTTGTTAAAAGGCTGCGCCAAAAATAATAGTAACGTATGCTGCAAGAAGAACTCCTTTAATTGAATCATGGTAATCATCTACAAAGAAAGATAATTTGGTGTCTGAGTATTTATAGCTCACATAAAAGTACCGTATACTTAAAAGTTTAACTTTACAATGTTTCATCTTCATTTTTCTCGTTTCGGTTTTCCGGTACATTATTTTCAGATCCTCGCCTAGCAAAATTATAAAACTCTGTTTCATAATTTACTTTTAAAATAGCCTGCCTGACTCTTTTCCAAAATATCAATTGCTCGTGAGCGTCTTTTGTCCATTCAATGTAAGTTCTAGTTCTCATAAGATATTGTAATGTTTTTGGGCGATATACGTAAGGAATATCCTCTAAAAGTACTAAAATGATTTTGTCTAGTTTTGATTCTTGTATACTTGAATTGGCGAAATGAACTTCATAGTGACACCACCTACTTGAAATGAATGCTTTAGAAACAACGAGCAAGAAAGATCTGCTTTTCTCGATACATTCAACAATGTTCTCAACAATACTTTTACCAACTTGAAAATCCCTGTCATGAAGACACACTTTTATTGTGGAATCACTTTCAAGATTTGGCAACAGATGGTCCACAACCCACTGCCGATCTTTCTCACTGTAAGACACAAAAACATCGTACTCATACACAACTTTCCTATTGTTAGACACTTGTAATTTTCCTTCCTTTTCTGGAAACCATCGGCGTTGTTGAATTCTATGGTAAGATATACTTACAACTACAAACACAAGTAATACACCTAAGCTTGCAATAAGTATAACCATTAAGGAATAGTTCTTGGAAATCCCCTTTTCGACCATAGTTTTACATGCAGATATCGTTTCATTCTCACAGTCTACAAATGCATGCTCTTTTCCATCACTATCATAGCATTTAGAAGTATCCTCATTTAAAATTTTAACATCTTTTTGGCGTAGAAGGCGAAGTAACTTCCGAAGTTGAAAATTGCATGAAATTTTGTTTAACGAAAGATCCACTTTCTTAAGAAATAGCAAGTCATCTATCATTGCCTTAGTAATGGAACTAATCTTATTGTTTCTCAGTTTGAGAACTTGCAAGTGAAAATCCGAAATATTAGATACAAGGGTATTATACCATTCAGTGATAGTATTATCACTTAAGTCTATCTCTTCCAAAGAAGGTGGAAACGTGAAGTAACTTGAAGGTATTTCTCGAATATTATTAGAACGTAAATTTAAATATGTTAAAGATGTCAAATTTGTGAAAAATTTATGATCCCAATAAGCGTATTCTTCTCCTGTAGGAAAGACTCTAAGGTTGAATGATTCAGCATTCAAAACCTTTAAATTTACTAGATTGTCGAAAACATGATCACTGAAATATTCTTGACTTATTTCATTGCGACTAATATCTAACTCGCACAAATTAGCTAATTTGTGGAAAGCATCTGGCTCTACGTTGCTAATGTACGAGTTGCTTAAGTTAAGTTTTGTTAAATTAGTCAAACTGTTCAAAGAATCTCGTGGTAATGTTTCTAGCACTGTATGTGATAGATCCAAGACTTCTAAAGATGCAAGTTCACTCATAGGCTCAAGCAAAAACGAGGGTCTCCATCTATTTAGAGCTCTGGGATCAGGATTGTGACTAATATCCAAATATAATAATGAACGGACATGCCGAACGCTATCAGGCAACCGAGTAAACCTATTTCCAGCCAACAGTAATACAACGAGGTTTGGTAGAAATTGAAACACATCAGTTTCTAGATAGATAAGATCACAATTATTTAGATTTAAAAATGATAGGTCATGTAATTTAGGGAATTTGTTCGGTATGGTGGAAAATGAATTCCCTTCCAAAGATAATCCTTCCAAAGATTTAAGATAAGAGAGTTCTTCCATAGGAACATTTTGAAGTCCGTTATATGCCAATCTTAACTCTTTAAGAGATCCTTTCATCAAACCGAGGGTTAAGTTGCCAAGAGCTGGTCTGATACTCCAATTATGTGACACATCCAAGCTCGTAAGATTATGCATTAAGGGGTACATAGATTCTGAAAAAAAAAAGATTAAGTCAGTTTCTTTCATGAGGAAAGTTAGAATTACAACATTGTTCCTATAGGAATATATAATAGCTAGTAACATATAACTAAAAATATTTTTTTAAATGTTTAAGGTTATTATATGTATTGAAGTAGATTTATGCAGTTACTTGCAAAAATGAGATTTTTTTTTCCTTACACTTATCCTACTTGTTCTTCTTAAAATAATTAAAAATAAATTGAACAATTATGTTACACTCTCCTATTTTACAGACAACCACGATCTCCTTACGTTAAAAAAAAAAAAAATTAAATTCGATGATTCTTTCCGAATTAATAAAAATAAACATGCGTATATCCATTTTGCTAGTGTTTGTAACGATCTAAATGTTATCTTTATCTGCTATTTAATTTTATGATTTGTATTACCAGCATATTGGATTTCAAAGTTAGGTTGGAGTTTCATACAGAAAAACCATATACGTAACCACTGTTCGAGGCGAATGCTTTTCTCAGATTTTGAATAGGCTTGCTCGCGCCCTAATGATGAAAAGAAATATTATTTTTATTTCAATTTCCCACCTATGTATACAGGAATTTTCTATTGATATTCAACGTTTACTACTAAAGAAACAGAGTTGGTATTTCACTCCTTTACACACATCTCACTTCGACCACTGAATATACCTTAGTCATTAGATTAAACTGATACTGGCTAATTACAGCTGACCTCTTGATTGGTTGGGTTGAAGTTCAGCGTGTTTTCTAGAAGCGATGTTATAGGAGATGTGGACCTATACCTTAGTGTGGGACCTGAACATGAGGTTCCAGCGGGAATCGGACCCGAGTCTCGCGCCGTGGCCCCGTGTAGCGTAATCGGTGCGAGCGGTCCCAGGTTCGATTCCCGGTGGGGTCACTCGGTCGAAAAAGTATAAAAAGCTTTTTCCGGCCAGCCACCCTGAATAAGGTTTTCCTGGGTTTTTCTCATTCACACCAGGCAAATGCCGGGGTGATACCTATTTTATAGTTCCCAGGGCGCTTCCTTCCTTCCCCAATCCTTCCTTCCTTCCCTTTCCCTGGATTGTGTGCTCACCGAGGGAAGTCATCCCTCAAATCGTGAAGTGCTAAATGGCCTTAGATACCGAAAGCCCAGAGAACTAAATCCTAAATCTGAGTCTCGCGCCATAAAGGGGCGTACGCTAACCTTATAGCCACAAGGAAGCTTTCTGAACCTTTTGAGTACGCTTTCTGTGTCATAGCAATAATTACGCAATTGTGCTATATCTTCTCTCTACACTGGTGTGTAAAACATAAGGACCCGATAGTTAACATAATATATTGCATAGTCGATAGAAATGAATGAACGTGGACGTTCATGTTCCCAGAGAAATCCCACTTGCACACGTTATGCAAGGCGTGATATAGCACACCGAAAGAGGCTATTCCTCCAACACGAATGGAAGACAAAAATTGAACGAATGGGTCGGGATAGTATGTATCAATGATAGATCTAATAAAGTGCATTGCGATGGTATTACTGACAACAACATTTAGGTGAAGTCACACGGAGAATAATCATCGGGAAACTGGAAAAAGTACGAAATGTAACGAGAGTTGCCTAGGAGTTTGGTATTGCCCACAGCATTGTTTCATATGCATGTGGAGCGTTTCGAACCACAGAAAATGCTGTACGAAGGAAAAGTGCTGATCGAACAGGTTAATTATATCAGCGGAGGCAGAAGGGGCCGACGTCAAACATGGGAGCAATTGCAAATACATTTAACAGGACTGCAAGAAGCCCAATCTCACGCTTCAGAGTGACACGTTGACTACATGGGAGTGGTCTCCCTGCTCGACGACTTGTATTAAGTTCACACCCGGAAACTGACAGTATACTTTGTGGTAGTGTCAAGGTCATAGTACTGAACCGAAGATGAGTGGGGTCGAGTTCTCTTCTTCGATGAGAGCAAATTCACCCTGTGTCAATAATTCTGGACTTACACTCATCTGGCGGGAGACGGGAACACTCAGTGAACCCACGAATATTGTCGAATACAGTAGAGCGTCGATTATCCGAAGTAATTGGGGGACATGGGTGTTCGGAAAAGTGGTTTGTTCGGATAATCGAACTGTACTGTACTGTACTGTACTTCTACAGCCAGTTCCAAACCGACAGAAGTGTGCTGATTGTTGAAACACAGCGACTGGTTGCTTGGCCGGTCAGCAGCGCCTTATGAAGGCCCCATTAGAAGCAATGTCCCGCCAACGGTGGCTCAGTGCGGCGACTACTGTGGGAAACTTGGTTTGGGAGTGAGGGGGATGATGGACGGTAGGGTGGGAGAGTAACAGGTGCGAGCGAGTACACAGTTCGGTTAAGCGGTCGTTCGGTTGACCGACGTTCGGATAATCGACGCTCTACTGTATTAACATTTTGGTAGTCCAGCGTTCTTGTGTGGAGAGGCATAATGTTACATGGGCATTTCGACCTCCCAATGTTTGAACGCGGAACACTCACCGGTCAACGTTATTGTGACACTATTCCTTCACATGCGTCTCTTTAGAGGTGAAGTCTGACCCAATTTTTCTTTATGGGTGTTAATGAGATACTATATAGGACATCGCAGGTGGCGGAGCTCTTGGAACGAGAGAATATTCGTCGAATAGACTGGCCTGTTTGTTGCCCCGACATGAAACCATCGAGCAGTTTGAGACGCTACGGGGAAACATATTGTTGCACGTCCAAATGCACCAGAGACTATCTAGCAGTTATCAACAGCGATGGTGGAGGAATGGAACCCCACACCACAACAATTCAATACCAACTTTATAAACAGTATGGGAGCACGTTGTAGAGCACGCATCGCTGTCTGTGGTGATCACACAACCTTTTACTCCTTCTGTAAAGTCAACAGGCATCATGAGTTGCATTGTCTTCAGTGTAAGTTATTGCCGCTTTCTAAAAGCGCCGGTTTTGTTCTGAGTTTTGCCGGTAAACACGTGTTACTTTTTGTTGTTTTCTGCATCATACTGGAGGACTCTTTTTTTTTATCTATATTTCAAGTTTCACAAATCTATGCCACTTCAGAGTGACACAGCATGGAAACCTATTTTTGTTCCTAAGTTTTCAAACCACCATAATTTAAGCGCGTAGTATGTGGAGATGGTAAGGTGAGCGGGATAATCGTATATGTCATGCTGACAATTCTCTAATTGCTGCTAGATCTTTCCTAGAAATTACCCGATTTTGACAAAACATAGCAAGTGTTTTCTTTGAGAATGGTGTCTGTTGCTTGGGATTGAACTTAGAGGATGAATTTACTTTCAATTTTAAGAACATGTAAACTTTCGTAAAACATTCTCGAATTCTTGAGAAGTTTTCTTTTAGACACAAAAATAATTACTAATACTAAGAATTGAAATCGGTCCAGGGTAAGGGTGTGAAGTAATTAGAATTGTAAATATTTTTTTTAAAAAGGACACTTTTAAAAAAAATACAAGAGTCAGTGTTTTATTCCTAAAATAAACTTTTTAAAAGATCAATGCAAAGTAATGTGTGATAAAAGCAAGGGGATGCTTAGAATGTGCTCAGGTTAGTTTCTAATATAGATTTATATAATAAAGAGAAAACAGAAATGCAATTTGAATCTACACTCCTTATGTTTGTGTAACCAATTTAACGAACGTGTAGCAAGGTAACGTGTACACAAAGTGAAAGAGTACCGTTTGTATGACGTGATAATATTTCAATTAATACTGAAACCGAAAGTGTTAGTAAATTTGTACTACTTCCCGTTTTAGTAGAAAGATTAGACTAGAAATGAAATATACTCTTGGGACGATTAATTGATTTCAAGAAACCTCTTCTTCCTATCTATTAACGTTTTTACTAAATAGCGATCAACATTAAAAATATCCTTATTGATTTCTGTCACTTCTGTTTTGAAAGGAAGGTTAAGAGAGATGGTACACACCTGTTCACAAAAAGCTGGAAACTCGTTCAGAAACTAAGTCCGAAAAAGTCAGCCTAGATCCGTCACAATTCCCGCAGATCTATACACAGGGAATTGCATGTTCCCGCCGTTCTTTATATAGACACTAGCTGCAAACCGTGCTGTCATCCGAGCGATGTGAAAATGTAAAAACAAAATGAAACTACTTATTTCTGAGATTAATATTGATTCCGCATCTCATGCACAGTTCCAATATCCAAAATCAACCATTATCTTAAGTAGAAATTGCTGAAAACGATAGAAAATGGATATTTAAACCTCCAAGTAGGAACATGTGCTTGGAGCGATTCTATTATTAATATTATAACACAATCTCTTGTAAGTTGCGTCTCTGGTCAAGCGGGTATAGTACTACTACTGACATTTCTGAAACAAAGGGCGACGGTTCGAGCCTCCGTGCGGAAAGTTAAAGTTTTTCTTCCTTTTTTTAAATATATGAGAACTTTTTTCATAAATATAAATTTCTACTGTAAAGTGATTGGAAACACATTATCCGACGAACTGTCACTTTTCAAATCCCTGTCACACTTACTAGCCTGCCATATCCATAATTCATATACAAAAACGCTAAAATGAGAAATGCGAACACAGTTGAATAACTAAAACTACACGTCCAACATGAAAATTATTCATATATATATATATATATATATATATATATATATATATGTATTCGGGGGGGGTTTGCTAACTTCATTCTTGGAAATGTGAACATTCTACAAGATATTTCATTCGCTTTACAATATTTTATTTGAATAAACATAAAATTTCCGGGTGGGTGGGATCATATATATATATATATATATATATATATATATGTATGTATGTATGTATGTATTTTTTGCATTACAAAAACTTAGGGTACCTCATAATCTGGAATCTTATAAAGCAATCTCTAATATCTTACATTTGTATTCATTTACATTGAATGTGTACTTGTTTTATACTGTATATCATGAATATTAGCTGCTACATAAGAAACAATTACCTATAATTGAATTTAAGTAGGAAATCGATATAGTTATTATAAGAAGAAGCTTGTAAAAATGAAGTGTATAATAATGGTTGTACCTGAAATAGATGTTGCGTAATGGTGTAATTGGTTACCCGGCCAGCTTTGGAATACTGGGCTCTTCAAACTGTCCATCCTTAGGGATGCGCAGAGTCGAGTCGAGAGAGAATTTTCCTGACAAAATTCTAGTCGAGACACAGCACTTCCAATAGAAAAATACACATTTTCGAGTCGAGATATCTCTTTTACAGCATATTGTCGAGACGAGATGGCCTCAAATCTTGTCTCGTGCGCATCCCTATCCATCCTACCTAGATAAAATCAATTTTGGATGCGAATATTCAATTTCTTTTAACGATAATTGTAATATACGATACAGATTGAAGTACGATATTGGCTTGAACTGCTTTATTACCCACTTAACCCTCGTATACTGCAATTATATCTAATTGTGGCATAAATATTTTTTTATTATTAGAATGTAAACACTGAAGAATATATATTAACACACAATGAGGAAGAAGTCAATGCTCGTAGTAATTAACAAATTGGTTGCAAGTTTATTTAAAATTAACTCTCTTGAAATCTAAATCATTATTAGAAAGAAAGCAAGAGAACCGTTTTGTTAATTTGGACATATTATAAGAGATTGACGAATATGTATTTAATCGAACAGAATATATGAAACTAAATGGAATGGCATATGGAACCGAACTTGAAAGCGGATAGGATGTGTAAATGAAAAATGAAAGAAAGCAATGGTTAACAGCAGTAGTCACTACTTACAGCAGATGAGTGAAATCTACCCCCACCCCCCAAAAAGTTCAACAATTCTGAAACATAAGGACGTCGCATTTCATTCGTTTGCTGACAAAATTGAAAAATGGATTATGCATATTGTTCGTCTATACCCCTTCAATATATAGTTAGCTAACAAACCAAGTACGGTAGACGTCAAGCGAGTGAAATTTATATAGGAAGTTTCGATACAGCGTTCACCGAAGTGACGCAGACGTGGTGTTGAAGCTTCTGGTAGGTCCTATTTCGTAATGGATTTTAGGTCAGTAAGATTTCTTTATACGTATCAGAAAGCTCTTTAACTCCATACTAAAGGCGTGTCGTATGATTTATTCAAATCGTCAGGTATTCGGACAACCATGAGCCCAATTCGTTTTGCTTCATTGCTCACAAGTTAACCTTGAAATAAATTCTTACTTTTTCACGGAAACACAAACTGTTTTAATGCTCATTTTATTATGGGTGAAATATATAATTCTGCAAGAAATAAAAATTTACATGTCCATCTCCGAGATTCAATCCCTCGTCCTTTGGCTCAGCAGTTCGACACGTAGACAACTAGACTAACCGTCGTTGTGTAACACCTTGCAGGAAAATCGGTTTGAACTGCACGAAGGAAATTGAGGGCATCGATTATAGCTTGATTGAAGCAACTACCATGTGCTCCCATGCATACATGATTTCGAAATACTTTATCCTTAAGTATTACAGTGATAAATTGTTTCTACAGTACAGTTAATAACGGATCAACATATCTTATTACATTTTAAAGAGGAAAATACAGATTTACAGAATGTTTTCGATTGTGAACGTTGGATTGTGGGTTCGAACCTATTATTTTTGGTTTACTGTTTCCCGAAGATACTCGAAGTTGAACTTAGGAAATGTTAGCCTCAAAAGACCAATATTACACAGTCCAAGTTCAAAAACTAGTTGTTATAGCAACTATAGTGATTTCCTAATTAAATTTAATTTAGAGTTACCCCGTGCCGTAAGCATCGGTGAACCATCGATGGGTAACTAGCGACCTCTCGCTAAAAATGGATGGCCTCACTGTAACGACCCGCGGTGGCCCAACTTCCGTTTTGAAAATTATACCACCAGTGGGCCACCGGTGGCAGAGACGCGACGAAATGCCAATGAATTACAAACTTACTCCACCAAAATATGTTAAACAACCTATATGCATTATTCATTTACATTGAGACGAGTCTAAAAAGCACTTACAAAATATACATAAAGTTCTCCCGGAATGGCACGAAACAGCAACCTTGTGATGTAGAAGCAGGGTTACTCTTGACTCCGGAGCTCATTTTAGGAACATTCGTCAGGAAAAACAAATATATAATAATAAACGGATGCACATGAGTGGCGATAAGTCGTTTCGGTCCCTTCGCCGATTCTCCGGGACGAGTCGAAAGACGGACCGAAAAGAAGTCATCGTCGCTACGTGGTGGTAGCTGTAACACCCCTACTCTAGATGTCTGTTTCGACTCGACGAAACCTTGCCGCCAGGGACACACTAGCGGCAATCTTTCGATGCGTCGCTATATCGACGATCGACATTTACCGGCAAGTGGGCCACTAGATATTGGCGACGTTAACGGCATAGGGTCAAGTTTCATGTCACAAATGTGAGATATTCTTTTTTTGGCATAAATTTTAACTCCTCCCCTTTGTTAGGTTAAGCATCTTAATAAAAATGGCGTGACAACATGCCAGTCCGCGCATGGCACCCTAAAATGTTCTAGGAGGGGCTATCTTTATGGTTGCTTCATATTATGTTTGGTATTTCTGTTTGTATCCATTTCGTGAGTCAAAGGGCGGCCCACCCTGCCCCCTTCGGGTGCCCATGATTCAGAGGTAGGTGAAAGTGTTAACTAATAAAAATCATTTCAAACGGTTAAGCCATTGTTTGTTCTGATAGACGATGTCTTTTTCATTTATATCCTATGTAGATAGATATAGATTAATAGCATTATTACTGTCTTATTATTTATTTCATTTTACCCTTTCATTTTCTCAACGTTTAAGTTCTTTAGGCTAAAGAAGACGGGTGATTCATGCAAATAAATTGTAGTTCAATTAAAATTTTAATGAACCCTTAACGGGAATTGAACCCGCGACTATAAGACCCAACAACGAACGCGCTACGTATTAGATATTAAAACAAAACTGACTTAGCGAACGTTCTTCATTAACTGATTCTTTTTATTTTTAATTGTTTTACTTGGTTTTATAGTTGGGGGCGCGATGGCTCGTGGTAGAGCGTTCACCTCCGGTGCTTGGGGTCTTTGGTCCGATCCCAGCTCGCGCCGCGTGGACTTTGTGGTGGACAAACACCGTGCTCATGGCTTTTATCGGGGTTCTCCCGTTTCCTCCCACTTTCTTCATTCCACCATTTCACTCATCTCTCATCACCGTCTCCTTTAGCCTAACCGGCATAACCATAGGACGTAAAACTTAAAGATTTCATTTCGGTTTTATAGTTTTAGCAGTACCTCTTTAACAACAGGGGCACGAACACAGAATTATCACAGATAGGTAAAATCACAAGCCTCTCCTAGCGGGAATAGAACCCGGTACCCCGCACACGAAAGGCACACGTGCTAACTACTGGACTATCTGTATAGGGTAAACAAAGGAGCAGAAATAAATATATATTGCACATTCCGACGAAACGCAAACGTAGCAAATGAAAGCAATATTAAAGGAAAAATGGAAAAACTTAGTGAGCTCTTGAAAGAGCTCGAAGCTCACCTGGGTATGAAGACAAATCTTTATTCAGGTATTAATATCTCATATAATTGCCGTTAGCTTCGATGACGCATCTTAATCTTCTTGGTAATGAGTTAACCAAGTTAGCAACATAGTGATGTCCCTGTGCTATTTCTTCCCACGCGTCAGAAACTAGCTCCCAAATTGCGTCAGCTGTCCTTCGTGGGGGATCAGGCCAATTTTCGTGTAGAGTTCTTGTAACTTCCGCCGATAGATTTTCCATTTGGTTTAAGTCAGATCCTCTTGGAACCCAGTCGACTAGCTCAACATTGGGTTCCTCTTGAAACCAGGCTTGAACTAGATGGGAATCATGTATTGAGCTACGATCTTGTTGAACTTCTACAATGTCGTCTTCAAATAAATTTCTCGCAACGGGGAGCAAGCCATACTGCACAATATCCAGATACTTCTGGCTGTTCAATCGGCCTTCTATACGGTGTAATTCACCAACTGTATCCTTACACAGCCATCCCCAGCAGTGAATAGTAACATGCCCCATTCGATGCGTTCTGTGCATGTACTGTGGATTGTAACGTTTTCCTGTGGGTCTATACACAAGTCGAAAACCATCATTTGCTGAAGAGAATATCTTTTCGTCTGTGAAGATTACATGATTCCAGTTACGACCAATATTTGCCTCAGCAAATGCTAGTTGATCAACTTTATGACTATCCGTCAATTGCTCCTTACACGCGGCTCGATATGAGTGAAGCCCTGCATCTTTAAGGCGTCGCCGAGCGCTGAGGTAGCAGCCAGGAAAACGGGACGCTATCACTAACTGCCGGGATGACATGAAAGGATTGTGACGGCTCACATCAACTAGGGCCCGATCTTGTTGTAGGGTTGAAACCCTTTGAAGGCCAGTGCCAGGTTTTCTAGACACGTTACCTGTTTCTGAGTATTTCTTCCACCAAGTATATGCTGTAGAACAGGGAACACCGAGACGTCCACTAGCTTGTCTCACACTCATACCACCGTATTCAACAAGAGCAGTAAACTGTTCGCAAACATCTGACCACGATGAGCCATGAATTGCAGTTGTTTGGCTGTAGGTAATTTCGTTACTCGTAGGCTTAAGTGGAGAAACTTGTCTGCTGCGACAAGGCATACGTCATGTTTTTGTAGTTCAGCATTTCTCACGAAAAAAAGTGTGACACAACACACACACACACACACACACACACACACACACACACACACATATATATATATATATATATATATATATATATATATATATATATATATATATATATATATATATATATATATATCAGGAACATTAATAATTTACATTTTTGACGTCTGTGTTAACGTTTTCATACATAAATTCTGGAAATAGCGGGCTAATGTAACAGAGTTTTGAAAAGTGACAGTTCGTCTGATTATTTTTCCAAGAACTTCAAAGTAGAAATCTATATTTATGACAATGTTCCAATATATTTTTTAAAAAAGAAGAAATAAAAACGAACTCTCCGCACGGAGGCTTGGACTGTCGCACTTCGCTTCAGAAATTTCAATCAGCATTACTAAACCCGCTTGGTTACGGAAGCACTTAGAAGGAAATGCGTTATAATCGCTCCAAGCGCAGGTTGACACTTGAAGTATTAAATAGTCATTTTCGGTCTTTTTCAGTAATTTCTACTTAAGATATTGATTGTTTTTGCATATTGGAACTATGCATGAAGTGTGCAATCATATTAATCTCAGAAATAAGTAGTTTGATTTTGTTTTTACATTTTGACATCGTTCGGATGACAGTACGGTTTGCAGCTAGTGTCTATATAAAGAATTGAGGGGAAATGCAATTCCCTGTGTATAGATCTGCGGGAATTGTGACGGATCTAGGCTGACTTTTTCGGACTTAGTTTCTGAACCAGTTTCCACCTTTTTGTGAACTGGTGTGTACAGTACCTATACTTAGAAAACTAAGTGAATTAAAAAACACTCTTCCCGCTATCTATTAACTTTCCAGTTTCACGAAAATCAATACTGATAGAAAAGTTGTAATGAATTTCTTTACTTCCAGTTTTAGCACAGTTTAAGATGAAAAAGAAATGTATTCTTGGAATGCATCCTAAATGGTATTTCTCGATCGATTGTAAGCAACCACATTTCGCTATTTATTACTGTTTCTACTGTATAGTGATTAATGTTAAAACTGAAAAAGGTTGACTTATATCTCTTCTGGTGAATGGATCACCTCCATCAACGAACTCGATAACTAAATTTGTCTCTCTATATCCGACCAAATTGATGCTGATCCATCAAGTAATTCTTCAGATTTTTTGTGTCAGGGACGGACGATACATGTTTTTTTAACTTCTTCGTGACTAAGTGGTTAGCGTACGCGCCTTTGGCGTGGGAGACCCGGGTTTGATTCCCGGCGGAAGCTCATGTGGTTCGGATTCTACGTTTATCAGTAGGTCCCGTCTCATATAGCCTCGCTGCTCAAAGGGACGTTAAACTCAAATCAACTCAATACATTTTTGTCTCTTAGGCGGACGGACAAACGGAATAATGGAAGATGTAGTGGATTTATTACAACCCACTCGGGAGACTAATACTCCCAAAAGAAAGTTTTCTCGCGCGTTACCCTAGCTAGCTGTTTTAAGTTGGTCGCAAAATTTATATCATGGTGGTAATGGTGGAACATAACGAGGTTTGCGGGGCTTGTAACCCGTTCTTACTTCTCCTCCTCCTCCTCCTATTACCAGGGTGCGAATTGGCGGGGGGGATGCCAGGGATTTCCCCCCTGACAAAAATCTTTCCTACCCTCGAGAAGAAAAATTTTATCCCTGGCAGGGATAACTTTTTCCCCCTCTGGAGTATTTTTAAATAGACATAAAGATAAGATAGAAAAATGGAACAATTCTTACTTTGCGTAGCTAACCTAAATATTACTTGAGTGAAAATTTATGAAAGATCTCACATCTCAACTGTTGTGTACTTGTTAATATATATATATATATATATATATATATATATATATATATATATATATATATATATATATATATATGTGTGTGAGTGTGTGTGTGTGTGTGTGTGAGGACTGGGTGTGCATATGGGTGAAATTCATCCTCCCCTGGGAAAATTTTTCAATTCGCACACTGCCTATTACTACTACTGGTAGTAGTAGTAGTACTAGTATTACTACAGGTACTACTACTACTAGTAGTAGTAGTACTAGTATTACTACTTATCTGCACAATAACTTTTTTGAGTATTATTTTTCTTATTTTAATGAAAAAAGTATTATGAAAATTTTAAAAAAAATAAAAACTTTCCCTGGGCCAGGTTTGAACCCACTTCCTAATCGAATTCCTTTACTAACCCATAGCGCTAACACACATTTTTTTAAAGATCAACCGATCAAGCCTCAGTTTCCTGTGCACCCGTGTTTCCTCGTATACAAGGTTTCTTTAACCTTTACCAAATTCGACAGGGACACGAACACATACATATCCAGGACTGTTAAAATTTCAAAGGCTCTCTCACCGGGAACTGAACCCGGGACCTCGTACATCAAAGGCGGACGTGCTAGCCACTAGACCAGCGGGCAGTGCAAATTATCAGGACCGACAGCAGCAACCCTTTGATTTCTGCTATATGTATGCTACGTCGCAAGAAATAGATAACGCTAACCAATCAGAACCGTGTATTTACTTCCTACTTCCGGGAGTATTACTCTTCCGATTTAGTCCAGATTTATTCAGCTTCTGATTTTACTAGAGACTTAAGGATGGAGAAAAATGTCTTCTTTGATCACCTAATCAATTGCAGGAAACCTATTTTCGCTATCCATTACTGCTTTTCCTTTACAATGATCAACGTAGAAACCGGAAATGATTTATTTCTATCACTTCCGGTTTGAATACCGTCTCCATCAACGAATCCGACTCCTAACTTTTGATCCTCTATGTTCTGTCCAAGAGTGATTTTGATTTAGTGTGGTATGTTAGCGTAAGTATCCTGCATTTCCAGTTACCAGCATGAAAGTTCGCCATTTTGTTACATGTCCAATCAAGGTTGGAAAATTACCGGGAGACAGTTCGTAGGATCATTATGGTCGACACTGGACGCCATATTGGAAAATGGCTAACTTCTAGCAACTTAATCTAAATATTTACATGAAAGCTTTAGAAAACACTTTTCTTCTTCTCCAGTCTGCTGCCAAACAGAATAAGAAACAGTTAATAGCAAAAGTTTTTCCGATTTTAGTCATTTAACCCTTTGGGGACAGATAGATCAGATTTGTTCCACAGCGTCAACCTTTGGAATTTGCCTTATATGTCTCTAGTTAAGCTTTTTCACACCGGGCTTTTTGCATTTATTCAAGCGTGGAAGCATCAAAGAATGCGTTTCATGGGCATATTCCAGTCACGCGTGCGATGCCTACGGGTGGTGATGTCACGAACATTGAAGAATAAAAAATTGGATAAATTTTAGAGCTTTTTGGCAATTTTTTGACACGTTCCTATTTACTCTAGGATCATGATTCGTACGTCGTTGTGCTCGTAATGAAACACTGTTTCCAACTGTACTATTATAATTTCCCTATTGTGTATCAGAAGCGAGAAAATTGCGCTGAAATTGAAAAAAATAGTTTTCAGGAAAAATTCCCTTTTTCGGGATTTCTCCCAATCAGGGACACGATAGGGACATGTGAGTGGTACCATTTGAAAGCTACCCTAATTTGACGCGAAATCGTTTGCCAATTATGATCCTCGGTTAGATAGGAACATGTCAGGGAGTTTTTGTTTTTCCCTTAAAGTAGTAAGGGTTATGCTTTCCACGTGGGGAATTTTCTTTACCGTCCTTAGTTTTCAAGATATGAGATTGATATTTTCCACAGATATAACATACACCATGTAGTATGTTTTAGGCGATTTTGAGATCCAAGCGTTAACACAGGGGGGAGAGGGACCCAAACTTGTAAAAGAGTGATTATTTTCTGACAAAATTTCCCTTTGGAGGTAATTTTCAGTCCATAGGCACATGGTATCCACATGCGAGTGGTACCACTCGAAAGGTTGATTCACTCCAAAGACAACAAGGTACGATTCATGTTCTTGCAAAGAATAGTCTTTATGCTGAAGCTCATTAAAAATCAATTGACTGACAATCTATTATTGAGGGAAATTGGTAAATCGGCAAGAGCATCTACACTAATTTTGGGGGCACAATTCTTCATACCTCATTCCATTCACTATAAAGGAAAGTTTTTTGGTAACACTTGCATGTTCGAGGGGAGATATTGGTGCCAATTTTTTTTTTTTTTGTGATTTCCGTTTTTCCCACTCTGGCCGGAAATTTTACGCCTTAGGTACAAAATAAGGAAATTTGACTAGTACAGCTGAAAACGTAGCTTCATTACAAAAAAAAACCTAGGTATGAACCATGATCCTACGATAAATAGTCTCGTTGCAATAGCTGCTTGACTGAAACTCTAAAATTTACCTAAAAAGGCAAGGTCCCATAAGGGTTAATTGCATGAATGGCCTCCCCGGTCACCCGACCTCACCCTGAGTTTTTATTGTACAGGTGTTGTATATCAAGTACAAACTAATACAGTTTATAATTCTACAAGTTTTATACGTTTGCTACAATGTTACATATCTACATAACTCATATTCATTTCACATTTTAAAAAAAGTTCAGCTGCTGTGTTCATAGTGATATCACTATGAGCATTGTTCTTCACATTCGCAAAGCAACGTACAGACGAGGTCGTTCTTAATACAAGTACATTTCCCAAGTACAGCGCAAATTTGCAATGGCATGTCACTAGTTGTCGACTGTTATCAGACATACTCCTCAACGTAGTCCACACAGGTTGGTAACGGAGTCCGTCATCTGTTTTCTTCCAACCCCAGTTCAGGGGTTCAACATCATGCACATCTTTTTCGAGGCACTGTCGCCAGATCTTGCACTGAAGAGTTGCTCTTTTTGTATGGAGATTCAATGCGTCTTCGGTTGGAGATATTCTGTCTATTGTGCGATTTTTCTTGCTGAATAGAATACGTCTCGTTTCGTTGAGTTCCTCGCAAGTAATTACTTGATATGTTGTACACGAGAGTCACAAATCGCTGGATTAGCATGCGAGATTGGTAGCTTACAACATCGTGAGAATGAACGACTGACAGTTCCCGGAAATCTGTATCCACTTCTCTAAACGCCATCCACGTATTCCATGCACTTGTCTTGCCAACGCCAAGGAAGGCTGACACTGTGTCACAGACGGTAAAACTCTGAAAAAAAAAAACGACAACAGAGGCAAATCTATCGTTCCAGAAGGTAAATTCGTGCACATGGTGTGTATAGGAATGAAACGTCGCATTTTTGCAGAACCAAAATCAATCCATAGTTTCTCCAGAGTGGGTGACAGAGGCAGAAACGCAAAGAGAGCGATAACAACATCAGAGTCAACTGTACTTTTGTGTCCCTTCTCTGCGGCATGACGGACGTGCAGAAGGTTCTTCTATCAGCTTCTATGTGGGATGAAGGAGAAATACCAGTAATATCTAAGTCTAAGGAAGAGGATAAGACTTCATTTCCTCTTGTGCAGAATATTTCTCTCTCTGAAATATCAGTTACAGTTATTATTTCGGCGAGGTAATGAAATAACCTTTCCTTGTTGTTATCGTTTGCAAGGAACTTCTGGAAATTGTTTGGAAACGGTCCCGTTGACTTGACAACAAAGCGGTCGCCCTGCCCACGCTTCTGACGCGTCTGTGTTTTCAAGCTCTTTTCAATGTAGCTGTCAAAGACCACGTTTAGTGTCTCGAATGTTTTCTGCAAATGTTTTTGCTGCTCCTGGTTGCAGTTGGTGTACCAGCATCGCTCCATCGACGACAAGACAACAGGAATAGGGGATGATAGTACTTGTACACACATCAAAATTTTCAAAACGTTTCAAAATATCTGATTTAGAGGTAGGAAGTCTGAGATCTCCAAATTCAGATATTGATGGAGGTTAAATTGTGTTCTCATGAGAAAAGAATTCTCTGATATCGCTCTCCCTTTCCTGACATGCTATGAACATCTTGCAGAACAGGTTAGAATCTTTGTGTGCACTAGCAAGTTTCATCTTATCTTTGCAACGAACTTTCAACAAGCTACAGTTGAAAACCTGCATATTAACTTTCTTTATAGCATCGTGTATGGACTGCTTGCTTGTCATTAGACGGTTATAAACGAAGTCCTCATACATTTTGGCTCCTGTGGTAGTTGCGATGCGAACAGACTGGCACTAATCTTCTGGCGCTGTACGTCTGGTGAACCCAACTGTAGACAGATGCTCTTCTTCAAAAGGATTACCGTATCACGAAATACATCAATCAGGTTCTTCACATGTGTCCTGTACTTGCTTTGGAATGCATTCGTGTCCTTGTGGTGTGATCTCGATACGTGCAACTCAGCAGAGTAGCTGTCTTCATACTCAGCCAGTAAACGAGCGACTTCGGGACAAACAGAATCACTTTCTTTTATCAGTTTGTTGTTCTGTTCGTGAAGGTGGTCGTCTGACATACGTGAAAAGTGCCGGTAAGATTTCCTACTGGTGAAATGTCTCTTAGATAATTCCTTAAATACATCAGGATGACGAACTGCAAGTTGCTTCAGAGTATGAAGAAAGACTGGTAACCATCGCCCGTAGTGTACGTGGTCCAAAGCTAAGTACCAAGGACACATGGACTGGAGTACTTCTACATAAAGCATGAAATTACCATTACGCACACTTTTCACAAACAATAACAACAGTGCTGTAACAACAGTAACAACAGTAACAACAGATATTAACTGTAATATCTGCTCTTGCAAGCCTACCGTGAAAACTTAAGGGGCGGCAGTAGAAATTTAGAGGGTGGCCCCCATGATCCCCGTGGATGCGGGCCTGTCGTGAGTCCCCTTCCCAGAGATGTTGACTTGATATATAGATCAAGTAACACAATAGTCTTATTTTTGGTGTACACAAAATAACTGCCCCCCAGAATACCTGTGCCCTTTCACTAGCCCCCCTCAAGAAATTAAAGCTATTGCCGTTATTGTCTAGCAGTTCACAGTCTTCTATAGTTGTTTTGCCTGTGAATTTGAGCCCAAAGACGATGTAAATCGGACAAAATTTGGGGAACTTGTGAAAAGTAGGACATTTTTTAAGATGGCGCCCAGAGTCACACAAAACATATTGAGAAGCTGTCTCCCGGCTTTTTTCTCATTTACATGTCATGTTAAACGCTCTGACCAAATTTCGTGCTGGTAACCGGAAATGCACGATCCATACAAATTATTGCACTTACAGACCGCACTAACTCATCAAATCGTTCTGGAGATTTTTTTTGTCTTTTCGGATGGACGGAAGATACAGCTGGATAATGAAGTCCTGAGAGAGTTGTGGCAGCAAATCCGTCTCATATTGTTGAAGAACTGGTCAAGAAATTCCAAAGCACTCGCTCGACTGTTGACTCTAGCATGAAACGTAAATTACTGTAAATTATTTAATTAGGACACAATACTTTTCTACTTGTGCAAACCAGCTTCAAATAGTGTTGATGCTAAACGTTAATCTGAAAAGAAAAATTGAACGTTAAAGGAAAAAAATTAAAAAACGTGAAAAGTACCACGTTTTCTGTTTAAAAAAACTTCACATACACGCATGCACACAAAACGTTTTTATTATAAAGTTTGAGAATACGTATCTGACATATAGCAATGCGATATTTATTAAAATATGTCCAAATAAGCAGAGAAGCTTCTGAATTTGCTTCAAGAAAGTGACGCTAAATAATTTAGCCTACTAATTAAAAAAAAAAAAAAGAAAAGAAAAAAGAAAAGACCGGATTAGCATGTAGGCTGAATAAGCTTGAAAGAATTATTAAACCCCAATCGAATTAACAGTACATACCGTACTTTATACAAACAGGAAACAATGTTGTATTAAATAAATGAATAATACAGAGAAAATATGGAATCTTGTGATGTAAAAATTTCTAAATATAGCTACACTAATAACGATGTAGAATTATGAAATGTGCAGTGGGGTTGTCAGTCCTCGTAACTGAGGAAAATATCATGAAAGTTTGAGATTTAGCGTTGACAAGCCTATCCTGAATTTTATAAAATAAACATTTAGAGCAAAAGTATTGGGATCGAGTCCTGAGTTACTTTGAGACTTGTATAGAATACTGATTGTGATGTTGGAAGGATGAAAGAGGGTGAGAGAGAAATGGGTGTCATAAAGGAAGAATAAAATCTACACAGTACCTACAAGACTTCATTGACAATCATACATCAATTATCCTCTCAAGGTATTGACATATATCCTCAGGAATAAGGAGTCTGCCAGTTGGCTTCGAACAAAATTCGGCTCGGAGGTATCATAAGCAAGAAAAGTTTTGAACGTGAAATAACTTCGAAAACCAGCAGATAAAATAGAACGCGCAGCACTTTTAACTTGAGCAAAGCCTATACGCCAAAATTCATGTACCACGGAGTGTACCTCTCTATACCGTACTAGTCGTCAGAATACTTCTCTGATGACGTAGCCTGTGGTTTTGTCTAAGGATAATAAAAATCTATTATAACAAAGAAATTCATTTCTGCCTGATAATGTGAATGCACTGTAAGTCGTATTGCACTGTAAGTTAATATCAATCACTTCAGGTGTACAATGTCTCTCACACCTCATCGATAGTCTTCGTTGTTTTTGAACAAACACAGACCTATACCTAAAACATTATTATTATTATTATTATTATTATTATTATTATTATTATTATTATTATTATTATTATTATTATTATTAAAATTATTATTATTACTGATTCACAGATCATATCATTTATTGTGACCGACCCGATGTCTTCACAGAAAGACTTTAGAAATATAAGACTCCTCTAAGAATAGTAACAGAAGACTTTCACCAACACCATTAGTTAAAATTTGGTATTGTTGAGGTTGTTGAGAATGGGGTATGCAGAGGTTGTTTAGCCTACGTTTGGCCGATTTCGTTCCTTCCCCCTTCAGGACAGATTGGACTCACCCCACCCGGCTCGTGGCGTCCTGCAGTGTTGTGCAGTTGGCATCCTGGTAACGGAGTTGTTTTTCCGCGCGGACGACAATAACGCACAAAACAGGACCATTGTTATGAGTGTTGTGTTAAATTTGTTTCCAAGTGTGTGGGTTTCCGCTCTGTGACCAAAATGCCGCCCAAACTAAGCCGGTTTTACGAAGGCTATGTTGCGGCTCTTTATGACGCCCATTTTAGTGTTTTCGTCATTAGAAAACACTGCAAGGGGAATGGTTGCAACATCAGTTTAAGTGGAATAAAAAGTGTTATTAAAAAGTACAAGGGCAACGAAGCTCCACCATTTGGATCACCAACGAAGTTGCCTAGGAAGCGGGAATGCACCAAGGCCACCTCCACCATGCAGAGGAAACTTCGCAAAATGGCAATGCAAGAAAATCCGCCAACACAAAGGTGTATGGTTAATCGTCTTGACGTGTCTTAGGGGACTGTGACCCGGACGTTACACCATCAATTTAAGCTGGAAAAAGTCATGAAAGCTCACGGCCATCTTCTCACGGATGCCCACCAAAAGGAACGAAAGTTAACGCCCGGAAGCTGTGCGAAGAGCATCTGACAAAATAAAGTTGCATGTGCGTCGTAACGCTCGATGAAGCATTGATTTACCTTTCCGACTGCGGCAAACCGAGAGCCATCATGTACCGAGAGAAAGATGCCAAGAACTTCAGAAGGTGGGTCAGTGTCTGTAAAGAATCCTTCTCAAAAGGGTTCATGGTCGTTACTGGCTACTGTTACCGGGGTAAACTGAAGATTCGTAGGGTGGCGAAGAACTGCAAAATAAATTCGCAGTATTTTCAGGAACAGATCGTGCGGCCGATCTACGAGCATGAGATTCCAACTATGTACGGAAATGACGCCAATCTGGTGCGCATTAACATGGACAAGGCTTCATCACATACCTCACGATCGTCCCTCGCATTCTACAGGGAGATGGAGGAGGCAAGTCGTATACAGGTGATACCTTTCAATGAGGTACCTGTTAAATCTCCAGATGCAAGTCCTATGGACTATTGCGGACTTGGATTGCTGACGCGGGCTTTGGGAAAACGGCATGTGACAACTGTGGAAGGACTTTGGAAAGCTGTGCAAAGGGAATGGGACAAGATTATTCTCCCAGTTATTCAGAGAAGCCTATTACAGTGGAAATTACGCTGTCGGGCTATTGCTAGAAACAAAGGGAAACACATCGAGCACTTACGGACCTGTCGCCATGGATTCTTCTAAATTTTTAGGTAAGTCGAAATTGGCCAAATGTAGACTGAACAACCTCTGTATACATACAATTACATTTGGAGTTGTGTAAGCACAGTAAACT
Organism: Thermobia domestica; assembly: GCF_964235325.1. Classification (NCBI taxonomy): domain Eukaryota; kingdom Metazoa; phylum Arthropoda; class Insecta; order Zygentoma; family Lepismatidae; genus Thermobia; species Thermobia domestica. The sequence continues at coordinate 122,949,014 of NC_137463.1, read as the reverse complement.
CGTGTGTACTTCTAGAGTTACAAGGAACATCAAGTGCTGTACGTAATCTTTCCACTGTATGTACCGTTAAATCAAAATACTAATATTTGTTTGTAAGGTTAGCACAAAGACGCTTTCTACAAAACAAATAAGGAAAGAACATAAACAAGCTACAAGCAGAAAGTCGCTTAACATAAAACAAATAATAAAAGAAAAGAAACAAGGTATCTGCGAGCCTCATTTTGTACTAGAACGGGCACGTTGTTCACTGAAAGAAGTGTCGAGTAGTACAAATGTTCAGATAAGTCCCAAATTAAGAAGAGAACAAGCTTGATGGAAACACACCAAAAAAAAAAAAAAAACACAAATGTGATGACATCAGAGTTCAGAAGTTTCTCAGGTGTAGAACCACTATCACGTCAAAGGAAACCTGAACCAAAACGATTCGAGGCTACATGTTCTTTGTATGATCTTGCGGACGACCATGAAGTGTACAAAATGGAGGAAACACTAAACTTATTGCTCAGAATTGTGTAGCCAGCTCAAGAAAATCCATTAGAAATGCGTGCACGTGATCGGGAAATGACACATACCTCTTTAAAGAACGTGTTAAACTATTTGAAGATGCAACGTTACTGGCCAAAGTTTCTGCATGCGCTGCACGAATGGGATTCGGACTGGCGTGTTGAGTTCTGTGAGTGGTTTCTATTCGGAACGAAGCTAACAAAAACTTCTGGAAAGGGATTTTTGGACTGATGATGCCTCATTCAAGATGAATGGTTGCATAGACAGGCACAATTGTATGTTTATTAGAGTAATTCCAAACCACTCGAAATTGTGACAGAAGAGTTAAACGTCCCTGGTGTCACTTTGAGGTGGCATTTGAAGTGGTGGTGTCATAGGATCATTCCTTTTTCAAGAAACTGTTGCCAGTGACACATAGCTTCAGATGTTGCAGGAAGCTGTCATTCCAAAACTTGAAAACATTTTCTTCGTGTGCAGCACAATGGAACACCCCCTCACGTATGTTGTGAGAGATTTCTTGGATCAACATTTTGATGAGTGGATTGATTGTTGTTGCGAAACGACAGATTGGCCACCCACTCATGTGTCCTCACATCATGTAACTTTTCTTTGGGCGGTATAGTCAAAGACAAGTATTTTCCGGAAAACTGCAGGATTTGTATAATCGAACAATCATTCGAGAGATTGGATGTCATTCATCGGTTGTCATGATATTTGCAAAGCACTGCTGAAGAGACATAACTTGTGCATTGAACATTATGGGAGACAAATTGAATAATATCTGTAATTACAATAAAGATTGTCAAGTCAGCCTGCTTCTTTTATTATATTTCTTCAAATATTGAATAAAGCGGCTTTGTGTTCCTGAATTTTAAGGAGCTTGGTTTACCAAAACTTGTTATTATTTTTACCATGTCCGTACTTCCGCCCATCCGGGAAACAAAAAGGCTTAAGAATTACTTAATGAATCATCACCAAATTTAGTCAGAATGTATAAAGGTAACCAAGAAAGTTCTGTCGCTTTTTCTAGAGGTCTGTGTTCCATTGGCCCTCACATTGTGAGTTGAATGCGAATGGAGATAAGGAGAAGGTTAGTTGTTGGTGCGAGTATACCCAACATACTACCTGGTTGTGATAGTTCAGTTACACCATGAACTTGCGTAAGCACAGAGTGAACATGGGACCTCCACAGAACGTCATAAGAGCGTGTATGCTGTACGAGTTCAACTGGGGTCAAACGCCGCTGCAGCGGGCCGGAAGATAAGACAGACCTTTGGTGAAAGTGTCGGGACTACGCAGACAGTGCAGCAGTGGTTTAACAAGTTTAAGGAAGGTGACGAAACACTAGAAGACGCACCATATCCCGGAAAGCAAACACACGTAGAAAATGAAAATCTTCAGCAGCAATTGAGGCGAACAGTGGCCAGACCTGTGAGGAACTGGAACTACAATTTAATGTGAGTGAAGAAACCATTCGGCAGCACCTCCATCAACTTGAGAAGCACTACAAGTTGGGTCTATGGGTCCCAAATGACTTGACTCCGGGCAGACACCTGTGTTTCTTTGCTGTCTCGTCTGAGGAAGGAGCAATTTCTGGACAGGGTGTTGATATGTGATGAGAAGTGGATCCTGTACGAAGTTCCATGACGCCATTATCATTGGTTAGCCTTCTATGAACCTGTTCCAAAACACCCGAAACCAGCACTGCACCAGTAGGTCCTCCTGTGTGTTTGGTGGATTGCTCGTGGCATCGTGCATCGGGAACTGCAACCAGCTGGTCAGAGCATCAATGTAACTATGTACTGTCAGCAGTTGAGCCGTGTTCGAGAAAAACTTAAAACTCTGGTGCCAGCACTTCTGAATCGCAAAAAGGTCCTCCTGTTACCGGACAACGCTAAGGCCCACGTGGCTAGGATGACCCGTGACACCATTCTACGCTTTGGATGGAAAACACTATTGCATTTGTCATGCTTCCCGGACATTGCACAGTCCGATTATCACCTGTTCCATTCCTTGGGCAATCACTTTAGAGAACACTACTTTAAATCCATAGTAGAGGTGCAAAAATGCACTTGATACCTTCTTCGCTTCACGGCCCACCAAGTTCTACCGCGATGGAATACACGGCCTTCCAGAAAGTTGGCAGATAGTCGTCGATGCTGATGGGGACTATTTTTGATCTTCCAGATACATCTTAGGAGACATATCGATGTTCGTAAGTGGCGGATGAAAAAGCAAGAAAACTTACTTGGTTACGTTTATGGATGGTCAACACTTTGGAATCAATTTGTTGGTGGACTCATTACTGAAACAGGAAGTGATAGAAATAAGTCATTTCCGTCTTTTATGTTGATCTCTATAGAGCAAAAACGATCATAGCTAGCAAGGAATGACTTTCTGCATTCGTTTAAGCGTCCCAAGAATACATTTCATTGTCATCCTTAACTATCTACTAAAACCAGAAGTGGTGCAAATCAACATTTTTGGTTTTCGCACCGAGAATACATTTCATCTCCATCCTTAACTCGATTCTAAAATCAGAAGTGGAAGAAATCAATCACTTTGGATTATTTCGTTGATTACTTTAGAGTGAAAGCAGTAATTAATAGCAAAAATCGTTAAACCGTTCCAAGAATGCTTTTCGTCTATATCATTTTCGTCTTTTCAGTTAAACCAGAAGTGGCACAAATCAACCACTTCCAGCTTCAACGTTGATCGTCATAGAGTAAAAACGGTAATAGATAGCGAGTAGCTGTTTTCTGAAATCAATTAAGCATTTTAAAAGTAAATTCTATCTTTACTTTAATTTCTCAATTGAAACCGAAAGGGCAGAAAATAATACACTTCCAGTTTTAATGATGATTGCGATAGAATAAAAACTGTAATAACTACCAAGAAAAGGTTTACTATATTCAATTAAGTGTCTTCAGAATACGTTCCATTTCTATTCTTGTCTCATTTTCGGTCTTTTTCAGTAATTTCTACTTAAGATATTGATTGTTTTTGCATATTGGAACTATGCATGAAGTGTGCAATCATATTAATCTCAGAAATAAGTAGTTTGATTTTGTTTTTACATTTTGACATCGTTCGGATGACAGTACGGTTTGCAGCTAGTGTCTATATAAAGAATTGAGGGGAAATGCAATTCCCTGTGTATAGATCTGCGGGAATTGTGACGGATCTAGGCTGACTTTTTCGGACTTAGTTTCTGAACCAGTTTCCACCTTTTTGTGAACTGGTGTGTACAGTACCTATACTTAGAAAACTAAGTGAATTAAAAAACACTCTTCCCGCTATCTATTAACTTTCCAGTTTCACGAAAATCAATACTGATAGAAAAGTTGTAATGAATTTCTATTACTTCCAGTTTTAGCACAGTTTAAGATGAAAAAGAAATGTATTCTTGGAATGCATCCTAAATGGTATTTCTCGATCGATTGTAAGCAACCACATTTCGCTATTTATTACTGTTTCTACTGTATAGTGATTAATGTTAAAACTGAAAAAGGTTGACTTATATCTCTTCTGGTAAATGGATCACCTCCATCAACGAACTCGATAACTAAATTTGTCTCTCTATATCCGACCAAATTGATGCTGATCCATCAAGTAATTCTTCAGATTTTTTGTGTCAGGGACGGACGATACATGTTTTTTTAACTTCTTCGTGACTAAGTGGTTAGCGTACGAGCCTTTGGCGTGGGAGACCCGGGTTTGATTCCCGGCGGAAGCTCATGTGGTTCGGATTCTACGTTTATCAGTAGGTCCCGTCTCATATAGCCTCGCTGCTCAAAGGGACGTTAAACTCAAATCAACTCAATACATTTTTGTCTCTTAGGCGGACGGACAAACGGAATAATGGAAGATGTAGTGGATTTATTACAACCCACTCGGGAGACTACTACTCCCAAAAGAAAGTTTTCTCGCGCGTTACCCTAGCTAGCTGTTTTAAGTTGGTCGCAAAATTTATATCATGGTGGTAATGGTGGAACATAACGAGGTTTGCGGGGCTTGTAACCCGTTCTTACTTCTCCTCCTCCTCCTCCTATTACTACTACTTATCTGCACAATAACTTTTTTGAGTATTATTTTTCTTATTTTAATGAAAAAAGTATTATGAAAATTTAAAAAAAAATAAAAACTTTCCCTGGGCCAGGTTTGAACCCACTTCATAATCGAATTCCTTTACTAACCCATAGCGCTAACACACATTTTTTTAAAGATCAACCGATCAAGCCTCAGTTTCCTGTGCACCCGTGTTTCCTCGTATACAAGGTTTCTTTAACCGTTACCAAATTCGACAGGGACACGAACACATACATATCCAGGACTGTTAAAATTTCAAAGGCTCTCTCACCGGGAACTGAACCCGGGACCTCGTACATCAAAGGCGGACGTGCTAGCCACTAGACCAGCGGGCAGTGCAAATTATCAGGACCGACAGCAGCAACCCTTTGATTTCTGCTATATGTATGCTACGTCGCAAGAAATAGATAACGCTAACCAATCAGAACCGTGTATTTACTTCCTACTTCCGGGAGTATTACTCTTCCGATTTAGTCCAGATTTATTCAGCTTCTGATTTTACTAGAGAGTTAAGGATGGAGAAAAATGTCTTCTTTGATCACCTAATCAATTGCAGGAAACCTATTTTCGCTATCCATTACTGCTTTTCCTTTACAATGATCAACGTAAAAACCGGAAATGATTTATTTCTATCACTTCCGGTTTGAATATTGTCTCCATCAACGAATCCGACTCCTAACTTTTGATCCTCTATGTTCTGTCCAAGAGTGATTTTGATTTAGTGTGGTATGTTAGCGTAAGTATCCTGCATTTCCAGTTACCAGCATGAAAGTTCGCCATTTTGTTACATGTCCAATCAAGGTTGGAAAATTACCGGGAGACAGTTCGTAGGATCATTATGGTCGACACTGGACGCCATATTGGAAAATGGCTAACTTCTAGCAACTTAATCTAAATATTTACATGAAAGCTTTAGAAAACACTTTTCTTCTTCTCCAGTCTGCTGCCAAACAGAATAAGAAACAGTTAATAGCAAAAGTTTTTCCGATTTTAGTCATTTAACCCTTTGGGGACAGATAGATCAGATTTGTTCCACAGCGTCGACCTTTGGAATTTGCCTTATATGTCTCTAGTTAAGCTTTTTCACACAGGGCTTTTTGCATTTATTCAAGCGTGGAAGCATCAAAGAATGCGTTTCATGGGCATATTCCAGTCACGCGTGCGATGCCTACGGGTGGTGATGTCACGAACATTGAAGAATAAAAAATTGGATAAATTTTAGAGCTTTTTGGCAATTTTTTGACACGTTCCTATTTACTCTAGGATCATGATTCGTACGTCGTTGTGCTCGTAATGAAACACTGTTTCCAACTGCACTACTATAATTTCCCTATTGTGTATCAGAAGCGAGAAAATTGCGTTCAAATTAAAAAAATAGATTTTTTCAGGAAAAATTCCCTTTTTCGGGATTTCTCCCAATCAGGGACACGATAGGGACATGTGAGTGGTACCATTTGAAAGCTACCCTAATTTGACGCGAAATCGTTTGCCAATTATGATCCTCGGATAGATAGGGACATGTCAGGGAGTTTTTGTTTTTCCCTTAAAGTAGTAAGGGTTATGCTTTCCACGTGGGGAATTTTCTTTACCGTCCTTAGTTTTCAAGATATGAGATTGATATTTTCCACAGATATAACATACACCATGTAGTATGTTTTAGGCGATTTTGAGATCCAAGCGTTAACACAGGGGGGAGAGGGACCCAAACTTGTAAAAGAGTGATTATTTTCTGACAAAATTTCCATTTGGAGGTAATTTTCCGTCCATAGGCACATGGTACCCACATGCGAGTGGTACCACTCGAAAGGTTGATTCACTCCAAAGACAACAAGGTACGATTCATGTTCTTGCAAAGAATAGTCTTTATGCTGAAGCTCATTAAAAATCAATTGACTGACAATCTATTATTGAGGGAAATTGGTAAATCGGCAAGAGCATCTACACTAATTTTGGGGGCACAATTCTTCATACCTCATTCCATTCACTATAAAGGAAAGTTTTTTGGTACGACTTGCATGTTCGTGTCATGTACCACTTGCATGTTCGAGGGGAGATATTGGTGCCAATTTTTTTTTTTTTTTTGTGATTTCCGTTTTTCCCACTCTGGCCGGAAATTTTACGCCTTAGGTACAAAATAAGGAAATTTGACTAGTACAGCTGAAAATGTAGCTTCATTACAAAAAAACCTAGGTATGAACCATGATCCTACGATAAATAGTCTCGTTGCAATAGCTGCTTGACTGAAACTCTAAAATTTACCTAAAAAGGCAAGGTCCCATAAGGGTTAACTGCATGAATGGCTTCCCCGGTCACCCGACCTCACCCTGAGTTTTTATTGTAGAGGTGTTGTATATCAAGTACAAACTAATACAGTTTATAATTCTACAAGTTTTATACGTTTGCTACAATGTTACATATCTACATAACTCATATTCATTTCACATTTTAAAAAAAGTTCAGCTGCTGTGTTCATAGTGATATCACTATGAGCATTGTTCTTCACATTCGCAAAGCAACGTACAGACGAGGTCGTTCTTAATACAAGTACATTTCCCAAGTACAGCGCAAATTTGCAACGGCATGTCACTAGTTGTCGACTGTTATCAGACATACTCCTCAACGTAGTCCACACAGGTTGGTAACGGAGTCCGTCATCTGTTTTCTTCCAACCCCAGTTCAGGGATTCAACATCATGCACATCTTTTTCGAGGCACTGTCGCCAGATCTTGCACTGAAGAGTTGCTCTTTTTGTATGGAGATTCAATGCGTCTTCGGTTGGAGATATTCTGTCTATTGTGCGATTTTTCTTGCTGAATAGAATACGTCTCGTTTCGTTGAGTTCCTCGCAAGTAATTACTTGATATGTTGTACACGAGAGTCACAAATCGCTGGATTAGCATGCGAGATTGGTAGCTTACAACATCGTGAGAATGAACGACTGACAGTTCCCGGAAATCTGTATCCACTTCTCTAAACGCCATCCACGTATTCCATGCACTTGTCTTGCCAACGCCAAGGAAGGCTGACACTGTGTCACAGACGGTAAAACTCTGAAAAAAAAAACGACAACAGAGGCAAATCTATCGTTCCAGAAGGTAAATTCGTGCACATGGTGTGTATAGGAATGAAACGTCGCATTTTTGCAGAACCAAAATCAATCCATAGTTTCTCCAGAGTGGGTGACAGAGGCAGAAACGCAAAGAGAGCGATAACAACATCAGAGTCAACTGTACTTTTGTGTCCCTTCTCTGCGGCATGACGGACGTGCAGAAGGTTCTTCTATCAGCTTCTATGTGGGATGAAGGAGAAATACCAGTAATATCTAAGTCTAAGGAAGAGGATAAGACTTCATTTCCTCTTGTGCAGAATATTTCTCTCTCTGAAATATCAGTTACAGTTATTATTTCGGCGAGGTAATGAAATAACCTTTCCTTGTTGTTATCGTTTGCAAGGAACTTCTGGAAATTGTTTGGAAACGGTCCCGTTGACTTGACAACAAAGCGGTCGCCCTGCCCACGCTTCTGACGCGTCTGTGTTTTCAAGCTCTTTTCAATGTAGCTGTCAAAGACCACGTTTAGTGTCTCGAATGTTTTCTGCAAATGTTTTTGCTGCTCCTGGTTGCAGTTGGTGTACCAGCATCGCTCCGTCGACGACAAGACAACAGGAATAGGGGATGATAGTACTTGTACACACATCAAAATTTTCAAAACGTTTCAAAATATCTGATTTAGAGGTAGGAAGTCTGAGATCTCCAAATTCAGATATTGATGGAGGTTGTGTTCTCATGAGAAAAGAATTCTCTGATATCGCTCTCCCTTTCCTGACATGCTATGAACATCTTGCAGAACAGGTTAGAATCTTTGTGTGCACTAGCAAGTTTCATCTTATCTTTGCAACGAACTTTCAACAAGCTACAGTTGAAAACCTGCATATTAACTTTCTTTATAGCATCGTGTATGGACTGCTTGCTTGTCATTAGACGGTTATAAACGAAGTCCTCATACATTTTGGCTCCTGTGGTAGTTGCGATGCGAACAGACTGGCACTAATCTTCTGGCGCTGTACGTGTGGTGAACCCAACTGTAGACAGATGCTCTTCTTCAAAAGGATTACCGTATCACGAAATACATCAATCAGGTTCTTCACATGTGTCCTGTACTTGCTTTGGAATGCATTCGTGTCCTTGTGGTGTGATCTCGATACGTGCAACTCAGCAGAGTAGCTGTCTTCATACTCAGCCAGTAAACGAGCGACTTCGGGACAAACAGAATCACTTTCTTTCATCAGTTTGTTGCTCTGTTCGTGAAGGTGGTCGTCTGACATACGTGGAAAGTGCCGGTAAGATTTCCTACTGGTGAAATGTCTCTTAGATAATTCCTTAACTTAAATACATCAGGATGACGAACTGCAAGTTGCTTCAGAGTATGAAGAAAGACTGGTAACCATCCCCCGTAGTGTACGTGGTCCAAAGCTAAGTACCAAGGACACATGGATTGGAGTACTTCTACATAAAGCATGAAATTACCATTACGCACACTTTTCACAAACAATAACAACAGTGCTGTAACAACAGTAACAACAGTAACAACAGATATTAACTGTAATATCTGCTCTTGCAAGCCTACCGTGAAAACTTAAGGGGCGGCAGTAGAAATTTAGAGGGTGGCCCCCATGATCCCCGTGGATGCGGGCCTGTCGTGAGTCCCCTTCCCAGAGATGTTGACTTGATATATAGATCAAGTAACACAATAGTCTTATTTTTGGTGTACACAAAATAACTGCCCCCCAGAATACCTGTGCCCTTTCACTTGCCCCCCTCAAGAAATTAAAGCTATTGCCGTTATTGTCTAGCAGTTCACAGTCTTCTATAGTTGTTTTGCCTGTGAATTTGAGCCCAAAGACGATGTAAATCGGACAAAATTTGGGGAACTTGTGAAAAGTAGGACATTTTTCAAGATGGCGCCCAGAGTCACACAAAACATATTGAGAAGCTGTCTCCCGGCTTTTTTCTCATTTACATGTCATGTTAAACGCTCTGACCAAATTTCGTGCTGGTAACCGGAAATGCACGATCCATACAAATTATTGCACTTACAGACCGCACTAACTCATCAAATCGTTCTGGAGATTTTTTTTTGTCTTTTCGGATGGACGGAAGATACAGCTGGATAATGAAGTCCTGAGAGAGTTGTGGCAGCAAATCCGTCTCATATTGTTGAAGAACTGGTCAAGAAATTCCAAAGCACTCGCTCGACTGTTGACTCTAGCATGAAACGTAAATTACTGTAAATTATTTAATTAGGACACAATACTTTTCTACTTGTGCAAACCAGCTTCAAATAGTGTTGATGCTAAACGTTAATCTGAAAAGAAAAATTGAACGTTAAAGGAAAAAGAATTAAAAAACGTGAAAAGTACCACGTTTTCTGTTTTAAAAAACTTCACATACACGCATGCACACAAAACGTTTTTATTATAAAGTTTGAGAATACGTATCTGACATATAGCAATGTGATATTTATTAAAATATGTCCAAATAAGGAGAGAAGCTTCTGAATTTGCTTCAAGAAAGTGACGCTAAATAATTTAGCCTACTAATTAAAAAAAAAAAGAAAAGAAAAGAAAAAAGAAAAGACCGAATTAGCATGTAGGCTGAATAAGCTTGAAAGAATTATTAAACACCAATCGAATTAACAGTACATACCTTACTTTATACAAACAGGAAACAATGTTGTATTAAATAAATGAATAATACAGAGAAAATATGGAATCTTGTGATGTAAAAATTTCTAAATATAGCTACACTAATAACGATGTAGAATTAGGAAATGTGCATCTCTTACGGACCTGTCGCCATGGATTCTTCTAAATTTTTAGGTAAGTCGAAATTGGCCAAATGTAGACTGAACAACCTCTGTATACATACAATTACATTTGGAGTTGTGTAAGCACAGTAGACTCGTGTGTACTTCTAGAGTTACAAGGAACATCACGTGCTGTACGTAATCTTTCCACTGTATGTACCGTTAAATCAAAATACTAATATTTGCTTGTAAGGTTAGCACAAAGACGCTTTCTACAAAACAAATAAGGAAAGAACATAAACAAGCTACAAGCAGAAAGTCGCTTAACATAAAACAAATAATAAAAGAAAAGAAACAAGGTATCTGCGAGCCTCGTTTTGTACTAGAACGGGCACGTTGTTCACAGAAAGAAGTGTCGAGTAGTACAAATGTTCAGATGAATCGCAAATTAAGAAGAGAACAAGCTTGATGGAAACACAACAAAAACACAAATGTGATGACATCAGAGTTCAGAAGTTTCTCAGGTGTAGAACCACTATCACGTCAAAGGAAACCTGAACCAAAACGATTCGAGGCTACATGTTCTTTGTATGATCTTGCGGACGACCATGAAGTGTACAAAATGGAGGAAACACTAAACTTATTGCTCAGAATTGTGTAGCCAGCTCGAGAAAATCTATCAGAAATGCGTGCACATGATCGGGAAATGACACATACCTCTTTAAAGAACGTGTTAAACGATTTGAAGATGCAACGTTACTGGCCAAAGTTTCTGCATGCGCTGCACGAATGGGATTCGGACTGGCGTGTTGAGTTCTGTGAGTGGTTTCTATTCGGAACGAAGCTAACAAAAACTTCTGGAAAGGGATTTTTGGACTGATGATGCCTCATTCAAGATGAATGGTTGCATTGACAGGCACAATTGTATTTTTATTAGAGTAATTCCAAACCACTCGAAATTGTGACAGAAGAGTTAAACGTCCCTGGTGTCACTTTGAGGTGGCATTTGAAGTGGTGGTGTCATAGGATCATTCCTTTTTCAAGAAACTGTTGCCAGTGACACATAGCTTCAGATGTTGCAGGAAGCTGTCATTCCAAAACTTGAAAACATTTTCTTCGTGTGCAGCACAATGGAACACCCCCTCACGTATGTTGTGAGAGATTTCTTGGATCAACATTTTGATGAGTGGATTGATTGTTGTTGCGAAACGACAGATTGGCCACCCACTCATGTGTCCTCACATCATGTAACTTTTCTTTGGGCGGTATAGTCAAAGACAAGGTATTTTCCGGAAAACTGCAGGATTTGTATAATCGAACAATCATTCGAGAGATTGGATGTCATTCATCGGTTGTCATGATATTTGCAAAGCACTGCTGAAGAGACATAACTTGTGCATTGAACATTATGGGAGACAAATTGAATAATATCTGTAATTACAATAAAGACTGTCAAGTCAGCCTGCTTCTTTTACTATATTTCTTCAAATATTGAATAAAGCGGCTTTGTGTTCCTGAATTTTAAGGAGCTTGGTTTACCAAAACTTGTTATTATTTTTACCATGTCCGTACTTCCGCCCATCCGGGAAACAAAAAGGCTTAAGAATTACTTAATGAATCATCACCAAATTTAGTCAGAATGTATAAAGGTAACCAAGAAAGTTCTGTCGCTTTTTCTAGAGGTCTGTGTTCCATTGGCCCTCACATTGTGAGTTGAATGCGAATGGAGATAAGGAGAAGGTTAGTTGTTGGTGCGAGTATACCCAACATACTACCTGGTTGTGATAGTTCAGTTACACCGTGAACTTGCGTAAGCACAGAGTGAACATGGGACCTCCACAGAACGTCATAAGAGCGTGTATGCTGTACGAGTTCAACTGGAGTCAAACGCCGCTGCAGCGGGCCGGAAGATAAGACAGACCTTTGGTGAAAGTGTCGGGACTACGCAGACAGTGCAGCAGTGGTTTAACAAGTTTAAGGAAGGTGACGAAACACTAGAAGACGCACCATATCCCAGAAAGCAAACACACGTAGAAAATGAAAATCTTCAGCAGCAATTGAGGCGAACAGTGGCCAGACCTGTGAGGAACTGGAACTACAATTTAATGTGAGTGAAGAAACCATTCGGCAGCACCTCCATCAACTTGAGAAGCACTACAAGTTGGGTCTATGGGTCCCAAATGACTTGACTCCGGGCAGACACCTGTGTTTCTTTGCTGTCTCGTCTGAGGAAGGAGCAATTTCTGGACAGGGTGTTGATATGTGATGAGAAGTGGATCCTGTACGAAGTTCCATGACGCCATTATCATTGGTTAGCCTTCTATGAACCTGTTCCAAAACACCCGAAACCAGCACTGCACCAGTAGGTCCTCCTGTGTGTTTGGTGGATTGCTCGTGGCATCGTGCATCGGGAACTGCAACCAGCTGGTCAGAGCATCAATGTAACTATGTACTGTCAGCAGTTGAGCCGTGTTCGAGAAAAACTTAAAACTCTGGTGCCAGCACTTCTGAATCGCAAAAAGGTCCTCCTGTTACCGGACAACGCTAAGGCCCACGTGGCTAGGATGACCCGTGACACCATTCTACGCTTTGGATGGAAAACACTATTGCATTTGTCATGCTTCCCGGACATTGCACAGTCCGATTATCACCTGTTCCATTCCTTGGGCAATCACTTTAGAGAACACTACTTTAAATCCATAGTAGAGGTGCAAAAATGCACTTGATACCTTCTTCGCTTCACGGCCCACCAAGTTCTACCGCGATGGAATACACGGCCTTCCAGAAAGTTGGCAGATAGTCGTCGATGCTGATGGGGACTATTTTTGATCTTCCAGATACATCTTAGGAGACATATCGATGTTCGTAAGTGGCGGATGAAAAAGCAAGAAAACTTACTTGGTTACGTTTATGGATGGTCAACACTTTGGAATCAATTTGTTGGTGGACTCATTACTGAAACAGGAAGTGATAGAAATAAGTCATTTCCGTCTTTTATGTTGATCTCTATAGAGCAAAAACGATCATAGCTAGCAAGGAATGACTTTCTGCATTCGTTTAAGCGTCCCAAGAATACATTTCATTGTCATCCTTAACTATCTACTAAAACCAGAAGTGGTGCAAATCAACATTTTTGGTTTTCGCACCGAGAATACATTTCATCTCCATCCTTAACTCGATTCTAAAATCAGAAGTGGAAGAAATCAATCACTTTGGATTATTTCGTTGATTACTTTAGAGTGAAAGCAGTAATTAATAGCAAAAATCGTTAAACCGTTCCAAGAATGCTTTTCGTCTATATCATTTTCGTCTTTTCAGTTAAACCAGAAGTGGCACAAATCAACCACTTCCAGCTTCAACGTTGATCGTCATAGAGTAAAAACGGTAATAGATAGCGAGTAGCTGTTTTCTGAAATCAATTAAGCATTTTAAAATTAAATTCTATCTTTACTTTAATTTCTCAATTGAAACCGAAAGGGTAGAAAATAATATACTTCCAGTTTTAATGATGATTGCGATAGAATAAAAACTGTAATAACTACCAAGAAAAGGTTTACTGTAATCAATTAAGTGTCTTCAGAATACGTTCCATTTCTATTCTTGTCTCCCTACTAAAACTGAAAGTGGCAGAAATCAAACCACCTCCGGTTTCAACGTTCACTGTCATAGAGTAAAAACGGTAACACATAAAGAAAAGCGGTTTTCTGCAATCAATTAGGCGTCTCAAGAATATATTCCATTTCCACTCTAGAATGTCTATTAAGGCCGGAAGTGGCAGAAAATCAACCACTTCTGCTTCCACGTGATTCTTATGGAATAAAGTAGGTAATATATATATATAGAGAGAGGAACGTTTTCTCATTCAATTAATCATCCCAAGAGTATATTCCATCTTCACGATACGCTTAATTATATATATATATATATATATATATTAAGCAGTGGTGCCCACCCCCCTTCATGTCCATGACGCACCCCCCCTCAATTGTCTATCCGTAGGTGTTCTTCCATGAAAAAAAATCTTTTCGATCAATTTTTACACCCCCTCAAAGATATTTATATATATATATTTTAACCCCCCTAAATATTTCAATGACGCACTTTGCGTCATAGCCCCCCCTTGTGGGCACCCCTGTATTAAGACATACAAATTAAACTCCTTCAAGTGGTGTACACGTATCATTCCAACTTGTTTTATTTCTAAATTACATATTAAACCAGTTTTGTTAGGTGTTTCTCTTAGAAAATATATATGTAGTTTCACATTAAGTAACAAAAAACATTATGCCGAGTCGTTTTGACGTATGATTAGCGTCATACTAAAGACCTGACTACTGCAGGAAACATATATTAGTCGAACCCTTTAGTATGACACTAATCACGCATCAGAACGACTCTGCATAAGGTCTGAAAGAGAAAAAAAATATATTTAAATCTAATATACTCTCACAGTGATATTGTCTTATTACCTATTCTCAGGTACCAAAAATTATATATGGTATGGCGTAAATTCGTTGTACAAAAGAAGAGGGGTGATTCCTGAGAGCAAAACAACCAAAAAAGTTCCAGTAAACGTAGGGCGAAAAACGCGTCGTTTACGTGTTATAGGCTGCCGAAAGCGTGGGAAAGCAAACTTTATAGTTAAATATTACATAAACTACTGATCGTAGACGTGATGTGGCATGTTATCATCAAAGGATCCTAAACGGCTCTATTCAAGTTTGCAGTTTTCAGATTTGTGCAATGGCGGCGCAAGGGATTCACCAAAGGACATTAGGGATTCTCGGCCATTTTATGACGTAAATTGAGTGGACAAGAGCATGTAAAGGAGGTTTCACTACCTGGAAATAAGCTATGTGGCAGGTCAGTACTCATACACGCAGATAAAAAATGGCGGATGAGATAATAATCACCGTGCGTGGTTGCATACCTCCTCTAAAGGTAGGCCTACTAGTATGCTTATTGTAACTTTTTTGTTTGTTTTCCTCTTAGGAATCACCCCTCTGCTTTTGTACAACGAATTTAGCACCATATTGTATATTCAAAACAGTCAATTTTCTACTAGGTTTCAATTACGATGTTTTTTTTTTCTTTATGTTAACTATGTTTTCCCCCAAGTCTCTGATTCGCTGTACGTTATAGTTAAAATTCTGCTTAATTGAAAGTTCTAATTGTTTACACCTATTTATTGATTTGTTTATTTTTAGTTTGCTCACCTGTAAACACATGTATTAATATTCTAATCTAAATATGGCTCGGCCCTTCTCTTACAAGGTACATTCGCGAAGTGTCCCCTTGGGATTCGTTTAAAATTGATTTAGATCCAAAGTTCTCAGCGACCCAATATGTATTTACTAATTTTAGCGGCCCATACGGGTAATTTGCATATTTATGGGCATTCATATATCCGGAATTTATAAACTACTATAACACTCGGACACAAATTGCGTTTAGCTTCCTTAGATATAAATGGACATGAATGTGAGCACATGTTAAATAAATTGGATTAAGTACGGCTTCTCTGACACATGTTACTCACTCCAGCCGCCATCTTGGATCCGCCATATTGAATTCAACTTTCGGTTTTTCAAATGGGAATTAGGTGCAAGTGATATATCAAATTCATGTAAAATTTTCTCTGAAATGCACTGGTGTAGTTAATTTTACCGTAGCTCGTACCGTTTAGAAGATATTGTATATTAAATCTCTCCAGGCACTTCGCGAATAAACATTGTAGAGTAATATCAGTTACGATTACGATGTTGACAAATCAAAACAATTTCTAACTGAAAAAATACTGTAGGCAATGTATTTAAGAGGGAGGCTTCTGGGCTTAAGCCCTCCAAATTTAATTTACTATCTTAAAGCAAATGAAATATCTTGCAGAATTTTCACATTTCCAGAAATAAAGTTAGCAAAGCCCCGAAACAAAATCGTAAATACGCCACTGACTGTAGGTATAAACAAACTCGTTACAACATTGGTGTCATAATCTTATTACATTTCTGTGAGTGATTGTTATTACTTTCATGTTATACTATAACAAGGAAGTATTCTATTGCGGTGAAAATGCCTAATGTAAATCCAGATACGACCAGATTTTTGGGTGAAGACCTATCATTTCCGTATTTACGTCTGGTGTATGTATGTATTTACGTTCAGAGATTATTTCGTCAACGATAAATCGCGTAAAGGTTTACATATATACACGAGGCCCTGCACAACTTTCTATTTGGTTCAATATTCGTAAAGTGCCTGACATTTAACATGCAATACCTTGCAAATGGTATAAGCTACATTAAAATTAACTACACCAATGAATTTCCGAGAAAATTTTTATATGAATTTGATGTATCACACGCACCTATTCCCATCTGAAAAAACGAAAGTTGAATCCAATATGACGGATCCAAGATGGCGGCCGGGATGGGTAACACTTGTCAGAGAAGCAGAATTTGATCCAATTATTTTTGCACATGTCCACATTCATGTTCAATTATATCTAAAGAAACTAAAGTGACCGACCTTTATAGTAGTGGGTGATTGAATTCCGGATATATGAAGGCCCATAAATATGTAAATTACCCGTATGGGCCGCTAAAATTAGTACAATACACATTGGGCCGCGGAGAACTTTGCATTTGAATCAATTTTAGACGAATCCCAAGGGGACACTTCGCGAATGTACCTTGTTACGTAGTAATAAACAGCAAAGCACGTTAGTGTTAAGCATCATCACTATCTATTGCCAAATAATTTAATTGAAAAATAGCAGTTTTAAACAGAGATGGATCTAGTCCGGGGCTAGGGGGCCTAGACCCCCCAGTTTTTGAGTGACAAATATAATTCGAAGTATTATTTATATATTTTTGAAAGTTTATAGTAAACTCACGTTTCATTCTTGTTTTTATTTATAATTATTCTCTTCACGTTGAGCTCCTTTGTGGCTAAGCGGTTAGCGTACGCGCCTTGGGCGTGGGAGACCCGTGTTCGATTCCCGGCGGGAGTTCATGTGGTTCGGATTCCACGTTAATTAGTAGGTCCACTTCTCATATAGCCTCGCTGCTGAACGGGACGCTAAACTAAAATCAACTCAACTCTGTTCACATTGATAACGCTATGTATATTTAATGATATCATAAAGGGTTGCTCACGAGATGAGGCAGGGTAGAATTTTCATGACGAGATTCGAGACGAAACATTACATTCACTACACATTTTCGAGACAAGACACTTCAACTTTTGTCTTGTGCAAATCCCTTAACATACAAGATACTAAATACTTACTAATAAGTTATTAATACTTAAAAATAATAAATCCACTTAAAAATTAATTCCTGAAAACTATTACCATTTAACAGTAGTAACTAATACTAATGCTTAACTATAAATTTTGAAGAATTAACTTTAACTTGCCTTTGTGAATTTCTTCTATTCTGCATCTTTGAAGATTAAGACCTTGGAGACTGACAGAACTAAACCACGAGAAGGAGGATTTTTCAATTTTCACAATGCTTGGATTATTTGACAGGCTGAGATATTTCAAATTAGGTAGGAAAACTGTTTCATCTTCTGAAGTAAACGAGTCTAGCAGAATGTTGTTTCCATCCAAGAGAAGTGCTCTTAATTCTGTTAAGTTCGCAAACATATTAGGACGTAAAATTGATAGGTCATTCCATCGCAAATACAAATTAGTTAGACCTGCGACACCAGCAAAAGCACCATCTTCAATATCCTGGATTTGATTATCATCCAAAATTACGTTTTTAATAGTAAACCCGTCAAGGAAATCGGAAGTTAATACTTTGTCCACTGATTTTGTGATATTTAATGTAAATAGTCTTCTTGGTAAGGTTTTTAATGTAAGTGATATGTTAGAATCAGAGATGAAAGAACAGCATTTATCTTCTTTACAACAATCTATTAACTTGTAGTGACATATATCTATGCACGAACATGTATCTTCATAATGACATACATCAGATTGGTGCCATCTGCTGAGAGATTTATGTTTGTTGCAAATCTCATGTCCAAGGCCCTTTGCGTCGGCAAATATCAAAACACACACAAAAATACATAGTATGATGATTAGGTAAAACACTGTGAATTTTCTGCATATTTCCATAAGCACAATTCTCACAGTTGGAGATACACATATAATTCTTAAAATTTAATAATATGTCATCACAATATCGTATTAACGTCGAAGCTTCATATCAACAGGTCTTCACATTTAGAAATCAATCTTTAAAGTTCCTGAACTAAAGGATGATTACATGTTTTCTGAATAAACCACGTCATTCACTTGAACAAAGTAATTATGCTGGCGATCAAAACAATGATTATCTTACAGAAGTGCCCAGCTACAGATAAAGAAGAAAATCACTCAGAAGATAAATATTATTGATAATGCAAGATATTTCAGAAGAAAAGAAACAAATTTCGTTTGCGACATTACACGATTAAAGGGAATATAAAGACTTTAAAAATCAAAACTGTTTATGTAATTATTTCGGTACCTACAACAGCTATTGACAGATGTCGCTAACATAACTGATAGAGTGCTTATGGTCGTCTGTTTATCTCTTGCGTGACATTGAACTATCAGTATAAATTGACTTATAACTGACTGACAATAAACTATCACATACAATAATCAGTTCTTACTTGCTTTTCTTTTCCTACTCTTATTAGTATTCAGGAAATAAAAGATTAACGGTAGTCTGATCCAGTGGCGGCCGGTGGATTGTGGTTTCGGGTGTTGCAGTACGAACGATAAGAGACAGAAGATATAAAATTTGACTAATTGACTAATCAGCATAACTTTAGATGCAAATGCTATGTGACATGTTAAATTAAATAAAATTCTGTTTAACATTTTAACCGATTAATCACCTTAATTAATTAGTAAGTTCATTATCCTCGCTTTGATTGGAGCAAATCCATCTAGTACATGCTGGTTGAACTCTGGTACTCTTAGTGTCAGGTCCTTTTCGATGGAAAGCATAACCAATGGTGATAACCTTTCTTGGGACATTCAATTCCTTGAAAGTGTCAATTCTTTCTCATGTGAAAAAAAAAAAAAAACTTTTCGTCTTTTGCTGACATTATAGGTACAGTTAATATTAATTTCAGAAGCTTTGCAGATTCACTAAATATTTTTTTCTAGATTATTGCGAACGATTCATTCTAGCAAACTCAGTCCCTGACAGTGATCCGAATTCCTCTTCAGCGTTGACTGAAGAGAGATGGTAGCAGAGATTAGTATTATATAAAAAATGTACATTGAACACACTTTATTCACAGTTTATCCAGGAAAATTTAAAATAAATTGAGAAAATGTATCTGGTGCAAACAACACTACTGCCATAAGATCCTGTAAATTTAAACTGGATTTTTTTTCGAACACTCTCCTGAATTGCTTTTCGCTTGTTTTGTCTAAGCCTTAATTGCAAATTTTTCCTCAGTTGAAAGCTGATCAATGTTTTTATAAGTTATTTACAGAAGTCATGGTATACAATTCATTCAGAATTTGTAGGTTATTTACGGAATTAAAGCACACACAATAAAATTAAACCTAATAATTAAAAACCAAACCAGCTGATACAAAAGAGGTACTGGTATATAAATTCCGAATGTCACATATTCATACATCAACACACACATATGTGCATAAAAGAACAACTACATTCCTTGGTTGTTACGCAATGCACGATGAACACAATATACTTCCACATGAGGCGAAACAACGCTTACCAATGTGATATGTTCTGGAAAGGAAACCTCGAAACCCGCAGATGAAGGATCAGCATGTAACAGAAGCCAAAAATCAAAGAACATCAAAACAAACAGCACTGCCAGTTCTACACCCAGAAATGTTAACTGGGAGGGGTCCAAAGTATTTGATGGAGATCCAATACGTCTACATAATATGGAATCTGTCTTATACTGCACCCGAAAATACGATAAGTAATTCTTACTTACTGTCACCTATAATTTTAGAAAAAATAATAGAACGATTATTTTTATAAGAAAAGAAGAGTACATGATGAGGCGTAAAATAAAATATTTAGCCTACATTAATCGTTTCTCTGTTAAGCAGGTATAGTTCGTTAAAAAAAAGTCTACAAATGTTGGTCAAGTTTTGAAAGTTTTGGGAGGTCCGGACCCGGTGGATCCCCATCGTGGCTACGCCCCTGAGCATTGCCAACTAGTCCCAAATTCAATGTGGCGTTCCCCATCATACAGTTTTATGTGGAAATTATCAAGAGTATAAAATATACTTATTTTACAAAAGAAATATGTTTATACTAAAATACTATCCACAGAGGAGGGGGGGAGCGATTCTACATACTGACTTCTTAATATTTGATTCACAAATTACTGTAAAAGAAGCCTTCATTATCAATATAAGCTAAGAATTAACTTGTAAATGCAGGTCTACTTTCATTTGTTTTCTCCTCTACTAGATATTTTCTTTCTTATTTTGTAATTCTGCAATCACTTTTTTTTAATTGTCATTATATTGATTTGCTTCAGTATGGTTTCGTAATTTAAAAATATGAATGCATAAAAACAAATTTCATTTGTTAATTGCTAGTGAAAGAAAATTCAGAAATCTTATTTAGAGCGAAAAACCTTCTCGTTCACTGGAAACCGTGCTGTGTTGCAGAAGCACTGCAACGACCAGTCCCTTTAACTTCTGAGATAGGGGAAAGGAGACTCAACAGTTTGCTCCAATTGCCGCGCTGAAGGAATCTGGTCGTTGTATGCTCGCTGCAACACAATATAAATTAGAGACTCTGTGACGGATTATTTTTTGCTTTTTAAAACGGATTAACGGAACGGACAGTTACAGAAGTAAAAAATATGTTATTTAAAGCGTATATATGCGAGTATTAAAAAGTATTTTTTCTGTTCTTTACTACTATTGATAATAATATTTTTTTCTTGAAATACTTTGGTCGTTGCGCAACGCCGCAACACTAACATTAGCCGCCACTGGTCTGATCTTTGATTTTTCTTTATTTTCTTTTTTCTTTTTTTCCTACGAACTACATACAGTATTTGTCAATGTGTACAGAATTTCATTAAGGGATGGATGGGGTTTAAGCTTCCAAGTTTATATTGTTTTAGGATTCTTGTGTAGGGGTCTATATGTATCTTAATATGATAAGCGTTTTGAGTATCTTGTTGAGAGGTGAGGACAGGTTTGGTTTGGTTTGGTTTGGTTTGAGTTTAGCATTCCTTTCAGCAACGAGACTATTTGAGACGTGTAGAGGTAAGGACAGGATTAAAATCCGGAACCTCTCTTTGCGTACGCGACCATGTCAATGACCGTGGCAAGAATGCTGTGACAGTACTGCCCTATTCTTAGTCACGTGTCCCCCTCTCGTAGGTATCATGTTACCTCCACACATATTTCATTTCCTGCCTTTCTCCGGTGTTTGTGGGATACAACTTGGCACAGCCTTGCCCGGTCACTGCAAGGTATACTGTATGTATTATACGTAGTGGGTAAACAAGGCATTTCCGCACCGAGTGACTATCACCACGATGATTAGCGATTCACAATTAGTTGGGGTACCAATTTTCATAAATATCTAGCTGTCACGCTTCCCATACGTTCCTTGTAAGTATCCCCCCCCAAAAAATAAACTGGATCAATACTATGAAATAATTATGCAGATATGGCATTTATAAATTACTTGCCAGAGTTTCAAACAACAGTGGACAGAAAAGGAGGATACTGTTAAAGTTATGTGTTTTCGCTAGTTATGTAACTTCTGAAAAATATGCTGAGGTTTTGCATTTCGAAAGATAAGTGAGGCGCTTTTTTATGTTCATTATGTTATAAGTGCACATTGTTTCTTTGTCGTCAATCCTACAGCCAGTCTCAATCCATATTGCATTGGTATGTGTTAGTGAGAACCGAACCAAAGAAAAACCTTAAGGAAAACGTCGGTTTTTCAAGTGGAGAATCACCAGAACTATGTGATACAAAAAAAAAAAAAAAAAGAAAAAGAAAAAAAGAAAAAAGAGAAAAGAAAAGAAAAAGAAATTATAAAAAAAATTCTTTTTATCGAGGAAAGGCAATGCAATCCATGCTCATTAATAGATCTATATACAAAATACTTGTTTTAGAAAACACTTATAAAACTCATAAGTTTTATTTCACTTCCCATAAATCTTTTAGAGTTGTAATCTTCGAGAGCGTCTTTCAATTTTGTCAACAAAGAGGTTCATATAGAAAATACTCGAGTGTTCTTTTCGAATATTAAAAGAACAAGGTTGAATTTTCTGTCGCGAAGCATTGATTCCCTTTATGGTGTAAGAACCCTTTTAAGTTAAGAAAATATGATATCAGGTGTTGCTGGTGAAGCATCCATTGTTACAGCTTCTGAATATAATTTACACACATTGCGGAAAGCAGTCTTATATATAAATACAACACATCGAAAATATTTAAAATACTACTGTCGATCAAGGGCGCCGATCCTGGGGGGCCGGCGCCCCAAAGTTTAAGTGGACCACTAGCGGATCCAGAAGGATCGTTTGGGGGAGGTCGGTTCGCTTCCTGGAAGATGAGCGTAGCTTCAAGGTGACCAGAATTTTACTTTGAAAAAATCTGACGCATTATGAATGCGGGACTGGAGGGGAGAAGCTAAACCTGATTCCCAAATTCCATTTTGAGAGCCGAATTTGTGTGTGTGTGTGTTTTTTTTTTTTTAAATGAAAGTATTCTGAAGATTTAAATTAAATACGCACTTTCATTTCGGAGACATGGCGGTGTCATGATTCACTAGTCACCGCATCAGATGCTCTGTCTTGTACAGTACTTGCACAAAAGAAAATACTGTATTGACAATGGCATTCATTTTAGCGAAAAAGTGTACAATTTGCTCTAATCATTTATATTTTGAATAACAATTGCGGAACAACAGTTGAAAAACAAAACGACAGATTCAGTGTACGCAAAAATAAATAATAAAAGTATACATGCATAAAGAATAATACAAAACATCAACAAATAACAAAATACATTATGATATTTCTTTATACATTTCTTGGTACCTTAAAAAATACAATTATTAATTATAAAGTGATGTTTAATAGTATATGACACCCAGTGTTCAAATGGGCCAAAATATAGGGGAGCAATCTTTACATATTGCTTTCATTTCTGTTTATATCAGAAATAATTCAGTAAATTGAAAATTGAAAAGAAAAAAATATAATATTCAAATTGAACTTCAAGGATGTTTAGTGGCTCCGTGATTATTCCTCGTAGTAGTGATTGCCGAACTTGAATTTCGTGGTTTTCCCCCGAAATAAGGATGTTATGGTTTTTGCCTTAAAACAACTATGCCTGCGCATTCAAGAACACAGATCAAGTACAGAATAATGAAATGGATACACTTTCTAATACATAATACTAATCATAGCTGCATTTAAGCATTGTACTGTACTACTAACAGGAACCCAGAGCGACGATTTGAAGTTAACCTACAACATTAAAAATATACAAAGAAATGAATTGTGAAGATAAATCCTACATAAATATAATACATTACAGTACTCCTTAACCATATAAATCACTACGAAGGTAAATGCACAATTTATTCAGTAAAATACTGCAGATAATGTAATAGCAAAAATAACTAACTAACTAACTCTATGGCCTATGGAACCCGGAGGTTCAATACCGCGTTCACAAAAGCTCTCCACTGACTTCTATTCTTAGCTAACTGCATCCAGCTTCTACTTTGTATTCAAATCTCTGCGAGATCCATTTTAATATTGTCCTCCCATCTGCGCCTAGGTCTTCCTAATGGTCGTTTTCCGATTGGTCTTCCAGTCAAGACTTTGAAAGCGTTTCTACTTTCTTCCATTCTAGCTACATGACCCGCCCACCTAAGCCTCCTAGACTTCACGACACTAACAATGTTGGGTAAATCATATAAATTATGTAGTTCCTCGTTATGAAGTTTCCGCCATTCCCCATTCCCGTTCTTCTTGGGTCCGAATATTCGTCTCAGGATCTTGTTCTCAAATACTTTCAGTCTATGTTCTTCCCTCAGAGTAAGTGACCATGTTTCGCAGCCATACAAAACAACAGGCATGATTATCGTTTTGTATATTTTAAGCTTCAAATTCCTCGAGAGAATTCGCGACGACAAGAGATTTTGAACCGAATAGTAACACGAATTACCTGCTTTTAGTCGACATTTAATTTCTTTGATTTTCCTCTGTTAATATTGATCCTAGATATTTGAAACTATCCACTTTATCAAAAGTATTATTTAATACTTTAACGCATCCATAATTTGCTGTATTACGGTCCCGACGCACTTCCATGTATTTAGTTTTCTCTGTATTTACTTCTAAACCCATGTCTCTGCAAACGTTTAATAAGATCTCTGCATTTCTTTCTATTGTTCTCCTATCATCACCTATTAAATTTACATCATCAGCATATGCCATAACCTGGTGAATACCGTTCAACTGTAGGCCCTGGTTGCTATTTTTGATTTTCCTTATAGCGTATTCCAGAACGAAGTTAAATAATAATGGCGACAAAAATCAATATCAAAATATCAATACTAATAATAGCAAAAATATCAATACTAAACTTTATCTTACACAAACAAAACAGAAATGTTGTCGGAACTAGCACGAAATGTGTATAAATTTTGCATGAATTAAAATTATATAGAAATACAATATAAGCTATTATAATGTATAACTAGTAAAAAAAAAAAAAAAAAAACTGAAAGATTAGCAGTCTACAACAAAATGAACGAAAGATCAGAAATGTAAAACCAAAATGATGTTTCCGTTCATTACAGCACACAAACTATATTTCCTAAAACATACCGACTGGCCATATTATTTGACGATATCAGATTTTTTTTTTAAAAAAAATGCAATTTAAAATTTAATTTTGAAAAAATATCACCTTGAAACGAAATTACAAATAGAGAATAAAGTACGTATAACTGAACAATAAGACAATAAATTTATACATATTACACACATACATAAATACATAATTAGATTACAGATAGTCACCTCTTTTAGATGCTCTGTTGTACAAGTATGTCCCAGGTGACTACTTGTACAAATTTAAAAAAACGTAAAAAAAAACTTTATTAAAAATATAGTATAGTCCAGGCCTGTCCATGAATTGGCTCCCGGAGCCAAAGCGTGAGCGAGCACGAGCGAAGATAAGAACAGGTGAGCACAGGTGCTGCTAGCTTCGCTTCTTCCACTGCATCCGATAAGTGTTGCCAACCACACATGATGGCAAAAAACCTATGGCCAAGCCTGGCCAGAAATTCGCACGATGATAAGCATTGAGTAGACGCAAGCGTGAAATGTGCAGATGTGCTCTCCCCCTCCCCATTTCGAAAGCAGTGACGCGAAAACACTGCAGGAAATAAAATTGGTACGTTTTTTGGTCGAGGAAGACGCATGATAGAGGTTACAGTTAGCGTTGAAGTAACTAACAAATGAACAAGAAAGAAAGAAACTAATATTAAACATGTCATCTTACAGACGTAAAAACGACTGCAAAAATCGGAAACGAATTGTTTCAGACCTTTTTAGCTTGCTTACACAATTCGTGACGTTGTATTACATTAGCATTCGGTCTGTAACTTGTCACTCGCTTCACGTTTGCTAAGTTGTAAACGCCTTTCGTTGCTAGATTGATAGGAGAACGACGGGAGGTTGAAAATAATAATAATAATAATAATAATGCGTATTATTATTATTATTATTATTATTATTATTATTATTATTATTATTATTATTATTATTATTATTATTATTATTATTATTATTATTATTATTCGGACCAAAGAGGGATGAAAATGGGGATTGGAGGAAATTCATAACTAGGAATTTCATAGTTTATACCGCTCACCTAACATTATTAGGGTTATTAAGTGTAGAAGGCTCAGGTGGGCAGGCCATGTAGCCAGAATGGAAGAAATTAGAAACGCTTTCATAATTTTAACTGAAAACCCAATTGAAAGAAGACCACTGGGAAGACCTAAGCGTAGATGGGAAGACAATATTAAGATGGATCTTGCAGAAATAAGAGTACAAAGTAGAAACTGGATCCAGTTGGCTAAGGACATAAGTTAGTGGAAATATTTTGTAAACGCGGCATTGAACCTTCGGGTTCCATAGACCATAGAGTTAGTTAGTTATTATTATCTAAAAGAAATGTTCAAATGTTGTTAAGAGACAATTACACAGAAGAACTGAGTTCCGACCAAACACTAATTTGCCGGAAGGAAATTCCAGTGCAGTCCAGCCTACTTTAAGCGTTATCCGTGCAACCCACGTTTCATGTTCAAGACATTGGGAAAAATTGTTCGTATCATTCAGTTGGAACGTTTCCTTCCGAATTTACGCTATTACAGTAGGCCTACGCTATTACAGTAGGCCTACAACATTGTGACTTTCAAAATCAGTCAGTAACTATCGAAGAAAGACAAGCGTGTAGCTTCAGTCGTTGAAATGATTTAACATTCTTTTTCACTTTTAACAAGCCACCGGCAAGCAACCAGCCAGGGGCAATACATTTTTCCTTATTAAAAAGACACTCCTGGTTAAAAAAAAAAACTAATTGCAGTCACTAACGGTCACTCTTAAAAATGGAAAATCTCTTTGGCTCTCTCAATATTTTGTTTGATTCTTTGCGATCAAAGTAACTTTAAAAGTGGAGTAAGAAATACTAT
This sequence comes from Thermobia domestica, assembly GCF_964235325.1. Taxonomy (NCBI): domain Eukaryota; kingdom Metazoa; phylum Arthropoda; class Insecta; order Zygentoma; family Lepismatidae; genus Thermobia; species Thermobia domestica. Next base: position 122,921,866 of record NC_137463.1, on the reverse strand, counting down.
TCTTCCTATTGATAGTGTAATAGTGGCTTCTAATCTCCTTAACCAACCCCTTGCTAAGCCTATTCGTACACACATACATGCATAAGCTAATTTTCTGGAGATAATACTTAGATAATTACAAACAAGTGCTACAGTTTTTTTTCGTATCAACAGATTATCTCTTTTCCTAAAAAGCGAAACAACATAATATAACAAACCCACACTCGGATACAACAAACCCATATCCTACTTTAACAAAAGGAAAGAAAAAAGAAGAAAAGGAACGTACATAGTTTATCATTTGATTGCTGTTACAAGTTTGTATTGTCTATAGTTAACGGTTACTACATTGTAAAAAAACACTTTACACTAAATGGCAATCAGTTACCATACATACTTTTTTTTTTTTTTTTTTTTTTGGTAAGCTAGTGATTACCGCCAAGGTTGACAACACTTCCGCTCCTCTAAGGACGAAACCCGAAGATCCACGAAGCACGAACAATGGTATTTGCCCGTAGAATGCTCGTGAGCGTTCACGAGGAGAGTTTCCACTATCTGCTCGCCGTGGGCAGGGCTGGTATAGTCTATATACCGCTACACATCTTTTACGATTGTGGTTGTGCCCTTATGTTTAAGTTAAAGATTAAAAAAAAAAAAAAAAAAAAAAAAGCAATTTCAGAAACTTTTTCGAGTTCGTTTATCTTTCTTGATTTTGTTTGCGATTCAGATACATCCAAGGAGTTCAACTCAGGCTCATGACTTTTGTGGAGTAACCACGAGTTGAAAATAATTACGAGCAAACAACACGACGGGCGGAAACCACACAACGGCCGTAGTCACCTTGCAGTCCATCTCCGTGAAAGTTACAGCACAAACTCAAATCTACGCCCTGTCTTGTTCCTGGCAAATCTGTCGATGACACGATCGTAATCTACGTTTGTTTTGGTGCGTATATAGTAATGCCAGGTCGCTAAGTCGATCTGCACCCATCCGGGACCGTAGCCATGTCTTCAACCTTTTTAGTGTTGAAATGTTCTTTCGGCTAATGCTTTGTATAGGGTATTTTGTACGAATACACCTCTTTTGCAGTGGTATAATTGAGTATGAAAGAACAAAAGCATTAAACCAGACTAGGAATACGGGGTTGGAAATTGGCTCTATTAGGTAATTTCTTAAATGCAGTTGTTAGAAACATAATATAATTATAGCTATGCTTACAACAACAAAATTGTATTATACTAGCCTTCGCCTAGGTAGGGCTTCGCCCCCAAACCCCAATTTGCTCTACATACGGCCTCACACATAGCAAATGCTACTACGTTTTACCGTGGCACAATTTTTGCGTTCTTCCTTCTACGTATCTCTTTCATTGAGCTAACACTCTGTCACGAAATTCAAACACCTAGTAAGGCATTTTAGTGAACCACCCTCACATCTTTTCCTTCCCTTCTACGTTAAGTGGCAAAAAACGCTCAAATATATGTTTAATTATTTTAAATGAAAAATTAAACTACCAACTTTCATGTCTCTAACCGTAAAGGATCCCGAGATATGAGCATCTTAATAATAATAATAATAATAATAATAATAATAATAATAATAATAATAATAATAATAATAATAATAATAATAACCGTCCCTTATCTTTCCTCCTAGGTAAAATATCAAAAACGCTTAAATACATATTGAATTGCTTTGAGTGAGAAGTCCATACACCAAATTTCATATTTCTAACCTTTGAAGATTCTTAGATATTGATATCTTATTTTTATAATTGTAATCCCCGCCCCTTTTCTTCCCCATCCCTTTTTCCCCATTTTACTAAAGTATCAAAAAACGTTGAAACGCGTGTCAAATTATTTAAAATGAGAAATCCAAATACCAATTTTCAAGTCTTCACCCTTAAGGGATTCAGAGAGATGGAAACCGCTTCCCTTCGAATTTCCAAAAATTCTTCCTTACTTGTACCTTACGCCAGAAATCTTATCTACAGTCCGAATTCCAAGTTTCTAGTTTGAGCGGTTTAGCCTGTGCGATCAGTTACTTACTCAGGACTTCATCTTTTATATAACAGCTTGTTGTGTTATTTCCCAAGAAAAGATGAAATGCCATTAAAAGTAACAATAAATCCCTGGTCCATTTCCTAATGTTTCCATGTTTGAACCCCAAAAGTCACAGCTCTCTTCGTTGATCTAGTAGCTGGCGAACGTACCTTTGATCTTTGATGCATGAGGTTCTGTGATTTGATTCCCGGTGAGTGAGCATATAGTGGTTCAGATCCAACTTTAAACTCTAGTTCTCGTTCTGTAAAGCATCGCTTTTGACAAATGACGTGAATACATATCACTCAACCAACCGAAAAGTCTCAGATTCAGAGAGCTTTTAGGTAAGGAGCGCTAAAGATTCTATATTTCTCTTTATTCAAGGTACAGGTACTTGAAGTTTCGGGATACGAATTCGATTTCCATATCCTTTTTCTAGGACAAAATTTTAAAATAAATATTTTTAGTTCAAAGAGTGGGCTGTCTTACCCTCCTTCAGCTGTTCGTCCAACGAATGAATCATATTCTCGCTCCTTTGGGGCTTATGGTGACCGCCTCAAGGAACTAGGGACAGAAGTATTCACACTTCAAATATGTCTGTATTAAGTACTATTAAGTACCACACATTTTGATTAGACTCTGCTAGGATTGTCACACAGATTGAATCGATCGGGAAAAGACCATATTTGTATTTTAATGCTGGAAGTAAAAACCAGACATTTTGGGGGGGCAGTCTCCCCCTCCGCCCCCTCCTTGGATCCACCATTGATGTGGACCCCTAGTGTACTTATGAATATATAATATTTGGCATAATTTGAATGCAATTTGTCTTCAAATCCTCATTTAAACTTTCTGCATCTGAATGCCCCCCCCCCAAAAAAAATACAGATAAATCGGTGGCCTTGCTGTCGCTCTTGTTCTTGGATAAAATATTTACTTTAACAAATTCATCTTCTAATTAGAAACCTTGCTTCTTGTTTGCTTCTTTCTCCTTGGAGATTTAAGTGTTAATATTTCGGAACTATTCAAAATTGTTCCTGACTGTAGCTACAAACAACCGAGGGATTTCAAATGGTAATGAAATAGAATTCTAATGTGCAACACTTTCTTAGAAGTCTTCAGGTCTTCTTAGAAGGTCTGAAGGTCTTCTTAGAAGAGCTTCAGGTTGCTCACTGTCTACATGACTTAATTCTTCTTGAGAAAAATTCTTCAGAAAAGATACTATATCATAAAAATTCTCTTAAATAATTTTCTCTGTTTCCAAGTGTCCAACCTGTAGTTGATCAATCAGCTACTTAAGCTTTTGATCTTTGTAAATCTCACACTTGCGCTGTTTTCTGAAAAACCGTGTACGGCAACTTGTAAGCCTAATTCAAAATCTCTTTCACATTAAAGTCGCTGAACAAGAAATTATTACAGAATGAAGTTGACGATTATAGCAATGAATATAATGGACTGATTTTTGAAATTCTGGTTGTGATAGTTTTCAAATATCTGCCTTACATCCTGCCATTACATTACCACCAGAGCCGTAGCTAGAGATTTCGGCGCCTGGGGCGAAGTAGAATTCGGCGCCCCCTACACTCACTACACCTAGCATTTCTATTTCTTTTCTTTTTTCTTTCTTTTTCTTTCCTTTTTTGCTTGTAAAAGAAGTAGCTTTTGTTATTATGTTGAGCTGTGTTCAAGAGGCATATTTTGGACTTTCTGTTAAACTTGACAATTGGTCGGTGGTGTTATATTCTTTTAAATGTGCATGCCCCAACAGAAGATAAGGATGACGATATAAAAAACACTTTTTAAGAAGTGTCGCGAATATTCGACTAAGTCCCACGATACCATATGAAAATTCTTTTAGAGAATTTCAATGTGAAGGTAGGGCGACAGAATATTTTCAAACCTGTTATAGGGAAAAAGTCTACATAAGGAAAGTAATGACAACGGTGTTAGTTTCGTGAGCTTTGGAGCGTTCAAAAATCTTATCGTAAAGAGTACAAAATTCCCACATCGCGACGTTCATAAATGCAAATGGGCCTCGCTAGATAGAAGAATACACAACCAAATTTATCACATTTAAGTAGATAGAAGATAGTCTAGCATATTTGAAATTCGCTCGTTCAGAGAACCCGACTGCGACACTGATCATTATCTGGTAACAGCTATAACAAGACAGAGAGATTATCGTTGAATAAAGAGAATATTCATCATCTGAAAACGGAGAGGTTTTGTTTAAAGAAATTAGAGGATAACCAGGCGAGAGAAGAATGCCAGATTAAAGTGCAATAGATTCTCGTTTTTAGAAGGTTTTGAGAGCACTAATGTTGAGAGTACTTAGGTTCAAACTAAGAATAACATTAAAATTTCAGCAAGAGAAAAATTGGACCACGCGGAAATGCGTAGGAACAAATTATATAGCTCGACCAGGAATACACCAAACTAACGGAGAAGAGAAATAGGTGAAACTGCATTGGCTACAAAATCCGAACGATATAACTACACCAAATTTCATTGACATCAGACGGAAAACTTTTAAAGTGTTTAGAAGAGAGAAACGTGAATTTTTGAAAGCTTAAATTAATGAACTTAAATATAATAGTAAAAGAAAAATTCGAGACATGTTCAAGGGCATCAACGAATTTAAGAAAGGATATCAACCTTGCGCGTATATATTAAAGAGAGACGACGGAATAATTCTTACTGATAGGCCTACAGATAGCAGCTTGAATAGATGGAAATATATCTTTGACGATTTGCTTAACAGGCAGCCAAAAACTAATGTTCATAGGAAAAGGGATGTGCACAGAGCCTAGCCGAACAGAATTAGAAATTGTTATAAAGAAATTAAAGAAACACAAATTTTCGGGTATAGACAAAATTCCGTTTGAGTTAATTTTAGCTAGAGGGGGAAAAATCGTGGAACAAGATACACAAACTCATTGTTCTTATCTGGAACAAGGAGAAATTACCACAAGAGTAGAAAGAATGAATCATTGTTCCAATTCACAAGAAAGACGACAAAGAGGATTGTAATAATTATTAAGGCATTTCTGTTGTGTCAACATCATATAAAACCCTCTCAAATATTTTATTAACAAAGCCGATCTCATACGCGGATGAAATTAATGGAGATTATCAGTGCGGATTTAGATGAAATCAATCAACTATGGACCAGCTTTTTACCATTCGACAAATACTCGAAAAGAATTGAGAATACAATACCCCAGTGATTTTAGAAAGCCTTACGATTCTATTAAGAGATACATATTATACAACATTCTTGCAGAATTTGGAATACCGAAAAAGCTAGTTACATTAATTAAGATGTGTTTAAACGAATCCCAAAGTAAAGTTCGAGTAGGAAATTTCTTGTCCACGAACTTCCTCTTCGAAAATTGCCTGAAACAAGGAGATGCATTGTCGACATTATTATTCAACTTTATTCTGGAGTACGCTATAAGGAAAATCAAAGATAGCAACCATGGCTGCATGGTATTATCAGGTTATGGCGTATTCTGATGATGTAAATCTGATAGGATATGTTAGGAGAACAATCGAAAGTAATGCAGAGACATTATTAAATGCTTGCAGGTTTAAAAGTAAATACAAAAAAAAAAAAAAAAAAAAAAAAAACTAAATAGGAAATTCACTGGGATCGTACGGTATTACTGCAAATTATGAATGCCTCAAAGTATCAAATAATAGTTTCAATAAAGTGGATACTTTCAAGTATCTAAGATCAATATTAACATATCAAAATCATATCCACGAAGGAATTAAATGTTGAATAAAAGCATGGATTCGTGTTATTTTTCAGTTCAAAATCTTTTGTCACCGCGAATTCTGTCGAGGAATTTAAAGCTCGAAATATATAAAACGATAATCATGTCTGTTGTTCTGTATGGTTGAGGAACATAGTCGCTTACTTTAGGGGAAGAACTCAACTGAAAGTATTTGAGAATAAAATCCTGAGACGAATATTCGGACCCAAGAGGAACGGCCATCGGGAATGGCGGAAACATCATAACGAGGAACTGCATAATTTACACCCTTTACCAAACATTGTTAGAATCATCAAATCTAAGAGGCTCAGGTGGGCAGGTTATGTAGCGAGAACGAAAGTAGGAACGCTTTTAAAGTTTTAACCGGAAATCCCATCGGCAAACGTCCATTAGGATGACCTAGACGAAGATGGAAGGACAATATTAAGATGAAACTCACAGAAATAGGAATGCAAAGTACAAACTGGACTCAGTTGTGTAAGGACAGACGTCATTGGAAAGGTTTTATGAATGCGGCATTGAAGCTCCGGATTCTATAAACCATATAGAGTTAATAAGTTAGTTCTTTTACCGTAAAGAAATTTTGTAAAATATAACGGAAATTCAGAAAGCATCTGTATGTAGATAGATAAACGTATCCTGGCATAACTGATTTTTATGTACAGAAAACATATTCTAGCGATACAACTATTTGATGGAAAATGATTCCAATGAATTCCTTTAAACTGGAAGACTTTTCATATGTCAATGGAATAAAAAAAAATCACTGGTAGTAATTAGTCTTTGAAAAAGACGAAATTCGTTGGGTTAAGTTCTGACCCTTTTAGCCACTACTCTACGATTTAGAATATGTTATTATTCCCCTTGTTTACCTTCATTTTTAATATTTCAGATTGCGTGTGTCTCTTCACTCCTCTCATTTTCATATCTTCATTCTCACCATTGTGATTAATCCGATTTTGCAGAAAGTGTCATTTAACTAAGCAAACTCATCACCATCACAACGCTGAGCACGTATTTCAGACTTTAACCGTTTCGGATTTTGAAAACGCTACTGCGTACATTATAAGTCATTACTCGACCCCTTGTATGTTACATCGTAACCTACAAATCGTATAAAATAACTTCTTTAAGTAATAAGTAAAAACTTGTGGATTGCGAGCGGAGCGAGCAAGAACATTTTTAACAAATATATTTCTTTGCAAACTAACAACAATATTACAATATTGATTTAATAGGGCGCCAATTCTTTTATGGAGCGCCGCGTCGTTTACTCTTTTCCGACACTTTTTCTTTCTTCTTGCTCATTCGGCGTCCTCTTGGTATCAGCGCCCGGGGTGACAGCCCCGCTCGTCCCCCCTAGCTACGGCTCTGATTACCACCGTCATAATACTGACAAATTATTTCTTGTTTTCAGAATACTGCGGCGGAAAGTTTAAAAAACGTTTTCTAGTACTATATGCCTTTAGATAATAAATCCAATAATTGAAAAACAACCAATAAATGTTAATACGCCGTTCCTTCATTGATAAATTTCACAGTTATTTCTTGCATTCGATTCATATCTTAAGAATAAGTTTTGTTTTCCCCTTTAATGTTCTATTTATAACGGAAGAGGTCAAATTTACTATTACTTCCGGTAATAATACTGATTTCCATAGAGCAAGAACGGAGAATGCTTTCAAAATGTGTTCTTCTGCAATTATTTCAAAGTTCCACGAATGGATACAATTTTTTCCGTTGAAACTCTATTCAAATTGGAAGGGATTAAAATTCGCCATTTCCGATTTCAACGTTTATCAATATAGAACGGGGTAAAAGTGCGGGGGAACACGGGGGGATGTCGTTCCCCACCTCGAAAAAATATGTAAGGCGTCCCCCAGTTCCTAAAAAAGTACAATGGGCAAAGATAGGCATAGTTTCTGGAAAGCAAAGTAGGCTATTTTTGGCATTATTCAGTTTGATCAGTTGCTACATTTGCTAATGAAATTTGACGTTACATGTTCTCCCTGAAATATATGCAAAGAAAAAAAAAAAGACTTTTGAACAAAAAAAAAAAAAAAAAAATCGGCGCTAGATACGTTAATTTATATATTTAAAAAAACGGAAAACAGGAGCTGATTTAGTGAGCTGCTCCCTGTATTTATCGCTAATTTAGCCAGTTTAAAACGACAATATTTTAAGCATTGTACGTCTAACTTTTGTTGCGTTCTTCAAAGTTTAAAGTTCTTAACATATTTTAGATTCTATCGAGAGTCAAATTCATGGTGTATATTACAAAGTGAAGTTTCCCTTTTCAGCATATAAGGGCAAATATTTTGCTAGCTTCAAATACTAATTTTGCATTTCATTGCAGTATATTTTATTATAAACCATTGCTTAATTCTATTATAGAATTGTTCATAATATTTGTCATATTATCTTCGACATTTTCAAGTAAATGTATCATTTTTCATTTCTCTATATAACGAAATGCAATGCCATAGTGACATTTTGCACTATGGTCTATGTTTCGTTAAGAACTAAAGGTGAGTATTTTATATCTAAACGAAAAATAAATTTAATTATATTTAGTTCCAAAAATAAAGTCGATGGAAGCAAATGTGCTGACCACACACAAAAAACTGAAGTCCATCTCCTTGACCATAGCTTATTATGGACTACAACTGAAGAGAATTCAATTTATTTTTTAGCTGTAAACTTATTCATAGTTTTTATTAATAGTAAAATCTAGAACAATTTTACGCTTGTAAAATTCTAGTTCATCTTCTTGGCTTGACAATAAATAAATACATAAATACTTGCAGAATATCAAATCGCACCTTAAGCTGTACCCATATGTTTCTCTTTACTGGAGTTCTATCTGATTAATGAAAAAATAAAAATAAAGAAGTAGTAAGATGAAGATTCGAACGCGGGAATGGAAATTCTGCACGGATCCAATGTGCTGTTGAACTAGATACACAAGACCTCTACACCAAAAAGGCGATAACCGTAAGCTTCACGCTGTGAAAGAACTTTTTTTTTTCTTTTTATTAACTTTTACAATATTTCTATAGTGTCTTGTATGAACTGCAAAGAGAGATCATAGTTATCAATTTGATTAGGGATTGAGCTTTTAAAACCTTTTAAAACGTTTAATTAAATCGCAAGGTGGTAGCAAGGAATGTGTAACGAATTTAATTCTCATAGTAAGGGGCAAAAGATACTATCCCGCGGAAAAGATGAATAAACTTATGTGACAGACAATGCATCTGTGTGTATTGACACATTGCACTGAAAGTTCTGTAAGAGTATAAGCCCATTGATCTATAGAAGAGATAACTTATATGAATTTCTTATAAGGGTTAGTCAAACTTCAGTCAGGCGAGTTCGAAAAACTTGCCATGTAGAATATAAAAAATACCCCTGAATCCAAACAGGTTCTGTTAAACCTTTTTTGTGCAGAGAGTGGCCAAAACTGCTGAAATTCTTCTAGTGGAGAAGATGAATAAACGTAAAATTACATTTGATGAGTTGGTAGGTTAAAATGCTGTAGCGCTGACATTGCAGCTACTTCCGGGTCATCGGGTCTGTCTGGATAATTAGGTTTGCTTGAGTTGCTGGATCCATCAGAGTGAGAGCGGGTTTGAAAAACAATTCCGACTCGAGTGGCTTGTATAAAAGTCGTGACCAAAGTGGTCTAAGTTGCACCAGGAACAAATAATTTACGAAGAAATAAGAGTTACGATATTGAAAAAAAAAATAAATAAATAAAAAGAATGAAACTTTCGCAATATGAGGAAACTAAACATGTCATTGTATATCATCATCATCGTAGGTATTCTGTCCTTACTGGCAGGTCTCTTGCAGCAGCTGAGAAGCTTCCATGCTCCACGGTCCTCCGCCAACCTCTCCTTCACGTATGATCTTTCTGTTTTTACATCATCCATTAATTGTAGTTCTCGCCCTCTTCGTCTCTTTCCCGCCACCATACCGTCTATGACATCCCTCACGATACAATTTCTGCTTAGGCAATGTCCCCCAACCAGTTTCTCTTCCTCTTCTTAATAATATGTAAAAGTGTTCTTTTCTCCCACACCATTTCTAACACCCACTCATTCGTTTTCCGCTCGACCCAACTAATTCTTTCCATCCTTCTTTACACCCACATTTCGAATGCTTCCAGTCGTTTTTCATTACTTTTACGTAATGCCCACGTCTCCGCCCCATATAGTACAACACTCCACACGAAGCATTTTATGAGTCTTTTTCTCTTTATTCAAGGTCCCACAAAACAGACCTTTCTTCCTTCTAAAGGCTTCTTTCGCCATTTCTATTCTTGCTTTTATTTCACGTTTGTACTTCATGTCATTACTAAGAATACTACCCAGGTATCAAAAACTATTTACTTGTTCTATTTGCTCCCCTCTCACTTTTATATTTGACACAGACCTCTTCGTTTCATTCACTATGGTCTTTCTAACATTTATTTTCATCTCATATTCTTCAAAGCCTATCCTCAGGTTTTCTAACATTTTATTGATTTTCTTTTCAGCTTCTGCAACAAGCGCCATACCGTCTGCAAATCTTATGCATCTAATCATTCTACCTCCTACCGAAATGGCGTCATCATCATATAAACTCTTTTTCACTATCTCTTCTAGATAGACATTAAATAGTGTTGGCGAGAGGCAGCATCCTTGTCGAACTCCCCTTCCAATTGCACTCTCTTCCGTCAGTTCTTCCCCTATCCTAACACTTACTTGTTGGTTCATGTATTATATAAGTTCCTTATGAGTCTTCGATCTTACCATTCCAACCCTATCTTCTTTAGAACTCCCAACAACAATTCTCAATTCACGCAGTCAAAAGCCTTTTCTAAATCGATAAATACAACATACACCTCTTTCCCTTTTTCTAAAAATCTTTCACCGATCGCCCAATAATAATCCAACAGCATCTCTTGTGCCCTTACCTCTTTTGAACCCGAACTGCTCCTCCTCAACTTCTTTATTTGTTCTTTCATATAACCTTCTGTTCATTAATCCGAGCAAAATTTTAGCTGCATGAGATATGATACTAATAGTTCTATAATTCTCACATCTCTTTGAGGTCGATTGTATATAGTCAGTTTAATTTTCCTTTTAATCAGAAACACTTTTCAGAGCAGATGCTAGTGGTAATTTATTTTTGAAACAATTTACAATACTAAAAAGGTACTGAGGAAAATATGTAACTAAATTTGAGAAAGTTGAAAAAAGTATACAGAAAAAAAGTTAAAGACTATGCATGCAAAATGTCTGGTGCTAGTGTTTTGTAAGCCTTTGACAAAACAATGGTTGGACAGGAAAGAAAATCTCTTGAGAAATGAAACTGAATAATGTTGCAGTATTCAAGCTTAATTTAATACTATTGCGATACTTATATTCAATGTAATTATATATCTTACAGACAAAATTCATTGCGTGACTGTTGATTACATAGAAAGTGTTGTTATGTATTGTTCACCACATTAAACATAAAAAATCATATTTGATATCAGAAATAACTTACACATACAAGACAACACCCATATTATTAATTTACGTTTGTATTATACAGATGAAAAATACATTGTTTAACGTAAAGGAAATGGTTGAACCATTCGGTGTGAAGTTTTTAACATAGTTAACACCTACCTCAAACTGGGTTGTTGTCACGTCATATTTATTAAAGTGCGTATCCTAATAGAGGAGAGAGGGTTAAAAATACATAACAAATACAGTACTTCGTGTTAGTGAGATGAAACTTAGTACCGTAAGACGGGATTACTTTGCACAAGATTTAACCCTTTATTTACGACATTATGAACCAATGAAGCTAGACATGATATCCTTAGTGCTTTTTGCTTGAATTGGAGTAAAATAAAATATTTTAGGGCAAGATTTGAAAAAAAATCTTCCCTGAATTTTTGGCGGTCCCTTTGACTCAAAAGTACCGTCAGGTCAGAAATGCCATTTTTCACAAAATGCACAGTATACAAGAAAATGTTTTAACTCTTTGTTTAGTGATTTTTTAAATAAAATATGACATTGTAAGTGAACAACTGACCTTTATTACCACTCAGAAATAAATGTAGACATTTACTATAGATATTCCACATTGAGTTGACACCTAGTCTTCTGTTCTGAGCACTGCTGTCGACTGAAGAAATTCCACTCCCTTTCGCTAATTCTCTCCCGTTTAGCAACAGCTGAACCCTTATTGGCTCAACGCGTGGGTGTGTCGAGGGTGAGCTTTAGTTCGCAATTTTGCCACGGCTCAAGACATTTTGGCAGCACTATAACCACAGTTGAATACAAGGTAACCTAAGTACCAACAGGAATAACGTCGAAATTAGTATACACATTAATACTAATTTCGATCTATTTCTTTTGAGCCTAGACTACTTTGGCACGATTGGAACGCACAATCTATATCACTGCACCAATAGTCTTTGATTTTCGGAAGTCTGTGGTACCCAAAGAGAAACTGTAAACCAAGAAACCCATAAATCTCTTCCACACTTATTGGCTGTATCTTCCTTTGTTTTTGCACGGAATACAAATTTCATTGGTAGACGATGTTATTAATGATATTATTGTCATAAAATGTCAGGAAATAATCAGTAGCGGTATCCAATGGATAGAATATTTCTGTAATGGGACCTTTCTGCAGTGTAAAAATCGGGATAGTTGTATTATATCCTTCTTCCGCCATTTTCTTGTGATTGGGATATTCGATGGAAGCGAACTTTCTTCATCTTGAACAGTAACTTCTGGTTCCCTGTCTTCGGGTAATGGCGATTCTCTGGAACAAGAACTTGCCTGTTGACCAGAACTCGGATTTTCATTATTTTCGTCGCTTGAATCCTCAGGCGTTACAACATTGTCGTCCATCTCTTTCAAGCAAAAAAGGATTTCGTCTGAGGGGAGCAGGCGTCTATGTTCAGCCATCTAAAAAAATGTTAGTATCTATCGTAGGAGAATTACATAAATATCGTACAAATAAGTTAATTTTAGAGCCCTATTTACTCAAATGTTCCTAGCCTGTACCTCAGTCGGTAGGGTGGCCGACTGCCAATCCATCGATCCCGGTTCAATCTCCGGTGGGTGTGGTAGAGAAACATTTCACTTCAGGCCTTAAGTCCCAGAGTAGTACTCTCAAACGGGTCGGGTCAGGTCAGAGCAGCTCGAGTCACTTGTCGGGTCAAGTTCGAGCTATTCGGGTCCCAGGTCGGGTTGGATTGGACCTTGACCCGACCCGTTGAGAGCACTATCCCAGAGGTTCACTCATCCTCTGAAAATGAGTGCCAACGAAAACCGGAATCAAACCATTCGAGGTTACTCAAAGCGGCTGGGAATAGCGGCTCACTGACCACGTGCACCCCCCAGAAAAGCCGCTTAGCTGGTCCTGGTCCTAACAGGCTGTTGCGCCATAATACAATTTTATTTACACTAATGTTACTGAGGAATCTAGTAGAAACTTACAAATTTATTAGAACAACCGGAAGTGTGATTGCTCATCAGATTGAGTCCCAAACTCTCCCCACGGGTACATTGCTGGTTGCGCCAATGAAACATCTGAATGTATTAATGGGTGCATTATTGGCGCGACCAGCATGGGAAGATTGGTCATCAGATGCTTTCCCGAACATTCCCTATTTACTTTGACTTGATTACGGTATCCATTTTTCAGATTATTTCCAAATATACATTATGTTATATAAAAAAATCATGGAGTCGAATGCCCCCTAAAACCCTGTCCACATACGCCACTGCTTGCATCTGAGTCAGATATATCTATGCTTCATTCATTCAAAGAAGTTGCAAACATATTTCACATTACATGGAGAAGTTTACTCAATTCTCCCATAAAAATCACAAAAACAAGTAAAATGAGCCAATGATCTATCTTTCCAGCCCGGACGGTACTTCAAAGGCAAGAAACAACAATTGGCTTTCTCGCACACAACAATCAAAGGATTCCGAAACTAAATAATGAATACATGAATACCGAGTACGTTGATAAAAATAAAAAACATCTGAGCACGTACCTGTTTTAATTAACTCTCCAGGACCTTTCAAATCCTTAGTAGCCAAAACTTCGTGGCACCCTTTCTGAACTGCTGAAACAAAATGGCTTTGACAGGGAAAATATTTCTTCTACATCGTGCAGCCAGCTGTTGATCGTTTTGCAAAACAGAGTGAAGCGTTACCAAGAAGTACCGTTCGAACACAACGTACGAATGATTTTCTATAACGTTTTCTTTCTGCGTGTACTTAAAAGTACCGTCAGTAAATAAAGGGTTAAGCCATTTTAAAGAAAATCGCATGTAACTTACAAACGTAATGATTTAGAACACTGTATTTTAAACATATAATAGCTAGATATGTAAGGAAAACATTAATGCAAGTTCATTAGTAAACATTCTGTATAACCATAGTTATTGAAATATAAACTTTGGTGCAAAGTAGCCCCATAGCTGGAGTTACTTTGCACAACATACAATAGAGCATGTTCGACATACGAACATAACGTTTCTGTGTAATGTTTTCCCTTCAGTATTTATACATTTTACTTTCTACACAAAACTGCATACAGTCTACAAATATTGATTTTAGAATGATGGTACTAGTATCAGTACCGTAAATGCGGGCTACTTGGACCCTTAAGAGGCTACTTGGACCCATACCAAAAACTCGTTTAAAGTCCCATATGCAATGAAATAATGAGTGAGTTCAGAGTTAGATCCGTTAGATGGGATCATAATGCAGGCGTACACACATTGAAACTAGTTCTGTGGTAGGCTACGATTGAGCAGCATTGGTGAGAAAGGTCGTTGACGAAAAGAGTGTATTTATTGAGCGCCAAACTTTTATGTGTGGACACTATTTGCAAGGAAGTGGAACCAATGCTAAGTAAACACATAAGTAGTTACATATAGGTTAATGAAACTGACATGGTAAACTTTCTCATATAGAATAAGATGTGTGCGTAATTGCATTATACAGTATATGAAGTGTGTACATATGACCTGGAAAACATGGATATTTTGTGCCACATCTTTTGTTATCTTTATCCTACCCCATCCTTTGTTATCTTTATCAATGAAAAATAAAGGTCTGTTGTCACGTGTCACACAAGTAAGGACTTTTCATTGTTTCCTTAAGGATACCGGTACAAAATGATACATCAATATAAAAGATTGCCTGCAGGTCGAAAATATGCTGATTTTTCATAACAGCTTGAAGAATGTTTACCAGCAATTCACTTCGGAGAAAATGTCGCGAAAAGAAACAGAAGCTCACTTCAAGATAAGTCGTTCCACCATAGAAAGAAGATTAAAGAATAGGTCAAGGCAGAATCCGGACCATCTGAAAGTGTTCACTGAAGAAGAAGAATTAGCCTTCGCTAGTCAAATTGATAAAGTTTGTGATTTCGGATTCCTCGTTAATTAACTTGATTTATTGTGAAGTCCTATTTAGCCATGCATGGGAGAACTGTCATTGCTTTCTAAGACAATCTTCCCAGTCAAGATTGGGTGAAGTTATTTTAGAAACTGCACCTCCAGTCAACGACTAGATTCGCTGCTAATATAGATAGGGCTCGTGCAGCTGTAGAAGAAAACGTAATCAGCTATTACAGTCATTATATTTGATACGGTAGTACCTCTTAATATGTTCTCTTTGTGGTTTGCAGTAAATAAAAAGTGTTGTTCTTGGAACACCTACGTCCTACTTAGTCTCAGAGCAGATTTCAGTGGTTTTCTGTAGGAAAATATGGGGGTGAGTTCAAGTAGCCCGAACGTGAGTCTTACTTGGACCCATTTTTTACAATAATCGCCTGTGTTTTGTTTTAAATATATGTAACTAAAACTGTCCTGGATATGTACAATAAAACCTGTAGTTCCACTTAATATGAGTTATGACAATAACTTTGGAGTTTTCGTGGATGAAAACAGGCCGAAAGAACGAATTTATTGCAAAATTGGGTCCAAGTAGCCCGCGTTTACGGTACTTAATTTGAATTATCGATATTTGTGAAGAAAATTATGTATTTTCTGCTACCGGCACAGGATTCGCATTCTCATTTTTTAGCATATGTCCCACAAAATTGCCAACTCAGGAACAGAAAAAATCCCCGTGAACTGATGTGCTTTGGTTATTCCTTATGTCCAAGAATATTATGCCAACCGTAATTAGTGGGAGATCTACGGGATTTGGGATTTTCAGGCTGACCCACCCAAATTGCATGATTTCTTTCTAAAAATCAAATGTTCGTGATTTCTATGAGTATAAGCTGAACCCCCCCCCCAAAAAAATTTCTAGTCATTTCTAAAGGAAAACGAAGTCTTTGTGAGTGAAGC
Organism: Thermobia domestica; assembly: GCF_964235325.1. Taxonomy (NCBI): domain Eukaryota; kingdom Metazoa; phylum Arthropoda; class Insecta; order Zygentoma; family Lepismatidae; genus Thermobia; species Thermobia domestica. The sequence goes on along the minus strand of NC_137463.1, from coordinate 122,905,697 downwards.
CTCTCTCAAACTACTTTACTAGATCCGCCACTGTTCATAATTTATTTTCCAACAACACATTCATTCCATCATCTTTCTAAATAGGAAATTTACCTAAATTTAGAATACAGGAGGTTCCAGTAGTAATAATTCCCTATCTAAGCGATATTTTGGACCGATGCAAAGTAACTCCGAGTAGAGACTGAAACTACCTTCTCCGTTTTCCTTTTTTTATGACTTTAAGATGCTTCAGATTTCAATTTCAACTATTGCATCAAAGTTCCATTATACAAAGTAGTATTCTACGAAACTGGCTTAACTTTGACGGAAAATCTTGTACGTGATATCTTTCAAATTTTGGCGGTCTTTACAGTGACTGCTTTTCATACCTCTACAACAACGAACCCTCTAGGTAATTAGATGTTACAGTTAGATGATCTATCTTACGGTGCCAGTGGAAACTTTCTCTTTTCTGTTCATGGTTTTGCCGATAGAGGGCTGTGAAACTTTTCATATTTTGTTCGAAGTAACCCCTGATGTGCAAAGTAATCCCGTTTACGGTATATACAATCCTTATTAAAAACGAGTAAGCACGTATCCAAGCATTTTGCTATAAATTTGGGTATGAAGTGAGGAAGAGGGTCCATTTCTATAACTTTTGTTCATTTAAGAATGATGACATCGAGCTTGTATGTCTTGTGTTCACATTAAAACGTATGATCTACTAGAAATGATTTTTTTTACTATAGTGTTTGTAGCATTTGTTCCCTGTCTGATTTTTATAATGTTACATTCATTAACACGTGTGGTGTAAGAGGAAGGTGAAACTAGGTATATAAATATATTCGTTTAAAATATGAGCCCATCTTCCATCGTATTCAAATGTCAGCTTTCAAGTGGAGAGAAGGCAAGTTCCAAATACGTGGTGAATATGCCAAAGTGATATCGTGATTGTCTGTCTGATCGAATAACATGAACTGTTCTTAAACCTTTGATACACCAGTTTTTTTTCTCCACACCAAACTACAGGTTTAATTCTCATAGTCCGCATTTGTTTCAAAGCAGTCCTTATTACCTGATCAAAGACTTCTGTCCGGCACTATACAGAAAATGCCCCCTCAATAAAAGAGATTTTTTTTTTAAAAAAAAATGCTAGTACATGTTCTGTTTATTTATAATAAAGAACAAATGTACAGATTTTCAGCTCTCCAAGTTGAATGGCTTGTGAGATACTAAATTTTTCGCAAAAATTCGGACCCCCTCGCGTAACATAATGAAACCGATACGCATATGATAACTCCCCAGTTGGGATTGGAGCCTAACTATATACCAAAAATCATTTCATTTGAGTTTGCAATTTGGATGTGATGATTACGCACACATAGTTACATTCAATTTTTTATATAATAATTCATATATTGCACATAATTTACACATTTTTCCCAGTAGTTATTATATAAAAAATAAATGCGACTTTGTGTGCCTAATCATCACAGCCCAATTGCAGTCAAATAAAATGTTTTTAGGTGTATTTTTAGGCTTTAATGTAAACTGTGGTGTTAACATATTGCGTTCATTATAATAATATCCTAAGGGATAGTGGGGATCCGAATATTTGAGAAAAAATAAAAAGTATCTCACAAGCCGTTAAATTTACGGAGCTGAAATTCAGTATATTAACTCTTTATTGAAAATGAACAGAACATCTCTTAGCATTTTTTAACATCCTCCTTTATGGGAAGGGTGCACTTTCTATATGATAAATAGATAGTGGGTTACTTTGTAAAAATTATCGAAAACGATCGATATTATTTGAGAAACAAGTTGAGAAAGAAGAAATACAGCCGGGTTCGATTCCCGGCGGGAGCTCATGTGGTTCGGATTCACGTTAATCCGTACTTCATGCCGTAAGCGTCGGTGGACAACCGATGGGCAACTAGCGACATCTCCCCAAAAATTGGCGGCCCGGCAGCGACGATCCGCGGTGGCCACTCTTCCATTTTAAAAATTATACCACCGGCGGCAGACAAAGCACCAATGAACCCACAAAATTACTCTCCCAAAATATGTCAAATCACCTGCATTCGTAATTTGTTTACATTAAGGAGAGTCTGGAAAAACTAAAAAAAAAAGTTTTAAAAAATTGTCCCGGGGAGGGCACGAGCCACCAGCCTTTGGATTACTAGGCGCGTGATCTTCCGACTTGGCCATGGAGGCGATGAAGAAAAAGTCGCTTGTAGAGGCATAAATCCTTGAGGTATTTTTAATTGGGCTAATCAGAGTGCTCCTGTAACCATGTATATTCGACGATAACCGTTTGAGATCAGATAAAGTCCGTTCGCCATGTAATTTTTTAACAAAATGATGCTCGTCTATTTACTTTATTTCATGGTTCTCAAACATTCACTTTCAAATGATCGGCTAAAGTTTTAATCTAAATTCATACAATTATATGCACCCATCTCAAGATTTTTCACTTCGTGATGTACAGCCAGGGGTTACTCTTGACTCTCGTAGCTCACATTAGGAACAATTCGTCAGGAAAAAATAATATATAATAATAACCGCATGCACATGACTGGCGATAGTTCCTGCTGGTTCCTATGCGGTTCTCCGCGACGAATCGAAGAAGTGCGGATCAAAATGAAGTCCTCGCTGCTATGCGGTGGTAACTTCAATATCCCGACTCTAGATATCTCCTTCGACTCGACGAAACCCTGCCGCCATTGGTACACTAGCGGCAGTCCTTCGACGCATCGATATAGCGACGATCGACATTTACCGGCAACTGGGCCACTAGGTGTTGGCGACGTTTACGGCATGGGATTTCTATGAGAAATTCAAAATTCACATTTCAATTTGAATTTTTCAATTGTTACTTTTTCACAGGTTTTTTCCAATATAACTCAACGTGTAGAGCAATCTTTAAGCTTTCTAATGGTGTTTGTTTCACGTCCCTAGTGCACATATTAACCATTCAGTGATAATTTTTAATAATCGCTGTAACGGAAAAAAGCCCTTTCTTGATATTTTTGAACAGCCTGTATTGGGACACTTTCAGGAGGAGAGAGGTAATATTTGCGATTTTCTCATCTCACACTGTAATAAAGCTGTGCATCATTTTTTTTATAAAAATCGGAGATGGTGAAGCCTGATGACTTGTTGATTTGACATGGAATGTCCCTTGATTCACTTTTACAGTTTTTCCAGTAATTCTTTAAGAACATAGAAAAAAACACAAAAACATTGAGGACAGTAGAAAGCACAAAAACTATTCGCGCGTTCTTCCCTTGCCTGCAGTAAAACAATAAAATATGAAGAGGATGCAATTTTTGGTCCCCCATCTTCTAAGTGTTGTAAAATCTGTAAAACCAAACCACACAAACAGCAATATTAATACACAAAACGCTCAACATCTTAGCTATTCACAATATAACTATTGCATGATCCGAATTACTCCAGTATATCCACAAATCATCATTTGTCATATTTTACCGAAATACGTCATGACTTTTCCCAAAATCTGATACTTTAAAGGTTAATACGTAAAGTTCATTGAACTCATCAATTATTCACTTACTCTCTTATGATCATAAAAACCTTTAGGGTACTTCCCGTAGATATAGATAGGTGAAATTTAGTATCCAGGCTTCGTGTAGCATGCAAGTAAGCAAATAAAAAGCAACAGGATGATATTTCTCTCCGCCAAGTCCTCTCCAATGGGCTGTGTTGATTATTCAACAAGAAGGTGTGAAATCCAATCAGAATATTCACAAAATATAAAATATGTAGCCAAGTCTCGACTTTGCAATAATAATAATAATAATAATAATAATAATAATAATAATAATAATAATAATAATAATAATAATAATAATAATAATAATAATAATAATAATAATAATATAAAGGAATAACAGAATTACAATATCAATTACTTAAACAATACCTTCCAATAAAGAAAAAATAATGAAGGCTCGCCGGGATTCGAAACCGGGTCACTGTAATGGCAGTTCTCTGCTGTCACATTTTGCCATCAATTACCCAGACAAAGATAAGAAAATAAACTAGTAGTTATCGTACATAATCGTAGCACACAATATTTCTACACGTGTTGATATAATTCAAAGAATGTGAAAATAATTTCTGTCGTCTTTTCTTCTTTGGAAACTAGAAGGTAAAGAAGAATTATAGCGATGGGCACGAGCGAGTTTTCACTCAAACTCGACTTGAAACAGACATCTTTGAGCTCGACTCGAGAACTCAACTCGAAAAATTTCCTCCAACTCAACCCAAATTCGACTCGAGTTTCGATTCAAGTCGAGTTAAAGTGAGGAAAATCGAGCCAAATACTGTGTGTAGTTTCAAGTATTCTCTTCAAATATCCTACAGAAACAATATAATTATTATCAATGCTACTACTACTACTACTACTACTTATTATTATTATTATTATTATTATTATTATTATTATTATTATTATTATTATTATTATTATTATTATTATTATTATTATTATTATAACAGCATGTATAAACATGAAAGACAGGTATGAATACTAACCACTAGTTGACTGCTGACCTCAGTAGTGAAGTCTACGAGGCAAGCACATCATTCACGAGGTTCTGGATTCGAGTTCCAGAGAAGCAAGCATACGCGCTCAAACCAAAAATCGTTACAAATTAGAGGACGCCGGCCAAATTTGTTCAAAATTGCTTGACCTGGGTTTAGGGTTCTCAACGGCTCGAACGGATCGGCTCACAGCTCATTCTCTATCAAGCCGAGTATGTAGCTCACCCACCCAAGCCGGCTCGAGCCGAATCAAACCGAGCTGATGCCTTACCCCAATCAAGCTGGCTCGAGCCGATGGCTTACATGAGCCGAGTAGGTGCCTCATCTCAACCGAGTCGCCTCGAGCTTTTCGCTCAGTTAAACCGAGCTAAGTCGATTAACATCACTACCAGGGCTAGGCTGCTTCGGCTCAAATCTTCGACCGTGCAGAACTTAGCCTTGGTGGTAAGAAATACAGTATATACTTATGTTAGTGCTTACGACATTTGAGGGTGTCTCGTTATAAAAATTAATTGTAGTCTTGTTCATCGAGACGAGACGAGATGCGAGCATTGTTGCATCTCATGAGCAACACTAAGTATATTCCACATTACTGGTTACATTTCTCATAGCTTTCGCTTTCCAGTCTAAACAGGTAATGATTTCAAAACGAGTTTAAACGAGCTAAACGAGCGATCCCTTATCAAACGTGACTCTACTGAAACTCGATCTCAGAACAGTGACTCGACTTGGAACTCGACTCGAGAAAATTACCTTTGACTCGACTCGAAACTCGATTTGAATGCGCTTCGAGTTTCGAGTCGAGTCGAGTTTTAGCGCGACTCGGGCCCATACCTAAAGAATTGAATTGTAAATCTGGACCATCACTGAAAACTATGAAGTAGCCTTAACTTGAAGAACGTTTCGTGGTATGTTCCTCATTGAAGAACGTCTATATACGTTTTTTTTTTTTTTTTTTTTTTTTTGGTTTAAAGAAGAAATCTCGAGTAAGTTATTGTGACACTCAGATAAGCAACGTCTCCTTATAGAGGGATAAATCGTTGAGTCCTTTTAATTTGACCAACAGACTTGCCCTTTAACCGTGTATATTCGACGATAACCGTTTGGAATAAGATAAAATGCGTTCGCCATATAATTTTATAATAAAATTCCGCGCATCTATTTACTTTATTTCATAGTTCTCCCATATTTATTTTCTAATATTCGGCGACAGTTGCCATCGCAATTCATACAAGTATACGCATAATAATAATAATAATAATAATAATAATAATAATAATAATAATAATAATAATAATAATAATAATAATAATAATAATAATAATAACGTAAACAATAACTTCCAATAAAGAAAAAATAAATGTCACACCGAGATTCGAACCCGGGTCACAATGCGAGTTCTCTGCTTTCACACTTCGCCATCAATTTCTCATATAAAAATAAGAAAATAAACTAGTACTTATGTTAGATAAACATAACACAAACTATTTCTACGCGTGCAATTCAAAGAATGCGAAAATAATGTCTGCCGGCTTTTCTTCTTTAGAAATTAGAAGTTACGGTGAGGAAAAATTGCAGTAATGTAAATCGGGACTAGTTAAAAACGATGAGGTAGCCTCATCTTGAAGAAGGTTTCGTGATATTTTCCTCATTGACGAAGATCTATATAACATGTTTTTGAGTTAAAGAAGGAAACCTCGAGTAAGTCATTGTGACACTCATAAGGAACGTCTCCTTATACGAGTATTAGTAAAAGTATTTTGTGTATAGTCTTACGTGCAATGATTTTAACTAGCTAATAGTCTAGATGGAAGATGAATTGGCGCGGTAGGTATGTGGTTAGCGCATTGAACTTCTATTCGGCGGACCCTGGTTCGAATCTCGGTCAGGTTCTAACTTTTTTAAATGTTTCAATTTCAATACATACTCAGTGTCACAAGCAAGATCTCTCCTCCATAAAGGAAAAGATGTTGGAATGAGGGGAATTGGAGAAGGTCTCTCAATGAAGGCAATCAATCATTTACTAACTTATTCCAGCAGTTGTTCTAGATTTGATATTTTCAGCTACTTTCAAGCATTTTCTGATCTATACATTGTAAGTATTTTTATTTCTCTAAACATACAGTATATAAAGAAATAATACATTACATACACAGCAATATTAAGATAAATATATGGTGTTCTTTGGTAAACACGATCCTAACCCTAGCGATTCATCTTAGAATACAGAATTGTTTCGTTCGTCACCTACTTTACAATTTTACGTGGACAAACACCTAGATCAGGGCTACCAACTGCTGTCAATGCCGAGAAAAGTTGCGTGTAAGTTGAGTTGCATCTGTCTAGGCGTTCTCACAACTGCAAATTACGTGGACCCCAAGCAATGTAATTAAAGCACTTAGGGGGGGGGGGGTAATTTTGTGGTTGGGTGTACATACGACAACGTGAATAGTATTATTAACCTTCTCATACACAAGGTTCATCACACTCGAATTTCAATAATTTTCGGAGATGGTCGAGCAACCATTTTCCCGATCTTTGGGCCACTTCAGATGGATTGACCCCGTACTGCTTACGTATCTATATTTTACATTTTGTTTAGTCCATGGAAGCAAACAAACTAATCGAATTTACAGGGATGTGGTTTGTGTCCTAGAGAACATTTACCAATTTTTCTTCCTTTGGCAATTCCAAAATTTAACGGATGATCCTATGTAGCTCCTTCTAAATTTAAGTGAAGTACACTATTATACCTATGGACCTATTTAAAAGAACGAGTCCTTAAATTCGTCCATATAACCATATGATGTTATTGAGTATCATCAAAGAAGATAAATAAGTTTAACAACCTAACATGAGTTATGAGGTATCGCTTACGTTTATAGTTTTTAGTTATTTCTTACCTACAGAAGGAAATAGGTGGACCTACCAGATTTACAGTGGTATATATCTAGTTGATAGAGAATGTTTATCAGTTTGGTTTTCTAATACTTTTTAAGTTTGAGTGATGCTTTAACACATTCTCACAGATCTAAAAATGGGTGTGTTAATCTACCCACGTCGATTGAAAGGGAATGGACACTTGTTCCCATCCATATACCATAGCGTAATAAAGCCTCATCAAAGAAATATCTGAAATTTTAATTTTTGTCAATCATTTACCCATAAAAGGAAACAAGATGGACCACCCAAACTTACAGAGGTACATATCCCAGTTCTGTACTTCCAAACAAACTTAAATTTGATTATGGCAAAATTTAGGGGTGATGTCCTATGTACCTCTCCCAAAATTTAGGATTAGGACAAGGTACCCCTGTAAGAATCAAGGGGGGATGGTCCCATGTATGCATAGATCGTTGATCCTGGGCCAGGTGTCTGGGTCTTGACGCAGGGGTCATCAAAACTTTTGCTGACTAAGCGTTCATAACAGGACCAGTGTTACTGCGTTTACTGATTTTTAAAACGATCCATTAATTTTTAAATGGCCTTCCTAAAACAAGTAGTGAGTTCATCACTGGCATTGGCAGTTGCCAAACTTTTATTTAGGGTATTACGCACTTTAATTTTGGTGAGGACGTTTTCTGGTTTCTCTTAATCACAGGAAGCAAATACAATACAGTGATATCTCTTAGTTCGAACTTTTAGAATGTTCTAGTGTTAGAAACTCTAAAATTTTACTCACAGTTCGAAATATATTTGTTAATTTGAACCAAGTCCATCATATGGCAGTATAGGTGAGGGTCTGGAGTTTAAAAGTTTTTAAGATCTTTATAGGAGCTGAAAATATCACGTTGTCTTTATACTTTGTATTAATTATTTAGAAAACTACTTTTACATTATACGGTATATTTATTTACTTTTTCCTGCAAAATTGCTTTATGATGCTTGTTGAAGTTGTTAATTAACTTGCATTATGCACTGTATGCATGAATTGAATTTACAAATATAATACAGGGTGAGTCAAAAGTCCTTGGACACCTGCATACGTTTGACGGGAAAAGTAAAAAGTGATGATGGGAACAGAGGTTTCATGAGGGGCCGCAACTTTTGGAGTGTATGTCATTCATGGTCGCCATCTTGAAATCCGCCATTTTAAGTTCAAGTCAATTTTTTTAAAAATGGGAATGGGGTGTATGACACATGAAATAACACTAGCTTGAGCTCAAGAATTTAGTAGTGTAATATGTTTTTTCTATCTTGTACAGTTTAGAAGTTATTAATGAGGGGGGAAATTACCTTGATACTAAATGCTACAACACATGTTCTACGTGTTGTCCATCCCGTGCAATGCACAACTGTACTCGCCGCAACTACTCTGACTGCACACGGAGGAGAATGTCTCCTGAAATTTGGTCACAGGTTTGTTGGATGCGATCCTCCAGGTGTCTCAAATTACGGATTGTCTCAGCATACACTATCAGCTTAAGATGTCCCCATAGATAAAAATCAAGGGGCGTTAAGTCAGGGGATCTGGGCGGCCACTCCACGGGACCACGGCGACCAATCCACTTCCTTGGCAGTTGTTCATCCAACCATTCACGAGCACCAAGTCCATAGTGTGGAGGGGCTCCATCGTGCTGAAAATAAGATGGGAAAATGCCGTCATCGTTCAGTGTGGCAGGGAACACAAGGTCCTGCAGCAGCATCAGATACTGTGGTGCAGTTAAGGTGTTGTAAATGAAAAATGGCCCAATGATGCGGGTGTCCCATATGCCACAGCACACCATCACCTTCGCTGGACTATGTTCTCGACTCGGGTCAACCCAGTTCGGATTTGCGTCACACCAGTAGCGACAATTGTGTCGATTAACCTCCCCGTTCAAAGTGAAATATTTCTCGTCGCTGAACAGTATGTCCTTGGCAAACGCAGGATCCAATTCGTGTTATTCAGTAGCCCACATGCAGAACTCCAACTGGCGATCAGGGTCATCCTCGTTCAGTTTATGTTGCATGTGCAGCTTGTAAGGATGCCACTGATTGGCTTGCAATATCCGGACAACGGAGGATTGGCTTATTACACATGTTAGGGACACACGACGGGTACTTCGTTTAGGCCTTTTCACAAACGACGCAACAACCACCGTTACAGTTTCCTCATTGGTGGCAGTCTTTCGTCGCCCACTACGTGCCCTATCTTGAACAGAGCCCGTCTCCCGGAATTTGATGATCACGTGAGCCACCGTGCTGTGTGATACCGCTTCTCTGTCTGGGTGCCGTCTCTTGTAGTCAGCTGCTATTGTTCGATAGCTGTGTTCCCTGATATAAGGATGATTCCGATCTTCTGTTCACGTGTCAGACCCATTTTAGATCACTTGGAGCAAAGAGAGAACTGGGTCAGTATCAAGGTAATTTCCCACCTTTGAACATTAATAACTTCTACACTGTACAAGATAGAAAGAAGCAAATTACACCACTAAATTCTTGAGCTCAAGCTAGTGTTATTTGATGTGTCACACCCCCTTTCCATTTTAAAAAAATTGACTTGAATCCAAAATGGCAGATTTCAAGATGGCGGCCATGAATGACATACACTCCAAAAGTTGCGGCCCCTCATGAAACCTCTGTTACCATCATCACTTTTTACTTTTCCCATCGATTTTCAAACTTATGCAGGTGTCCAAGGACTTTTGACTCACCCTGTATAACTATTAGAACTAAATTACAATAAGTACTGTAGAATGAATATTTACATTTTTCCTGTAATTTTCTGTAAAATGATTTCATATGAACAACTAAAAACATTAAGATTTCAATAGAATTGCGTATTGATATGCGTGTATATAATTTTTGTCCTAATTAAAACTATTGTTCAGTAATTTCTGTGTTATTACCTGTATTGCAATTACCTGTAACTGAAAATTCGAGTAGATTTCTACCACTTCCGGTTACAGTAGAGTAATTAGAGTGAAGAAATAATCCATTCTTAGGACGCTTGATTGATTACAGAATACCGATTCTCGCTGTATATTACAATTTTTACTTTATAGTGATCAATGTTAAAACCAGAAGCGGTTGATTTTTGTCACTTTCGGTTTGAATGAACTCGATTCCAAACTTTTAACTCTTTATTTACATCCTGGATAAAGCTGACGGTGATCCATGAATTAGTTCTTGAGTTTTTTTAATCATCTGAAAGAGTAGACATACATTTTTTTTTTAATTTCCATGACTACGGACAGGGAATTTTGGAAAACCATACCTAGCAATCAGTTTCGAGATTGGGTAAAATATCATCTTCCATTGATGTTAGCACATGTTTATTGTAAGTACACACTGCAGTAACTTAATGTTTAAGGGATTTGTTCCTTGTAACATTACTTCCCCTAATTCTTCTTTGAAATAACAGAGTAGTGATTTTTTTTCTTTCCTGATTTATTGAAAAATTGAGTAAATTAAGTATGGCAAAAAATTGATTAAATCTAAATCCCATGTGACATTCAAAACTCGGGAACTAATAGTCCACATGAAAATATTTCGCATGTATATTAAGCAGGTTAAAGTCTACTTTTAAGACAAGTTTAGTCAAGATCAATGAGTTCTGTAGATCGTGTACGATATGTACTGTCCTTGTGATATATTTTTTAAATGTAATGACGACGAAATGTAAAGGACGAAAAACTGTTTATTTGGCCACTTATAGTTCAACAGCAAATGTTAACTTACCTACCAAACTTAAGGAATACTAATTGCAAATTACTTGATCTACGTAATTTCACAAATGTACGGTAAAATTAAGTAAGTGTGTCCAACTTAATAGATTACACTATGTTTGAAACTACGAATGGTTGCTTCCAAGAATTATAATGATGAACTGCCGCTTCTTATAGTTTATTTCAAAATAACATTATAAGGAAAAAGAGGTTTGAAAGGATTATAAAAATAATAGTCTGTAGTTTTCTTTGATTTTTTATTATAAAATTAATATCAACATTATGACTAGAGTATAAAAACATGTAAACAATAAATGCAAACTTGAATTTCAGTTCAAGCACGAATTCATTAAATGCATTTCATATGTACGGAGTAAAATGTACTTTGAATGTAAAATATATCTTGTACATATTAACTTCATTTTGACAATATCACTTAACCTACATAAATTCAAAAAACACTAAATATCTATTTTACTCTCTTGTTCTAATTAATGAAAATTGCGAAAAAAACAATATATACTAAAAGGTATATATTGCGAAATGTAGTAACTTATTTGTGGAAAGTTTTTGTATTTAAGTAACTTGACTTCTCATTTACTTTCTGAATGCAACAGGCAATAAATTGAATAACTGCTCGGTGATTCTTTTTGCTAAATAAAGCATTCTTAAAATATTCTTATTAACCTTTTTTCATGAGAAACTAGTATTTTGTTTCAGAATGTGAGTTTCAGGATGATAGAATGGTATTATTTCATACAACTAAAAACAAATAAAGTTTAGCAATAACGAATTAACAAATTTTTACAAAATATGAAAACACTGAAACAATACGATAAAGGAAAATAGTTTCGTTTGTAGCAACGAAGGTTTTGTGCATAACTCTTAAATGAATTATGACATATGTTGACAACTTCAATATGTTTTGAACATTTGTTTCTGAATTTCAGTTCTGCACCCTTGTTTAAACAGAATATACCTATCAAGTTACAAATTTTGCATTACGGAATTTTGAAAATTGTTTCAAAATTGTATCTTCAGAATTTAAATAAAAAAACGTTTAATGTGTAGAAAAATTTTCATAAAAACTAAATATAAATATAACATAATGCGAACAGAAATATAACAAAACACAAATAATTAAACTGTTATGCTACAAAACAGACATAAAACTGCTCTCTACTTGTATCACGAGAGAAATTAATGGAAGTTGCTTCACATCTTACAAACATAGTTTGGAAATATTTCATTTCTAGATTTTGATATGGAAATACAAATCCACTCAAGTGCTGTGGAAAATAATGTAAGAATTGAGACCGTTCTTTTATGATATTATTTAGAAAGAATACAATTGTATATATTCTTTTACTAATGCACTTTTATCTGTACTGTTGAGCTACAACATATCAGAGTTTGAGTTCACGGTTACTAAGGAAACGTATTTTAGTACATGTGTACACAGCATAATGAGCTAGGGCGATACAACCACTGGAGTCATTGATCTATAGAAATTTGAAGACTACGTCACTGTATTCAATTAGTCTCAATTTTATCCATACAACTTAAAAATATCTCTGCGCTGATAATGCTAACAGGCTAATTTACTTGTCAATTAAATGTGGTTGTTTCACTGATTCGATTTTAAAGTCTACAAAATTGTATACAGTCTGCGGAATTTATAATTAACGTTAACATCCGAAAGACAAGGTTTTAGATTCCAAGTGTATTTGGAACCCTATTTCCTATGAATTTAGCAAATACAATAGTTTAGACTTTTGTAACAAGTCTCATATAGAAAACCACTTTCTTTTTTAAATGAGTGTATCAACTATTTGGTTGAAGTTAATTCTAATATTGTAATCATAAGGTAAGACCACCTGCTTTGATAAAGGCCACAATTTTCGAAACTGAGAATAAATTCCACTTCATACGAATACTTCTCTGTTTGTTTAAGGGTGCAGACTATTAAATAATTTTGAAAAACTAATAATTTTTCTTTTGCCCGTTTTTCGGAAGTGGAAAGAGGTAATAAAATGTAACTTACCACAATAATATATAATGTTATTGTACACCCGAAAATATAAATCGGAAGAATTTTCAGTGTTGCCATCCATAGAAATTACAGTGTGACCAGAATTTGAATTACTCAAAAATCTAGGTTAAGGCAGTGACTAGAAAAATGAACTCAACGGTAATTGATGACTTACCATGCTGTCTATGTTTCTTGTTTACTACTTTTTAAATAATATTTCTATTTATTTTATAAAACTTATATAAATTATTACAAAATAAATAAGTTATTACAAAATAAATCGAATCATTATTTAAAAAGTAGTAAACAAGAAACATAGACAGCACGATAAGTCATCAACTATCGTTAAGTTCATTTTTCTACCCGCTGCCTTAACCTAGATTTTCGAGTAATTCAAATTCTGGTCACACTGTAATTTCTATGAATGACAACACTGATAATTCTTCCGATTCGTATTTTCGGGTGTAGAATAACATTATCTATTATTGTGGTAAGTTACATTTTATTACCTCTTTCCACTTACGAAAAACGGGCAAAAGAAAAAATATTAGTTTTTAAAAAATATTTAGTAGTCTGCCGCCTTAAGGAAATAGTTTAACGGTTCCGCTAAGTAAAACATAATTCTTTTGTGTTCGTATATTATACTGTATTTCCTACAGGTTCACATTGTAGACTTTACAATCCTATTTCACTATTGCAATACCAACATTTTCAATAATTAACAAAATCTAAATTAATTTCCCATACTCTAGTTAAGGAAAATTATACTTAAAGACCACAGGACAAAAAGGCGAAATGCCACTATTTAATCGAAATTGAGTTATAGATATCAGCGTGTACTCTTTGAGTAGAATTTCCTATCGTAATATTATAGACAAAAAATGGTTGTGTTATCTGTCAATAGCTTCTTTGACCCTGCTATATACTAAGTAAGTAATGGTTTCAAAGTTTAAAATTCAATTTTCTCAGAATGAATAAAAGTTAAATTTTCACTCTTCTTCTCTGTGGTCCTCATTAACATTTCCTTATTGAGATATTTCCAAAATACTTTTTAATAACGTTTCATAAAAATTCAAGGTTAAATTTTAAAGATTTACTTAATCTTTAACATACGTTTTCAAACATCTTAATATATACATTAGTACACGTGTAGCATATTATAATAGAAGTGCTGCACCGTTTTTGAATATTTACTCCATATATGCATATTTAAACAATATCAGGAATTGAAAAATTTGTAACCACTTTAATGAAAAATGCAACATTAACCACTTCTCTACTATACTACTCAGATCTTATTGAAATGTTATTTGTAAAAAAAAAAAATATTTTAACGTAAGTTCAAAACAAATTAACTCAATAGTAATATAACTATTGTCTCTATTTCCTTTAATTGTATCTGCTGCTATAACATAACATGATATTAAATCTTGAAACAAAAGAATTCAAGTGAAATTTCATTACATATAACGTAACACTGTTTCCTACATTTCGGCACATTATGATAGTATATTTTATTTGTAGTGAGAACATATACCTACGTATGCAAAAATTACGTTTCTTTATCTCTCCAGTCACGTGTTGGCTTAAGATTTTGATAATAGCTTTCATATCAAAGAGATGTATTAATCTGTAGATACTAGTTTTAAAAAGATCTTGTTGTATTTGTAAGAAGAAGCTACTTTATTAAGAGATTTATTTTCTTCAAGTGATTTTACGTATCGAATTCGTGATCACATTCAAACGTATTTCTTTCCATTACTAAAAGACATTGAGTGATTTTATGAATAATAAATACATGAGTCCTCATCAAATCAGTCAGAAAATACACTTCTAAATTGCATGATGGTAATTTTAATAGATTGCAACGCAGAACAATAAAAGTGTAATAAGACATACATATCCCTTCGAAGTGAGTTTACATACTAATTCATTAACTTTTATCTACTGGAAAACCAGTGACATTAAATAGCCATCTCGTAAGCTGCAATTTCAATAGGGCTAATGTATTATCTGTCATAAAATAAAATGCATGTTTTTCTTCCTTTGACCCTTGAAGCAATGGAAGATATGAGAGAATCAGTTCACTTAATAATGTAATTAATCTTATTAAAACTTTTAATGCTGTGAGTCCTGGTAAAATAACAAAGTACATTACGTTTTTAAATGAAATTTGCACAACACATAATACAAATATTGTAACAAGTAGGAAAAATAAGAAAATCTGTTATATGGTAAGTTCCACACAAAAGAAACACAAAAATTATGGCATCTTTAAAGTTTATAATAGGAATGCAGCACGTGAGTATATGACGTAGTGCCTAACGTTCTTATCTAAAAATCAGCTGATTCATGTTCGAATCTTTTTCAAGTATACTTTTTCTCTTTTTGTCGAAGGAACAGCTATTTAATGTAGTACTAGAGTTTTAGGTATGGTTTCATTCTGTTAAATTTTTCTTATTTTTTAAAGATAATAATATAAGGTTACAAATATGAATCTAGATCGAAAGTAAGAGTGTTCTAGATTTATGTCCATTAATTAAATATAGAGATAAGCTGACATCCCAAACTAAATATGCACGTAACTGAAACGAAATCAGCAAGTGTCTACCAAATGACTCAACCAGTATTTCTGTCTCTGTCCATTCGTTTGTCTGTTTCACCATAACTCTTGTAAAATTTATTCGATTTTAACCAAACTTGAATATGCCTTCTTTTAATCTTTAGAATATACTTGATGTTCGAAGAATCTATCAAAAGTAACAGTGTAAAAGAAAAGAAAATCCTCCACATGCTGCAAGTTTTGTCATATAGAAAATAATTTTCTGATAAGAACTACGTAAACATGATTTGAATTGGATAAAACGTAGCGCATACGTTCTTTAGGGTTTTCCAATCATCCTCAATGGTTGCAGTTGAAATCGATCAAATATAAGTTTGTAAAAGATGTAATTCCCAAAACTTCGAAGTTTCATTATTGAAATAATATAATACTATGAAAATAAGTTTCTTGGATAACTTTACAACAATGAAACAATGTTGATGCAATATGGCGTATACTTTCTTTCATGCTTCTCATCACTCCACTGCACGGGGTTAAAGTCTGTCAAGAATTTAAAAGTGAATCCCCTATGAAATATAAATCTATATAAGTAGTATTTGACTTGGATCAACATACCGTTTATTTCCTTTGAGGTCTTCAATGATTCCCCTTGAATGTAGTTAAAGTCAGTAAAAAAATAAGTAATGAATTTACTGTATGGATAAAAAATGTTCCACGATAACATTTCTAAACAAATATTCGGTTTTTGTGGAATATAGCATACGTCTAACTGAAGCTTTCCAGTCATCTCTCAACTTTCGGGTATATAATCAGGTGAGGATGGGGAAATGAATTGAACCCCTTCCCTCAGCACAGAAAATATGTCATACCATACCTTTCGTAGAAATAAATGTATTTTCATACTATATCTGAACTAGACGTGAGTTGATTTGTTTGGTCGAGAACATAATTGACATCCTCTAAATTGTGTCCAAGCTTTATCAAATTCCCATCGAACACCAACTATTTTCTTGTAAGTACTAAATGCGTTCAAAATTCAATTTAAACTGTTAATACTTTTCCCCGTGATGATCAAGCAAACGAACGCGATATCACTTTTATATATTGACCGAGTATTTGGAACTTGTCTCCTCCCCCTAAAGGCGAATTTTTGAAGGCAATGTAGCGTGCGCGCATGCATTTTAAAATAAGACATTTATATACTAGTCTCACCTCTCTAACATAAGGGATTCGAGAGTTATGCTCTATTTTCGGCATAACTTTTAAATACACTTTCTCTTACGATATACACGTTAATGAATGTAACCTGATAGAAACTCGACTGGAGCCAAATGTTAAATACAGTA
Organism: Thermobia domestica; assembly: GCF_964235325.1. Taxonomy (NCBI): domain Eukaryota; kingdom Metazoa; phylum Arthropoda; class Insecta; order Zygentoma; family Lepismatidae; genus Thermobia; species Thermobia domestica. The sequence continues at coordinate 122,888,555 of NC_137463.1, read as the reverse complement.
TGATAAAATCAGTGATTCCAAGCGGTTGATCCGTATTGCTGTGATGTCAATATATACAACTTCGATGTATATATTAAGCAAAAATTATAGAAATTGCCCAACTTCTCCACTTAATGTCGAAATTTTTAAACAAGGTTTGAATATGTGCTCACTTGTTTCTAATAAGGATTTTATATACCAATTGTTTATCTCCCTAACGTGAGATGCTCTAATTTTTCATATATTTTTAACCTTATGTAATCCATTAAGAGACACATTTTACTAAAAATTACGTGACAACAACCTGGTTCGAGGTAAGTCTTAACTATGTTAAAACATGTGAGTTTCGTTTCACAGTGTGTAACTAAGATTTCTAAACTATGCATATTTAATACTAAAATTTCAAGTAGTACATCTGTAAGTACTTGTTGCCACAAAGTAATAAAATCAAAAGTAAAACCACCTCCTCGGACTCTGAATTCATATCAAAAAGCCATTACTCGCTATCCCTTACGCATTTTGTTCTATGACGATAAAGCTGAAACAAAAAGTTGCTTATTTCAACCACTTCTTGTTCCAATGTAGGGCTAAGAGAGGAGATGTTACCTGTTCTTCGGAAACGGAATGGATTACAAAAAGATTTAAAAAATAAAAGCTCTTGTTGATACCTTTTGATCTACGGTAATCAGTATTGAAACCGGAAATAATAGTAAATTTGAAAAACTTTCGGTTCTGGTAGAATATTGTGGATAGTCATATTATGTTGTCTTAAGATGCTGAATAGTTTACAAAAAATAGCTTCTCACTATCTATTACCGTTTTCGTTCTTTGGCAATACTCTTAGTTTTCCTAGTTCTCCGTAGTTCTCTTTAATAGAAAAATCTAGAACGGTCTTTATGCTTGTAAAATCCTATGCATCCTCTTCCCTTGACAAAAAGAAAGATTGAAGAATATAGAATCACACCTAAAATTATATTCATAGTTTTTTTGTTGTTGGTTTTGTTATCCTACCGGATCAATGAACAACAAAAGCAAAGCGCGACGAAGATTTGAACATCGGTCGTTTGGGTAGAAGACTTGTACGGATTCAATCAGTCACGGAATAATATGGAGGAAAATTTATGTATTCTGTAAATACGTGGCTAATAGCTGTAATTTTCAAGCTGTGAAAGAACGTAGTTTTACTTTCTTTTATTAAGTTTTATAATTCTATAGTGTCTTCTGTGTAGTATAAAGAGGAAGATAATGCATTTATAGATTTTGTTAGGGATTGGGCCTTTGAAGCCTTTAAAACATTTAATGTAATATCGAGATGATAAACGGTACACGTACGGATTTCGTTTTCTTGGTGCGGGGCAAATGATACTATCCCACGAAAAACATGCATCTTCTTTTGTGACAATTTTAGAAAAATAAAATTTTCATATTTCCAAATTTTGTGCAAATGACATAATTTTCTTAAAAATAAGCTCCTCAAATACTTCTTCCCTTTATGTTTTTTCTTGTTAAAAATATAATTCGTTATTCCGCATTGTTATACTACTTTCACTTACAAAGTTCTGAACTTTTACTCACAGACATGGCTACTTCGTAACATTTTGTCAAATATGGATGAATAAAATTACTTATAGTGGAGAGAAAGAGAATTAGATTATATGTTGTACAAAGTTTAGCAGAAAGATTTCTATTCGAAATGCAACGGCGTTTTCTTTAATAAAGTTAAAATGAAAATCAAGAATGAAACTATGATTTCCTATCATTGCCTAATATATTAAGCAGCCTTTTCCAGAATTCATGGTGATAAGAAATATCATTAGTCCATTTTAAACATGCCCTTTTCTTCATAAAATAATCTAAAGTTTTGGGTATTTTAGAAATTGGAATATCTTCAAGGAAAATGATTATGATCTTTCTCCCTGTTTCTAGGTACTGATACTCAGCAAAATGCATCTCGAAAAGACACCAGTGGCTTTGTAAAAACATTTCTGAAACTACTAGAAGAATGACTTTACTACTGTTTATTTTGTTGACTATATTATTTATAATACCATCACCCACTTGAAAATCTCTCTCGTGCAGACAAATTTTTAAATTAGCATTGTTCTCCAGATTTGGAATCAAACTATCAATAATCCATGATCTATCTTTACTAGAATATGACACAAAAATATCGTAATTATAATTTATGTATTTTCGATATGATTTAGATTGGTAGATGGAAATCGGTATATTAGAAGCCCAAGCACAACGGGTAAATCCTATCTTCCAATATGCAAGAACAGCGCCTATTGAAAGTCCAATAATCAAAATACCAGCCAATATAATTCCTTTTATATATCTCTTACCATTAGTACATTTTAAATTATGTTGTGCAAGTTGAAAGGAAAGATGTCTGGAGTTTTCTGTACAAGTGTAACTGTGAGAATCATTGATATATTTGACAATTTTTTGAGGTCTTCTTGCTATAAAATCGTAAAATTCTCTAATGTAGCACCCACATTTGAAAGTGTTTACAGATAAATCGATATCATTTATGTCGTTTAAATCTTCAAACATTGCAGGTGTTATTACCTCAATGAAATTTTCGGTCAAATATAAGCTTTGCAATACTTTGTTTTGATAAAATATTTGTTCATTCCATTCTTCAATAAAGTTGTGACTTAAATCCAATATTTGTAAAGATGGAAGTGATTCAAATGTTATTTTGTTTAAATGTACAATTTTATTTCTATTCAAAAATAATTTCTCCAACGATTTTAAATCATGGAATATTCCTTTCTTGGAGGTATTTGTTGGCATTAATGTTGTCAACTCACAGTACTCAAGGTGTAATTCACGAAGGTTGGCGAGACCAACGAATGTAGTTTCATCGATGACAGACGAAAGGTTGTTTTTACTAGCATCTAGATACCGAAGATTAGTTAAATAAGAGAAAGTGTAATGCCCAATACCACCAGCAATTGAGTTTCGTAAACTCAAATGTTGAAGCCTTTTCATTCCAGCAAATGTCTTTTCTGTTATGTTAATTAGCTGCGAGTATGATAAATCTAGAACCTCAAGATTTGTTAAATTCTGGAATGATTTGGGAAGAATAAGTAAAGGTGCATTTTTCATAAAATAAGAACTTGGATTATTACTTAGGTTTAAATATTTCAGCGATAGTGACAGCGTTTGTATAGCGTCTGGAATTTGAATGAGATCATTGCCAGACAACAGAAGTCTTTCTAAGTATCTCAAGGAATCGAAAGTACCATCTTCTATGGTCTTTATGCTTGATATCTCTAAATTGAGAACTTTCAAGTTGTTCATTTCTGGGAAAGAATGTCTAGTTAACTTGATAAAGGCGTTTCCTGCTAGAGACAAATGCTTTAATGAGTCGCTCACATAACGTAATGCTATAGTAGGAATTGATTGTAATCCACACATTCTGATTGAAAGATAAGTAAGACTCCCATTCTGAAGTCCTTTCGTTATATTTGGCAGCGTTGAATATATCATTGGATTCATGCTAACATCTAGGGTTTTTAAGCGAGACCTAAAAGGAACCAGAGTGCCTGCAACAGAAGATATAATAATTAAAATAAGAAATGGTTTCTTACTTTAAAAGGTTATTACTACCACTTTGTGTTATCTTCTAATTCTTCCTTTGTTATCTGTATTATTTATCTTCTTTCTACCCTAGTGCATTAGCACTTCATAGATACTCGTAATTTTATAAAACAAACTTATTATTAGCCTTTATTAATGAATTTACAGTTTCCGACTTCAATTTTTTACCAAGAATTTTCTATTATTGGCTCAGTGATAGGGCAGGATTATCACATTTGTGCACAAAGTACGTACATTGTTGAAGACTTTGCTGAAACTTTGTAGTAAACTTTGCATACGAACCTCATTGAATTACTTTACGCTTTAATATTTGGATTAATGAGATAACAATACCTTTAGAAAGTACAATGCTTAGTTAATTAAATAATTTATAGAACATTCAATTACAATTAAGATAATGCTTAACAAAAGTTAGAAGTAAGTTTAATGAAAGAAATTAAAATAATTTTGAAAACTTGAACCATTTTGCAAGCTCAACATTCAACACAAAGCAACAGTACAAAAATGCAAGTACAATGCAAAATATTACGTCGTCGGCCATCATAGTATTAAAGAAATATTATTTATGTCCATTAGAAACATATAAATGCATGATGGCCCATAGTAACGTTCAAACTTTTGAATATATCAGGTTCTCCAAAAAAAAAGTTTTAACAGATTTTCACGCAGTAGTGTGGCATACGAAGATAAATAGTCAATAAATCACTTCTTACCTCACTATAACGACTTGCCCTTTGTACAATCAAAATCCAAGATAACGTTTTTAGTTCCAACTAGGGTACTGAATTTATTCTTATTAATTGTTTTTTAACTTCGAAGTGAACAACCTACACCCAACTGAAGTTTCTCGAAATATTGATCATTTGATTATTTATTATTGATCACTTATTTTATTTTGATTAATTTTTCGATTATCTGATTATCTGAAGTCTTAGAAAGTATTTGTTTGTATATTCCATAAATGTGGGAAATTATGGATTATAATTTTAAATAAGTATTATAGTTAATATTATTATTAAGCATATAAGCATATACTTTGCAAGGTAAATCATTCTTTAATCTAACACGCAAAATTTTACAAATCTAATTATTTCATTAAAGAATCAAGCAATCAATATATTGAATAAGACAAAATTGTTTGATTTTACATAAGATGCCGCTACTAGAGCTTAATTTTCTTTACCCCCATTTAAACAAACTTTGTTAGATTATAAATATTATATACCTGTAATGTCAGCGCAGGTATTAATTTGTCGAAATTGGTACAACTTTGTGTAGCCAGTTTATTATTAAAGATGGAAGGAAATGAACAATGCTTTCGTTATACGATTCTAAATTATTTCAAGAAAGGCGAAAACGGTACCGAAATGCAAACTAAGAAAAGTAAAATGCATGGAGAAGTTCTTGTAATTGATCAAATGTATTAAAAATGTATTGACAAGTTCGTGATAGTTTCTTGATAAACAATACTCTATCGGCAGCCTCCTTTAGACTACACGGCATAACTGGGACATAAAACTGAAAGATTTCATTTCCAATACTTTACGGTCAAGTATATCAGTTAAAGTGTTAATAGCTACTTAAGATATTAACTGAGAACGTAGGAGACAGTCAACATCAATAGTCGGAAATCATTTCCACAATTTTGATTATTTCAACAACCATGATGCTTGAGTTCAACATAAAATAATTATTGAAGTATTCTTGATTGTGTTTCTGTATGCAATTGTTTACTTAAACACTGCAAAAACATTCCGTTTTTAAAACAGCTTGTGATGTTCGTTTAACTGTGTATACGGTACAATATTGTGTCATACAATAGATTGTAGAATCAGCTAAATGAACCACCACGAATTACACCAAGAGCCGTTCTTTACCGGTTATAGATAGAAGGATATAACGAAAAACTAACAGGTTAATTTCAACAATTATTAATCTAATTAGAGAAACGAAAGAAGAGTTTCCCAAAAGTGTCTAATATTAGCTGACAGAAAAAATATAATAAAATATTCCATCATGGTAACGCAAATTGTCCATGTCTTTAATAACCTAGCATATAGCATGTCTTATCATGTCTTTGATAAAGCTGTAGCATATTGACTTTCAAAATGTCAATTAACTTGCAATAAATATTCACTAAACGTTGTACCATTATATTTTTAGTTATTTCAATCTTTACAAAATTCAATTCGTAAATATCGCCTAGAATAGTTCTCAGCTGAGAATGGTAAATAGTTTCGGGAAAATGAAATGATGAATTTGCTTGAAGGACAGCAAAAAAGCTGTAAAGTTATTGATTAAAATTAAAACCGTGTCTTAGTTTTAAATAAGAATGAAGTAAAACTTTTCTTCTAACCTAATAGTTACATTGACATTTAAACATATCTATCATTTTAACGATATATTTCATAGAAGCTACAATACCAAAGTTCCCTGTTTTCACAAGAAAACTTAATTATTAACGTAGAGGAACTCTTTTACTTGCTCTGAACTCTGGGAAATTTCAAAAGATGTTTGCGACACTTATTTGTTTGACAAAACAATCTTGTATAGTAACGATAAATTTGGTTCCTAAAAGTCTCTTATAACATGTTTTGTAACTTTTCTTAAAACAAGTTTATACCTTTACAATATTCAAAATTGTCGTACAACTAAATCAATTAATGGAAACATAATTCTCAGTGGTAATTTGCCATATGATATACGGAGTTTATTATTATTATTATTATTATTATTATTATTATTATTATTATTATTATTATTATTATTATTATTATTATTATTATTATTATTATTATTATTATTAAGTCATTCACTCATTCTGGTTCATACGTTAATCCAGATACCTAGCCATTTACATTTTGTTTTCTAGTCCCTGTCATAGCGGGTACTATGTTTTACGTAACCTATCTTGAATACTAAGTGTTTATCTTTTTTTTTAAGAGATGCTTTTGTTAAGTGACGGAGTGATGTATGACGTATTAAATGAACATAATAAAAGAGTAAATGAAACAGTCCATTCATACACGTGACTATTGAAAGTAAAGCAGTTAATTTAAATATACACATACTGTTTTTAAAAATACATTTTCCCAGTGCCCAAACTCCATGTACGATAAATTGACGAATGGGAATATTACAATACTTAATTACAATTTGTAAACTTTCTTTTTTTTGTTCTATAAATACATGCTAGGTATTTATCCTAAATATAGCTTATAAATGCTGAATACAACTGTGTTTGAAAGATACTTTTGAATAAATATATTATACAAAACTACTTCCTAGACAAATCGCAACAATTTAATAAGCAATATATAACAAATTGTATTCTATGTATTTATGAATTTTATTTTATATAGGACGAGAAAGAAGGATGACCCTAATTACGATAGATATCAGTGAGTTATCTCTCACGTTATTTTATCTGTAAGGCGCGTGCAACCTATAAGCCATTTGATAACATGATAAAAAAAATAAGATGACAACCTATAAAGCATGATATTAAGATGGAGTTAAAATCAAATTAATTTTATATTGCTAATTTTCACCCGTAGATTTCACTGTGGACTCTAGCATCAATGCTAATTAATTTACGTAATTGTTTGGAATTTAACTTTCATTATCAGCACCGACACTATGTTTATGATTCATTAATGTATAGCTTACTAGAGATCCAGCAACATATGCTGACACTGAAAATTGCACCTGCGTTTCACACAGCAAAGACAGAAACTTAATAATTTAACCATTTTTGTGAAACTTAACTGACTACATAAATACAATACGTGAACTCATTTGACATTCGCGTTCAAACATCAGTGTCCCGTAAATTTATCCATAAACTACTACTGACTTGTAATGAAGAAAGGCTTCACCTTTTTGTCTTGCTTCTTTGTTTTATTGCCAGAATTGTAAACTTGTTTGACGCCAACAATACGTAATTAATAGCGCAACCCACATTATGATTTATTTTTTGTTTAATTATGCTTTATTTTTTCCAAATTGTGTTTTATTATGCTTTAATGTACATTTCAATCATTGTTTTACATTAATTGTGTATAAGGTATAATATTTACTTATCTTGATCTATTTATTAATATTTTGGCAAGCAATTTATTTTATATTTAATGAACTTTCTACTTAATGCACTGTAAAGACATGTGCTTTACTCGAGTCAAAGGATTTTCGTTTTTTATCACTTGTGTGCGCCTTAGAGGTGCATATATACAGAAAGAGAAAGTAAAAGATGCCATCAAAAAGTACAGAAAGTGCTTAAGTTCAAGAGGTACACATAACAATATAGTGTGGAGTTCTTGTGGACTATTCAGTGTTGGTGTAAAGTTTTCTTCTTTTCCTTTTTTTCTTTTTTTTCACATCAAAGGATTACATCGGAAAATTTACCGAAATAAAAATAAGCTTTTCATTGTTGCATTGTTATGTTCTCAATGATTTTGCATTGTAAATATTGGTTTTAAAAAGTATTAATATAGTATGTTAAACTTGCAGCTAAATAGAATTTTGCTTGAATTAAGCTATATATTTCAAATTATGCTTTATGCTTTATTTTCTAATATTATGCTTTATTATGTTTTTAAAATTAGTTTCTTCTGGACCCTTAGATAACCACAACGATGTTCAAGGTACCAACTTTATGTCTAAATTGCTATTATGCTTCTCATGCTTTTGGGTTGCGCTAGTAATTAACATAATAATATTTAAATTTTAGCTCTCTATGCATGCAAAGGCTTTTCATTTCTTTTTCACAAGCATAGTGAACTATGGTATTAAGAATTAGAGCACAAAAGTTTATTAGGGAATAGAAGTACCAGTGAGAAACATGAGTCGACTCGGATAATAGTATACCAGTATACCTAATAGGAAAACAGTAATATGCCTAAAAGTAATAACAGAATCGAATTTTAAAATTTGGCTACTGTGTTTTATTAGTACTTAAGAAGGATATGCTTTTTCCTTAAAATGATCAAGAGGAAAATCTTGCAACCAAGATCCACAACTGTATAGTATGCGTTTTTGAAGATTAAATTTAAACATTTATCTCTGTTATGCTTAAAATACATTTAAAATAGCTTTCGTACTTTCATTTAATCTATATGGGCCGCGGTGGCTCAGTGGTAGAGCGTTCACCTCTGGTGCTACGGGTCCCGGGTTCGATCCCAGCCCCGCCAAGTGAACTTTGTGGTGGACAAACACCGTGTGTGTGGGTTTTCTCGGGGTTTTCCCGTTTCCTCCCACTTTCTTCATTCCACCATTTCATTCATTACTCATCATCACCGTCTTCTTTAGCCTAACCGGCATAACCGCGGGACGTAAAACTCAAAGATTTCATTTCATTTTCATTTTCATTTAATCTAAATTTAACACATACATGTGCATTTTTTAAAAGAAAGTTTATCTAACAAACGAATATAAAAATAATTATTCATGTAACATTTTTCTTGTCATATTTTATAGAGAAGCAGAAATGCATTTTAAAATTTGTCCTGCTTCTTAAAACTAAAGTATTATGTGAGTAATAAAAAGTTTTTGTTCTTGGTGTAGTATCTTAAATACCACTAATACATTTAGCTTTATATTGAAAAGTATTAGAAAAAGTGTAACAAATTTAGTAGCAAATTTAATAACACGATAATTAACTATAAAAAACTAAAATTACGTCTATTGATCCTTTATATTATTACTGAACATCAGCCATAAAACGTATACGATATTTTTATATGACTTCTCATTTTATGGGAGTAAAACTATTTTTTATATAAATTTTAACTTTGGATGCCAATAAACATTTATTTTATATTAAAAATAGTCATTTTCAATTTGATAGAGAATATATAGCTCAAAAAATTTGAAAATGTAAAATACCTATGAAAATAAATAATGTAGGGTCAATGTGTTTATTCTGTTATGAATGTAAAATAGCTTTCCTGTCAATGCCGTCTTTCATCTTTGTTCCGCAAAACGATTAGTTTTGTTTGTTACGATATATAGTACTTTTACTGATTAAACCTTTAGTTTTGTAATCTACCTTCTTTGAATAATACTAATACTACTACTACTACTACTACTACTACTACTACTAATAATAATAATAATAATAATAATAATAATAATAATAATAATAATGCTTAGAATAATAATAAGCTACACAGTAGAAATAATAAGGCTTTGTTCTTTATTCATACAGTAATTATAATGGAGAGGCACTAGAGTGCTTATCTTTGGTACGTGGAGTTCCTGGTTCCATCTCCTTCAAGTAACTTTGCGGTAAAACATCGTGTCAATGGATTTTCTGGGAGTACTTCTCTTTCCTCCCATATTCTCATTCAACCAATTCTTCCATCATAATTCACTTGCTTTAATTATCGTCTCGCTTTGCCTAAATGACATAACTGTGGGACGTTAAATTCAAAGATTTTAATTAGCTTTAGTAGTTATCATATCTAGAAAAAATATAAAGCATTATTTTTTTTGTTCTTATTAATCAAACCAATAGAGATTGTATTAATACATTATTCCTTGTTATTGCCTAAATAACAATTCTCATCCACCATAGTTTAGTCTATAAAATACCTCTGAATAAATGCATATAAAAGAATAATCATAATACATACCTGAATCAACGTGTTGCAGTTTACAATACTTCATGCTTAATACTTCGGAGCCATTTTGCAGCCATGTGAAGGAGTCATTGGTTAATACGCAAAGAGAATTGTCGTCAAGAGTTAGGAGATGTAGCTGAGGTAAAACACCACCCGACGAGTCAGTAAAATTATAGACTTCAGCATCGTTCAAGCCAACACCACTTTCGACATCGTGACAGTCGCGAGAAAAAGAATGATGGACAAATGTCGATGGTTTCAGACTAATTATGTTATTATGATTAAGTTTCAAATTTCGTACTTGTTCAGCACCTTTAAAAATTTCCGGTGCTATTTTCAAATACTTATTTCCTGATATATCGATATCTCGTAGATTTTCGTAGCGCTTAAAGATATTTGGAGGAAATTTTAATATTGAAGTATCGATAATACTAATTTTCGTAACGTCATATGGAATCCAAGTGGGCATTATTCTAATATCTTTACCTTGGCAAACAAAAGTATATGTGTTGCTCGTCTCAGATTGTATGCAGGAACAACCTGAACATGAAATATTTTTCTGGTCTATAGAATTAGCAAGACATTTTCTATTACTAATATTTAGTCTTAGTAGTTGTTCGCATTTTTCCAGGTCTTTATAAACACGAGAGTGCACTAACATAAACAAAAGAACAACCATTAAAATTTGAGAGATTCGAAGTAAGGCCCACATTCTAACACTACACAACACAGAATTTCAGTCACATATAATACAGCCATCCAAAGGACAAACGTTACAGGAAAAAAGTGTATCTTCATCTGTTATATCTTATCATTACATTGATTTGATAACTAATATCAGTGATTACATGGCAGCTCTATTTATTGTTATTGTCTCGAATGTTATCTTGGAAAAGAATAATATTCTGTCATGTAGTGTTGTTTGGAACTGTGAAAACATTGAAATATATTTGTTTCTTCGAATTTCGTGGATTAGTATCAAAATATGGAATCAAAATCAAAAACTGATTAAGTTAATCTAAGGTCCTTTACCCTCTATCTCTACATGATAAGCCATATTAAGCTTAAATATACCTCCATCTATCCGTAAACATTTTAAAAGTCATTTTCGTTTGGAATGTTTTATCTTGTTATTGCGTCTTTCAATATCTTATTCATAAGAATATTTTCAACTTATAAAGGATTAGCCAAATAGACGTAAATATCTGTACTTGCAAGGGTGAAAACAAACATTTCGAAGATCAAAAATAAACAATTTTGCTAAAGTTGTACAATAGGTTATACCTAAGCATACTGTACTAAAAGCAATCAGTTGCTGATATATATATAAGCCATTATATTACTAAAAATAAAGAATATCTCAGGAGGAATATCAATTTTCTTCTTAGATAGACACTAATACTTAAAAAGGTTTTAGACGAATTGCTCTTGTATACGCGATTATAGATATGATCTGTAAACTTGAATACATGGAACAACCTTTATGTATACTGGATTTTAGCTCTATGGGTACTTTTAAGGAAAGTAAAATAATTTCATTATTTTTCAGTATAAGATTCTATAGTTTTCATTACTCATACACACCCACACACCTACACGCACCACATAATATATTTACATATACAGTGCTAGTTCTTTCCTTTGGTCTAGTGACTAGTGCATGTGCCTTTGATGTATGTTACTGGTTCGATTTCCAATGGGAGAGCAATAAAATTTAATTCCATAATAATTTATTTTAATAAATCATATGTCTCCTTGAACCTAAAGGGCATAACCATGAGATATAAAATTTTTAAAACTGTACAGAGCTGTTTGTAAAAGTTGGAACATCAAAAGAGAAAGATGACAATGTGTCCAAGTTCAGTGCAAGATGGTACACATGTACACTCATGTCCAAAATTATTGTCGCATGTCTATAAATATATTGTTGTAGGAATATAATATGATAACGAATTCGACCGGTATTTCTTATAATGTTAGTACGTGTATAATCGGCAAAGACATGTATTTGGTAAATTTCATGTCAGAAGAGCAGTAAATAAGAACAATAAAACAAAAACAAAACTTTCTTGTCCATTTAGCAACATTTTGTTTTACTCATTCTAATTTTCATATTTATAACTCTTTTCTTATGAAATTTACCACATATATACATTTTCCGATTATACACACAGTATCAGTATTAAAAGTACCCTGCAAAATCATTATCAAATTATGTTCTTACAAGAAGACAATTGTAGATATGCGTCAATCATTTTGTACATGAATGTACCATGGTATGACGTACGAACGATTATAATGTCAGCAGGATACCGTATGAATGGAAATGCACGCGTCTTTGCTCGCGAATTGTACTAGTACTTTGAGAGCAGCATTCAGGGAAGAAGCGAACAGAACACGTGCGATCAAACATCATTATGCCACGTCGACATAATCGAAAGTAACGTAATCAAACTTTTGCGTTCGAAAGGGATTGCATGGCCAGGTGCGAAGGTAGCTTCTTATGCCGCCAAACTTATGTACGTACAGGGATAACGCCACGACACTGGTTCAGGTGTGGGAGCAAAGTATAGTTGAGAGCTTATACGCAACGGCAGTGAACCCCGCAATGTGATCACACCATGTGATGACATAATGTCTTGTCCGTATGGCAGTAACGAATGGTATAGCGTTGACCAAGATGTTAAAACCACGCTGTATCATTGTTACATGGAAACCACATCCAAAAACGAATATAACCAAATTTTTTTAAAAAAGTTCATAATAGATGTTTGAGATATGCGTCATACAAAGAAACACTATATCCAATGACATATAATAGTCAATCTTTAACCTGAACTTTAATACAGTAAAAACAACGTGTGCGTGGGTTTCCTCAGGGGTTCTCCCGTTTCCTCCCACTTTCTTCATTCTACCATTTCATTCATTACTCATCATCACCGTCTCCTTTAGCCTAACCGGCATAATCGTGGAACGTAAAACTCATATTTCATTTTATTTCATTTGATACAGTAAGTGAAGGAACATAGGCGAACAATAAGAAAATGCTATTTTTTTCTTAGCAGTCTGGTTTACCAAACCCTTTTATATACTTACTCTGTCTATAGTCCTCCATTCGGATCTCCGGGTGAGGACTACTCCTGAAAGAATCATCAGAGGAGCAAATAATTTTCATTTCAGCATGGGAACCCAGAAAGTACGAATTTTACGATGTGCCAGTAAACTTGAAAATTTAAAAGTAGAAATAAAGAAATGTAAAGTGATCTTGAGCGAAGTGAGATAGTCAGAATAGGGTGAGATAATATCGGGAAATTACACAATATTCTATTTAGGTGACATTAAGGCCGAGAATGGAGTTGCGATAGCGATGAAGAACGAAGTGGCAAGGCGTTCGCATCCCGGCGTGACATTTATTTTTTCTAAATTGGAAGGTATTGTTTACATTATTATTATTATTATTATTATTATTATTATTATTATTATTATTATTATTATTATTATTATTATTATTATTATTATTATTATTATGCATATAATTGTATGAATTGCGATGGCAACTGTCGCCGAAGATTAGAAAGTGAATATGGGAGAACTATGAAATAAAGTAGATAGATGCGCGTAATTTTATTATAAGATTATATGGCGAACGTATTTTATCTTATAACAAACGGTTATCGTCGAATATACACGGTTAAAGGAGCACTCTGTTGGTCAAATTAAAAGGATTCAAAGATTTGTCCCTCTATAAGGAAACATTTCTTATGTGAGTGTCACAATAACTTACTCGAGATTTCTTTCTTTAAACAAATATATATATTTGTTTAAAGAGTGTGTGTGAGAGAGAGACGTTCCTGAACGAGGAACATATCACGAAACTCTCTTCAAGTTAAGGCTACGTCATAGTTTTCAGAGATGGTCCCGATTTACGTTACAATTCTTTAGGTATGGGCACGAGTCGAGTCAAAGGTAATTTTCTCGAGTCCAGTTCCAAGTCGAGTCACTGTTCTGAGGTCGAGTTTCAGTCGAGTCAAGTTTGATAAAAGCTCGCTCGTTTAGCTCGTTTTAACTCGTTTTGAAATCATTACCTGATTAGACTGGAAAGCGAAAGCTATGAGAAATGTAAGCAGTAATGTGGAATATTTTTAGTGTTGCTCATGAGATGGGACATTGCTCGCATTTCGTCTCGTCTCGATGAACAAGACGACAATTAATTTTTATAACGAGACAGCCTCAAATGTCGTTAGAACTAACATAAGTATGTACTGTATTTATTACCATCAAGGCTAAGACCTGCACGGTCTAAGATTTGAGCCGAAGCAGCCCAACCCGGCTAGTGATGTTAAACGACTCAGCTCGGTTCAACTGAGGGAACAGCTCAAGCCGACTTGGTTGAGATGAGGCACCTACTCGGCTCAGGTGAGCCATCGGCTGGGGTCGAGCCAGCTTGGTTGGGGTAAGCCATCAACTCGGTTTGGTTCGGCTCGATCCGGTTTTGGTGGGTGAGCTACTGACTCGGATCGATAAAGAATGAGCTGTGAGCCGATCCGTTCGAGCCGTTGAGAAAACTAAACCCAGGTCAAGCAATTTTGAACAAATTTGGCGCCCTCTAATTTGTAACGATTTTTGGTTTGAACGCGGACATTTGCTTCTCCGGAACTCAAATCCAGAACCTCGTGAACGATGTTCTTGCCTCCTAGACTTCACGACTACTGAGGTCAGCAGTCAACTAGTGTTTAGTTTTCAGATTTACCTACCTTTCATGTTTATACATGGTGTTGTTATAATTGTAATAGCAACAATAATAATAAGTAGAAGTAGTAGTAGTGGTTGTAGTAGCATCATTGTTAATAATTATATTGTTTATATAGGATATTTGAAGAAAGTACTTGAAACTACACCCAGCAATTGGCTCGATTTTCCTCGTTTTGACTCGACTCTGATCGAAACTCGAGTCAAATTCGAGTCGAGTTGGAGGAAATTTTTCGGGTCGAGTCCGCGAGTCGAGCCCATCTCTACAATTCTTCTTTACCTTCTAGTTTCCAAAGAAGAAAAGACGATACAATTTATTTTCACATTCTATGAATTATATCAACACATGTAGAAATAGTGTGTGCTATGGTTATGTACCATAACTACTAGTTTATTTTCTTATCTTTGTCTGAGGAATTGATGGCAGAGTGTCAGAGCAGAGAACGGACATTACAGTGACCCGGGTTCGAATCCCGGCGTGGCATTTATTATTTTTCTTTATTGGAAGGTATTGTTTACGTAATTCATATTGTAATTCTGTTATTCCTTTATTATTATTATTATTATTATTATTATTATTATTATTATTATTATTATTATTATTATTCAAAGTCGAGACTTGGCTACATATTTTATGAATTTTCTGATTCACGTCTTTTTGTTGAATAATCAACATACTCCATTGAAGGAGACTTGGCGATGGGAAATATCATCCTGTTGCTTTTTATTTGTTTACTTGCATGCTACACCAAGCATGGATACTACATTTCACCTTTCTGTATTTATGGGAAGTACCCTAAAGGTTTTGATGATCATAAGAGAGTAAGTGAATAAGTGATTAGATCAATGAACTTTGCGTATTAACAACATTTAAAGTATCAGGTTGTCGGAAAAGTCATGACGTATTTCGGTAAAATACGACAAATGATGATTAGTGGATATACTGGTGTTATTGGGATCATGCAATAGTTATGTCATGAATAGCTAAAATGTTGAGCGTGTTGTGTATTAATATTGCTGTTTGGTTGGTTTGGTTTTTAGAGATT
Source organism: Thermobia domestica (assembly GCF_964235325.1). NCBI lineage: Eukaryota > Metazoa > Arthropoda > Insecta > Zygentoma > Lepismatidae > Thermobia > Thermobia domestica. Next base: position 122,872,552 of record NC_137463.1, on the reverse strand, counting down.
TGATAACACATAGAAGATGAAAGACCAGAAATTGCATGTTCTCCATATTTTATTGTTTTACTTCAGGCTAGGGAAGAACGCTCGAATAGTGTTTGTGCTTTTTACTGTCCTCAATGTTTCTGTGTTTCTGTCCCTGTTGCTAAAGAGTTACAGGAAAAACTGTAAAAGTGAGTAAAGGGACATTCCATGTCAAATCAACAAGTCATCAGACTTCACCATCTCAGATTTTTGTAAAAAAAAAAAATGATGCACAGCTTTATTACAGTGGCAGATGAAAAAATCCTAAATATTGCTTCTCTCGTCCCGAAAGTATTCCCATACAGCGTGTTCAAAAATGTCAAAAAAAAAGGTCATTTTTTCAGCTACAGTGATTAATAAAAATTATCATAAAATGGTTAATATGTGCACTAGAGACCTGGAACAAACACCATTACAAAGCCTAAAGATTGCTCTACAAGTTGTATTATATTGAAAAAACCTGTAAAATAGAAACTAAGAAAAGAAAAATTCAAATTAAAATGTGAATGTTGAATTTCGCATAGAAACCCCATGCCGTAAATGTCGCCAACATCTAGTGGCCCAGTTGCCGGTAAATGTCGATCGTCACTATAGCGACTAGTCGAAGGACTGCCATTACTGTGCCACTGGCGGCAGGGTTTCGTCGAGTCGAAAGAGATATCTACAGTCGGGGTATTGAAGTTACCACCGCATAGCAGCGAGGATTTCATTTTGGTCCGCGCTTCTTCGATTTGTCGCGGAGAATCGCGAATGGACCAACACGAACTATCGCCAGTCATGTGCATGCGGTTATTATTATATATTATTTTTTTCTGACGAATTGTTCCTAAAGTGAGCTACGAGATCAAGAGTAACCCCTGGCTCTACATCATGAAGTGAAAAATCTTGAGATGAGTGCGTATAATACTATGAATTTAGATGATACTGTAGCCATGATATGAAAGTGAATATGGGACAAACATAAAATAAAGTAAATAGACGCGCATTATTTTGTTAAAAAATTACATGGCAAACGGACTTTATCTGATTTCAAACGGTTATCGTCAAATATACATGGTTACAGGAGCACTCTGATTAGCAAAATTAAAAATACCTCAAGGATCTATGCCTTTATAAACGACTTTTTCTTCATTGCCTCTGTGGCCAAGTGGGAAAAACAGGCGCCCAGTAATCGAAAGGTTGGTGAAAGTTACCACCTCGGAACAATTTTCTTAAAACATTTGTAGTGTTTTTCAGACTCTACTTAATGTAAACAAATTACGCATATAGGTGATTTAACATATTTTGGGGGGTAATTTTGTGGGTTCCTTGCCGTTTTGTCGCGTCTCTGCCACTGGTGGGATGCTGGTGGTATAATTTTTAAAACGGAAGAGGGGCCATCTCGGATACTCGCTGCGGGGCCGCAAATTTTTGGCAAGATGTAGCTATTTGCCTATCGGTGGTACACCGACAATTACGGCATGAAGTATGGATTAACGTGAATCCAAACTATATGAGCGCCCGCCGGGAATCGAACGCAGCTGTATTTCTTCTTTCTCAACTTGTTTCTCAAATAATATCGATAGTTTTCGATAATTTTTACAAACTAACCCTCTCTCTATTTTCCATATGTAGAATGTGCATCCCTCCGCATAAAGAAAGATGTTAAAAATGCTGGGAGACGTTCTGTTCATTTTCAATAAACAGGTAATATACTGAATTTCAGCTCCGCAAGTTTAACGGCTTGTGAGATACTCATTTTTTCGCAAATATTCGGATCACCACTATCCCTTAGGATATTATTATAATGAACGCAATATGATAACATCACAGTTTGAGTTAAAGCCTAACTATATACCTAAAGCCATATTATTTGACTGCAATTTGGCCGTGATGATTAGGCACACATGGTTACATTTATTTTTTATATATTAATTTTTATATTATAGTGATTCAAAAATGTATTCTTTCTAGTAGTTAGCACTTCTAAACCTCAGGCGGTGTCTCGAAAGCCAAGTAGTAGTATACGTCCTATTGGTATTATTACAATTACAAATATCAATATCTAAAAATGCCTTAAGTTCTTTCTTCACTTAGAGATACTTAACTCAGCTAAGTAAACAGAGACAAATGAAAAATGGAAATGGACTCCTTGAAAGTAAACATAGTCAAATTCACCAGTGTACAAAAGCATATTTTAAAACCAGGCTTGACCCTACTCATACGAACTAAGTACGCGGCTCTGGTAAGTTGGAATTATCCGTTTCTCGCCACATAGCTAAACTGAAGTGTCTTTTTCTGGCGATCTTTGTGGTCGAAAGTACTAGCGTAATGGGTTAGTAATTATAATTGCTTTTGGTGTGGGTTCAAACCCAGGCCAAGGAAAGTTATCTATTTTTATATTTATTTTTAAAATTTTCAAAACACTTTTTCATTAAAATAAGATGAAAATAATACTTTTAAAATGATTTGGTTACATGTGCAGTTTTGCTATACGAATTCACAGTATAAGTAGTAATCGTAGTAGTAGTAGTAGTAGTAGTAGTAGTAGTAGTAGTAGTAGTAGTAGTAGTAGGAGGAGGAGGAGGAGGAGGAGGAGGAGCTGGTTAGAAGCTCCGCAGGGCTCGTTTTCTTCCACCATGACTGCACTGATGTAAATTTAACCTCAACTGCTTCTTCAATTTTTTCTTGTTGAATTTCAACAAAATGACAATGTTTTTTATTACTACTATAATACACAATACATACACCAGGTATGGACAATCACAAGCTGCAACTCATCAAAAACGTGTTTTTAGTTTCTATGGCTAGGATCAAAAAAATGTTGTTGTAAAGAATCTGTCTACAATGCAGTGAGGAAAGTGGGTCGGTGGGTCAGAGTGGGTCACGGTGGGTAGTGGGTCTCAGGGGGTCACATGCTGTTGACCCACAATCCACTGACCCGCTCAGAAAACAATCCATTTGATCCACTGACAGACTCCAACTATGGATTTGACACTACAAAGAAGATGGAAGACCAAAAATTGCATGTTCACCATATTTTATTGTTTTACTTCAGGCAAGGGAAGAACGCGCGAATAGTGTTTGTGATTTTTATTGTCTTCAATATTTCTATGTTTTTGTGCGTCTTCTTAAAAAGTTCGTGGAAAAACTAAAAGTGAGTAAAGCGCGTAAAAATAGGAACTAGGTACTGAGGACGGTTCGTTCAATTAGTTAACTTAAAAAATAATGCAGTGCCCTGAAACACCAGATTCGAATCAGTATAAGTATCTGTCCAATGTCGAGCCGTGAAAAATCAGGGCCCGAGGCGAGAGCATACGGCAGCGCCTCCGTATATATGAGTTGTCAATTTAAAGTTGACTTCTCTGGACTATTCTTTCTGCATAATACTTTACTATTTTATCATGACTGAAGTCAGAAATGTTTCAGCATTATTACACTGGAATTGTAAAAGTGTATAATTACTGAATTCACCGTAGCTCCATTTTTTCCTTTCCCAGAACAGTGATGTCTTAGAGTAGTGACTTAAGCGCTAGTTTCATAATATTGAGGACGCGAGTTCGATACCGGCTGTGGCAATTCAGAAAATTTACATGTCCTTCAAAAGAATAATATAGCATTAATGTCACATAACCATTTCTCTATTATTAGCAATTACAGAAGACAGCACTAGTACTGGAACTTTATTATCAAATCTCGTATAATCAGTATCACTTCAGTGTTTTTAGATCTTTCAACAATCATCGAATTCATCAAATTCTAACAAGCAGTTTAAGTTTTTATGCAAGAGTAAAGAAGTTTTCAAATTCATGAAAACGCCACACTCCATTTAGCTTCACCGTGGCCGTGCAAATATAGGATTGTACTGTTAGTTAGGTTTTCTTTAATAGTATCATTACACTAACAAAAAACTAACAACTAAATTAAAGTCTCTTCACCACAATATCTCTATCATTCCTGAACTCTTTTTTAACCATATCAGTACTGTATATACATTTAATCATGACCATAATGATATTTCGTCACTAATATTCGATTAAAATCACTAAATGTTGACATTTCTATTAATGTCATCATATTAATAATATATCAAGCAATGTAAGCACCTTAGCAAGTGCACACTTATAAAATTCTTATCGACTTTTTAAAATTATAACTTATTTTCTTTTCAGGCTCACTCAAATTGACAACGTGATATAACCTTCTTTTACTGAGCATGTAAACGGAGTTAGCAGTAGAATTTTATCCAAGCTTTGTAAAGTAACGATGAATATTCTTTTTCATGTATGTTATATGAATATATGGTCAGAAAATGATGGCTAGTATCTAACAAGAAGAAGATTCGCCGCTGAGATTGGTCGACGATTTATAAAACTGCCCATCCTATCAGCCATCACCTGCACCTACCAGTGGTGCAGAATAGAAACTTTCTTACGATGGTGGGGTGATAAGGTTTCCTAATGATAGAAATGTGAATCAGTAGAACTGATCACCACTTTTCTTCATCTCATAGTAATACGCCGATTATATATTTTCAACTTCTTCCATTATTAATGAAATTCACGGTTCTCATTCTGTCCAGAAGTTAGTAAATGTTCAGATTAAAAATTAAGCGGGAGTTGCTAACAATATTTCGATTAAGAACAAAGATTATATTTAAAATAACCGCTGTGCGTGTAATGAAATCTCTTAAATCACAAGGAATTTTTCAGAAGTTGGAAGGAAAACAGCAGTATATCAATTAGAACATTATCAGATTAAATAAAGAAGGAAAGGAAAGATGTATTACATAGACTAGTGGTCACCTAACCTGTTCAGATAATCAGAGTGTAGTAAGAACATTGTTACTGGGTCTTTTACTAATGATTGCTGAAGTGTAACATGTTGTCGGTTGATGGTTCTTTTAGTTAATTTTTTGAAGACTTGTTTCAAAATCTCATATGAACTACAAAAATGATTCAAGTTTAAAATTTAACATGTCATTCAGAACAGAAGATGGAATAATACTAGAAAGAAAGTAAAATTTAATAGTACGGAAAACAATTACTAAGATTTGTCATTGGAGACAGAAAGACTTGAAGTAATATCGTTTCTTTAGCTTTGTTGGAATGGGTGGTCACCTTCCTTATAGTCCGGTACCTGGATACTTAAAACTCGCTCGTGATACCAAAGATTCGCATTGTTATGCACTGTTCGGAATTACAAATGCAATATTCGAAACTCTCCCTAGAAAAGACAATAGGATACGACCGATGGCAAAGGCAGAGGATACGACTCAATGGACAGGATCCGTCTCTCTCTTTTATGCTTTATGGGGATGGAGTTCCCCTAGTAAGTAGGACTATCACGGCATCACCTGTATCGGAACCGGAGCCTTTTAAGGCAACCTAAATCCCCTTTAGATAGAAGAAGATGCATTGGCAACCACAATGTACGAACCCCGCGGCATCTTACATAAAACATGTCATGAAAGAATTCGACGCCAAAATCGGATAAGCAATAATGAAAGCATTAATAGGGAAACTTCACATATAGTAAACGAAATTTTTAGAGGAATTCGCTAAAACGAAGGAGATAGTTCTGAAATCCTTCTTCAAGAAAGAGCTTTACAGATAATTAACATGACAACATCAAGTGGAAGAACAATCGGATGACTACTTCATGGCAAACTAAAGATAATGATTGAAGACTGCAATGTTCTGAACAGATTCAACTTGAAATGAAATGAAATGAAATCTTTAAGTTTTACGCCCCACGGTTATGCCGGTTAGGCTAAAGGAGACGGTGATAATGAGAAATGAATGAAATGGTGGAATGAAGAAAGTGGGAGGAAACGGGAGAGCCCCGAGAAAGCCCACGATCACGGTGTTTGCCCACCACAAAGTCCAACGGCGCGAGCTGGATCGAACTAGAGACCCCAAGCACCGGAGATGAACGCTCTACCACTGAGCCACCGCACCCCCCAGATTCAAGTTGAGAAGTAGCTAGCAAAGATAAAATACAAATTATATTTGAGGAATTCCATGACAAATCAATAAATCTCACAACTTGACCATCACCAATTTCAACAAAATTTACAGGTTTGACCGTACCCATGAAGTGATCAAACACGTTTTTCTTTTCAGATCTTTTAGTCACTCGATTTTTTGTGCAAGTTCCCATAAAAAAGTATATATGTAACTATCCTTTACGGTTGAATTGATCAAACTGGTAATACCATTGTCTTAAAGCACGCATTTGATTGATAGACGCTTGTGTCGATTCCAGAGTTCTGTATATGAAATCGAAAAGGATCGCTTATTCCAATGAAAATGGAGACATGAGTACCTATCGTTCAAGGATCCTAGATCATAAAAACAAAGGAACGAACATTCTCCAATGATACATCATGAGTTCATGACCGCGTATAAATAATTTACAATAATGCTCAAATATTGTAAACGTACAAAATTTCTCTGAGATAAATATTCATAGGACAAAATCTCTCCTTGAAAATATGTATATTCATAAAACAACCCGTATGGAAGAAAATTAAGTGAACAAGTAGTAAGTTGGATTCAAACATTAATTCACCAAAAAAAAAAAACTGTGGATTAATGATGTATTTTCGCTGGTTTTTGCCAGTCAATCACGGCAAGCAACAAAACAATGACAAAAAGAATACAAAATTCGACGGTGTGAATAGACTTACGTAGAAACTACTAGACCCTAATATGATACTAGTATTTTTAAGTTTGTATTACCACGTATTCTGTCTGTAAAATGGGATACTAAAACAAAAATATCGAGTCGTATTGTTACAGTAAGTCAAATGAATAACCGAACCCTAGTAATCAAAATGGTGGCCCAATATTGATTTTTGGTTGTTTTTTGATGTGTCAAAAACAATTGAAACACAAGGAATTTATGGTACTCAAAACCGTTAATTTCAATTAATTTTACTGTAATCCAACTAATTTATGGTTGCTAATTTTCTTCGATTCAACCAACCAATTTTCCCCGTAGGGCCAAAGCCTATTTTTTTCTACCAAAATTCTGTGCATATAAATATTTTTATTTTCAAGCGAAATGGATTTTGGAGTGAGAAAATTGAAAACATAATTAGTCAAACACAAAATATTTCGTGATAAATGCAAGCTGGAATGTAGTGTGGTGCGATTTTCTTCCACGAGAGAAGAGAGTGATTACACCCGTGCACTCAAATCATGTCGCAGTTGGTATGCAACGTACATGATACTTTTCTTTTTACGAAATAAGTTGCCTGCGTAAGTCCAAAGGACGGTAAGTAGACTTAAGTAAGAAATATATGCTCGATATCCTAATACTGAATAATTAAGTCCTTGATAACAGATAAATAAACTATTTCCTGTATCCGCTCATTAGTATAAACTTCAAAGTTTTTATCTGTAAATAGTACTGCTATCTGTTTATCACATACGTGCTGTCAAATTTAAAGAGCATTGTTGAAAAAGTTTAAAGATGAAAATTGGCTAGTTGTCGGCACAAAGAATATAGTGTAAATGGACGATTTTTACAGGTAGAAATCACCACGAACTTTCAAACTTTTTATTCTATTAGTGCATACATATTTCTTACACCTACTTACTCAGTTTACGATATAGGTGTGTAATGATAATGGGTACAAAATAAGTTATTTCGCTTTAAAAAAGAGTTTTGTTAGGTTTGGGCTCTTGAGTGTTTGGAAGTTGAAGAGATGAAAGTTAGAAAAATCTTACTATTGGAACTCACAATATTTCCCCAAACAAATATTATGAAAGAAATAGAGGTGTTACAGTGGGATACCGTGGATAGAGATAACTACAATTATTGCACTCATGAAACTTTTCTACCACATTTAAAAGAATAAGCACAGTTGACAAATTTAGTGAAAATCTAACTTTAATGTTGCAAACAGTTTTTCAGATGTAGCGTTATATATTTAATTGTGACGTGATCAGTGCCTGCATCATTTGGACTTCTGGGAATTTGATATAAGGAAGTGTAAATTGGAAAATCTAAATACTGGAAATCATTATACGTCCCGAAACAAATTTTAAGTAAAGATTAAGGGTTATCGCAGTGGGGTTCTGGGGTACTGTAAAGTATGGTAAGCTTCAATAAACAACTGAAAAACTAGTTCGGGAAAGAAAACAGTTAGTGTTGTTAAAATGTTACCTTTTGAATTATTTTATATGCATTTTGTATTCATTTAATATTTGTGAGGTGTCACCACAGTAGCATATCTAAATGTGTAAGCATGAACATTATATATGTTACTCTCTGATATTTGTAATTAGTTGATCTTTTACTTAACAGGATTTTTGCACCAAATATAATACGAATATTAAAACAAATGTCTAAATATACGTAGTATATTTGTAAGTGCATAAAGTGTTGGCTGTGACAGTTGAGTGGAGACCGAAACACACACAAAAGTGAGTATGGATTGTAACAAACATTCTGAGAGAAATAACGTCCAGGAAACACTTGCTCTTCTGTCTTTCGATTTTAACACACTAGCTTTGTGCATTCTTACTATTAGACTTTGTTTTCTCAATACATTTTACATACTGTTAAATACAGTCATATGTGACACTCTTTATTATTTAGTTTACCGTAGTACAGTACAAATGTTTCTAGCAGGACCCTAGAAATACTTTAAATATCCAAGTAAATTCCACTAGACATCCTGAGATAGTATTCTCTTAAAATGTTTTCTCTCAGCGCATTATTTATGCTGTCGATACACTCCTTTTGAGTGAATTTGTTTCCATACAAACAAAATGAATACTGTATTTAATACTTGTGTAAAGGATGGCCTGCACAAAAGTACCCCGGTCGGGTAGACGAGTAAATAATTATGTCTAATGCTCTGAATAATTCTGGCTGACACCAGTGTGCCGCTCGATGTGCAATTAGCCTTTCGGCCTGTACCCGGTATTACCACGTCAAACTACATTTTATGTGGGGCACCCTGCAGTTGTATAACGGATGTGAAGCTTTTTAGATCAGTGATTGTTCACTGAAGTTTAGCTTTCCTTTTCAGCACCAAGGTTATATGAAACGTAGACCTACAGTTTAAGGTAGAATCTGAACCTCAGTTAGCGTTCAAATTTCACTGTTCTACACTGGAAATGTTATGGAAATGAGACTACCTAATCTTTATGAATTCGCTGCCGCTGAGATCGAAAATGGCATTAAAATTTTAAAATTAGCTCACGTTTCAAAGTTACAGCCATGTCAAAATTTCAGCCTTTCAGTGTTTCTTGTTGTTCAGCAGTTGGGAACATTGTAAGTTGGCGCTGTACCGGTAATTGTTGTCAAACAATGAAGTCGCGTGATTTGCAGATATTTTTAAATTATTATTGTCAATGTGATTATTGATATTGCTCCCTTTGTTAGCCTGAAATGAAACCAATTCCTGTGGAAGTTTTCAAAGGTTTGTGGAGAGAGAACCGTGTTGTGGTGATATACTAGGCCTACTTCATACGAGAACTGTGCGTAGTGTACTTATAAACATGTCACGGAAGTGCGTAAACAGTCCGGATAACTTTTGCTATATCTGTGGTGAGGTGACATTTGCAAATAGGAAATGTGCTATAACCCCCACTACAAGAAAAGCGTATTTTTTGTATTTCGGATGTAAGGTAGGCGATCAGGATAAAAAGTGGACTCCACACGTGTGCTGTAGTTCATGTACATCCAACCTAAATGCATGGATGAATAAAAAGGACGTTGTGTGCAGTTTGGTGTGCCCATGATTTGGAGGGAGCCAACAAATCATATCACTGAATGTTATTTTTGTATGGTACCTCCTATTGCAAGTGGTATTTCAATGAAGAAGAAATCAAAGTTAGTTTATCCTAATACACCATCCGCAATTCATCCTGTACCCCATGGCGATGGACTTCCTGTTCCTGTTCCCCCTGCAGATATTAACTCAGTCTCACTTGATGATGACAGTGCTTCTTCAACCAATGAAGAAGAAGGACAACAGGAGCCATCAACATCAAAGGATACAGACTACTTGCCCAGAAGTTTAAATTACTCCATTCATAAAATCACAGAAGGGGAGCTTAACGACCTCGTTAGGGATTTGGAACTTTCAAAAAGCAAAGCTGAACTGTTGGCATCAAGGTTGCAGGAGTGTAATCTACTACATGATTCTGTGAAAGTGACATAATACCGCACCAGAAACAAAAGTTTCCAGCCGTTCTTTGAGACTGAAGGTGGATTCTCATACTGTAAAGATATTAAAGGTCTGATGGGTGCACTTAATATTAAACACAGTGCTAATGAGTGGCGTCTATTAATTGATTCCAAGAGTAGTTTAAAAGTCGTGCTCTTACATAATGGAAATGTTTTACCTTCCATACCTGTGGCGTATGCTACTAGTGCAAAGGAAACTTACACGAACATGGGAAAATTTTTTGGAGGGAATAGAATACAAGAAATATCAGTGGGACGTGTGTGGTGACTTTAAAGTGATTACTATATTATTAGGACATCAGTCTGGCTATACAAACTTTTCGTGCTTCCTATGCGAGTGGGATAGCCGTGCGAGAGATTCACACTATTCCAGGATGATTTGGCCCCCAAGAAAGTCATTAACACCCGATACGAAAAATGTGATACAGAAGCCTTTGATAAAACCTGCTAAAGTTTTGCTCCCTTTACATATTAAGTTGGGTTTGATGAAAAACTTTGTAAAGGCATTAGATAAAAAGGGTTCTGCATTCACGTATTTATGTAACAAATTTCCAAAACTTAGTTTAGAAAAAGTAAAAGCAGGAGTATTCATTGGGCCACAAATTAGAGAACCTTTCAAATATAGCAACTTTGAAGCAGTCTTAAGTGACAAGGAAATGGCAGCTTGGAGTTCATGTAAAAATGTAGCCAGTAGTTTTCTTGGCAATTTCAGAGCTGAAAATTACAGAGAACTTATTCAAGATCTAATGAACACTTATGAACAGCTTGGATGCAACGTGTCAATAAAAATGCACATTTTGTTTTCACATTCGGATTTCTTCCCGCCTAATTGTGGGAGTGCCAGTGACGAGAATGGAGAACGCTTCCATCAGGACATTTCAGTGATGGAGCACAGTTTTAAAGGAAAATGGAGTGCAGGAGTGATTTTTGTTGGATGATAAAAAGGGATACTAACGAAACAGAATACAGGAGACAGGCAAAGAAGAGACGTTATTAAGACTAACATTTATATTAATATGTAAGGTAAACGCGCCTGAATTCGACAGGCACCCGAATTCGACATACCTGTGCTTAAATGTTGTGAAATAAGCGTAAGATGTCATCCCTGCGATCGTGAATAGAAGTGGCAACATTATGGGAGTGTCTTTTCAATGTGTCAAAAGTGCGGTTACAGTAGATGAGTAATACGTATGGAGAAAAGAAGTACATTGTTGTGTGTGTGATACACTCTTCGAGAAAAACACATAATCTTAAGGAAATCATAAGACGGCAAGTTATTTTCGTAAGACTTTTATTAAAGTTAGGTTTGCTTCAAGCAAATAGTGGTACTTTAATGTTGTGAAGGAGTTTCAATCAGTGCGTTTTGTTTTCTTCTGTGAGGACAAAGGTTGGGAAGTAACATGAACGGGGGGTTGTTGAAAACACGAGCCTTTATTTGTAACGTGAACCGGATTTCGACAAGGTTGTCGCATTCATGCTCAGTAGTGCAAATATAATTTTAACTGAATATCTAAACGTATAAGTATGTTCAAAGTCTTTCATAAAGCTATTTGTTGCATAATTTTCCGATAGTTGTAACCTCAGTTCGATACGGAATGTCGAAATCAGATCCTGCATGTCGAATTGAGGATCATCGAAGTAACTACTCAGTTCAGAAAATTTAAGTTGTGTTCTTTTGCCCGTCTGATAATTTCTGCATAATAATAAAACATTTGAAGCTGAGAAGAGATTACTACTACTAATAATGCCGACTTAATGTTTTACATGGTTATAATTGAAGGTGTCGAATTCAGGTACCGCAACTGTCGAAACCAGGTGAAGTGTGTCGAATTCGGGTTCCATTGGCGAGTTCCAGTTTCATAAAAAATTTTAACATTAGCATTTGAGCCTTGAAGTGACTTTTAGTATTAGTAGAGACTGTACATTTCAAGGAAAAAAAATGGGCCAACACCGACCAATATTATGGCCACAATAGGCAACTGATTTTGAAAAAGGCCCTTAACCTGTCGAAATCCGGCGCGTTTACCTTAATGTATACATAGGTAATTATTCAAGTCTTGGTATGTCATAAACAAAAGAGGTAACTTTTGATTGTAAATGTCATTTTCGTGTTTGGCAACTTCAAAACAATAAAAAAAATTGTATTCATTGAAAATTTTCTAGAACAGAGGGGGACTGGGCACTCCTTAGATGCTTCAGGTCATGGGCGTGTTTTTCGGTTATACTTCGACACCAATGATGACGTAATATATATAGAATGCAACGTTGCCAGACCTTCCGAGGTGTTGCCTCATGAATAAGAACGTGAGAAGCTTGGATATCACCCCCACCCCCCCGTTACGCCGAAACGAGAGCCAATCGAAAATTTTAATTATCATTTTCGGATTCAGCACCTCAAAATTAGTTAAGGTGGTGGTTAACGTGGTTAAATTAATGGTGTTTTCATATCTATAACAAAAAAAGTTAAAATTTGTAGAACAGTGTTTTTCAAGGCTTTCTCATCGGAAATTGAACCCTGGACCCATGCACCGAAGATGTGAGCATTAGCCACCATAATTAGCGGGAAGAGTAATTTAGAAATGTAAAAAATACGTAGAAAGTAGAATTTCAGTTGCAAAAGAAATTATTCACTTTACATATTAGAGATAAAAAGGGAGACGTTGATTATTATAATCAATGCAATAGTAGGATGGAGAAAGTTCGAGGAAACAGGATAATCCCGAGAAAATCAATCACAAAACCCACTTACCGGAGGAACACATACACAAACTCATAGCTAGATAGATAGATAGATAGATTGCTCAAAAATTTTCGACTGAATTTTTGTAAGCATCTACTGTGATCTTATTATTTTGGCATGAGAACTTTACCGCTCTGCATCAGAGGTACTCCTGCCTATAACATCAAATTTGACGACAGTTGAATCGAAGTCTGAGAGGTATTGCAGATGATATGTCTTTCATAATTCTTAAAATTGAAACCAAAACAGATAATTTGAAATAGATATTGTATAGTATAAGCACAAGTCTGGAAGGTGAGGCAAGATATTAGTTTTGTTTGGAAGGTGTAGACATAGAGGGTCAATGTAGCTACAAACATTTGAAAGAAAAAGTAACTTTCCAAAATTTGCAGGTCTTTATAGCTTGTTGATATGCTAACGATTTAAACATCAAAAGTGCCATACTTTGAAAAGTGCTTACGATGGTTCCGCATGCTGCATTGTTGCTCGTTGAAACAGTAACGACGAGCATTACATATACGCTTCCACACTGAGAAAATCCTTTCTCCGGACAGAGGTATATTGTACAAATATACGGATTCCTCTTTCTTACTACAGAAATCAGTATGAACATACGCTATCCATATGTTACATACGCTCCAAGGGCGCCGATCCTGGAGGGCCGAGGGGGGCCGGGTCTCTCCAAAGCTCATATGGGTCCCCGCATTGTATTTATGAAAATACAATATTTGGCATAATTTGAATGCAATTTGTCTTAAAATCCTCATATATATACGTTCTGCATCTGAATGGGCTCCCCCAAATTTACAGAGAAATCGGCGCCCTTGATACGTACTGCCCTTAGATGTTACAACATGCCGTTGCAAAACTAACATCTAACAGTTTTCCGTTTATCACATGCATATACTTATGTTACATTCCTCAACTATATGTTATATACGTCCATTTGTATGTGAGACCCTGACCACCTATATTGTTTCATACGGAAAGTACGTATAGATGGAACACTTATGCAGAAAGTATGATAAAACATGCGTTTCCAGTTATACGTCTGCCGCACGTTGAGTCCAAAAACTACGGGAATTACGCATGTAACCTACGTTTTTAAGTATGTCACCTACAATTTTTTCCTCAGTGCACTGAGGTACAATTGAGCAGAGAAATATGTATATTGACCGTCGTAAACATTTTTCAAAGAATGGTGTTTTTAGCTTCTTTAAAGCCAGCCTATCTATAAGATAGGCTATACATAACTGCAAAATTTAGAAAACTACTTTCTCTTTGAAATTTTTGCCACTGCATTGACCCTCTATGTCTACACTTTTCAAACAAATCTAATATCTTGCCTCACCTTCATATATATATGGTTTCAATTTTAAGAATTCTAAATTGACATATCATCTGCAGTACCTCTCAGACCTCAATTCAACCGTCGTCAAATTCTATGCTTTAGGCAGAAGTACATCTGATGCAAGGCATCAAAGTTCGCGTATCAAAATAATAGGATCATAGTAAATGCTTACAAAAATTCGAGGCTTTCGAAAACTTTTGAATGGTAGTGTATATAGATAGATATGAGTTTGCGTATGCGTATACAGGGTGTTTCAAAATAACACCGACAACGTTTGGGAGGTGATTCCTGACACCAAGATAAGACAAAAAGTATAAACCAACCTGGGCGCCCAAATACTTCCTTTCGGAGTTATAGGCTGCCGAAAACATGAAAAAATGAACTTTAATGGTATAGCTCCAAAACTATGGGACCTACCCTAGTCGGATCAAGACTTCACTTAGAAAGTAGTATGAGCCCTATACAAATATCTACCGGTACGTTTCGGAATCCTCTGGTACTTTCGCAACAATTTTTATAGAGGTGGTTGGTGAGTACTTCATATTATATGCCCGTAGCCAAACTCTCTCTTTAAAAATTGTTGCGTGAGTACCTTAGGATTCTGAAACATGTAATTGTGGATAGCTCACGTATTAGTTCCTAAGTAAAGTCTTGGATCGACTACGGCAGCTCCCATACCATACCGTACACCGACAAACTTTAAGAGGTGACTCCTCACATCATAACAACAAAAATATTCATATGAACCGTGGGCAAGAGTACATGATTTCGAAGCCTCGGTAGTTTTAAGCTCTGGTAAGGAGTTGATAAATGGCGTATCTAGTTGTTACAAAGCATTGGTCCAGAATCATATTTTTGCTAAAATCTTTTGCTTTCCATTGAAAATGAAGAAAGAAAAGTAGTGTTTGGTTTAGATAAGTGGAAAGATGAACTGGATCCTAGTAGCATTTGGATACAATAACATAATGATATGTCATATTTTCTAATTTTTGAGTAAATTGGAAAAGAAGGTTGATCATTTGTACGCAATAGTGCAACGACACATACCAAACAAGCTTCTCCTGGCTTCTGCAGGTACATTCCCGAAATATAACTACTTACATACTCTTCTGGGTTCGATCAGAACCCATTCTACCTAATAACTCAATTTCACCTGAGACAAAGTGGCCCTTACTATTAATGTTCACCCAAGCCGCTCATGTTGAGAATGAAATCTACTGAAATATATAATAACAAAAAGCAAATTACTTCACCAATAAGTTATGTGCTAAGGACAGGAGCTTCAATACTTTTGGAGCTGTTTGGAGGTCATATTTTCACTGTTATATGCTTATTTGTTCACTTGCTTGAAACTAAACAAACATACCCATAGAAAAGCAAGCGTAATGGAGGTTGTTGTACAGATTTAAAACAAATATATCCATATGTTATTCAGATGACATGAATAATAAAATCACCATATTCTTATTCTTAGAAGGACAAGGTACTGAAAACTGAAAGCTTTTCATCCGGTTCTAACTTTCAACATCTTTCTTTAAATAAAAATCAAACAATTTGTTTTAACAATTTTCCACAATACTTGGAAATAAAATCCTTTTACAGATCTTCCTTGCTGCTAATTAACTGCATCAATTAACTATATCGAGGCTTAACTCCATTGTAAAAATCAAGCAATGCCATTGTAAAAGATAATTTATACTTACGTCTGACGACAGATCTTCCATCATCGTAATCTTTTGCTTGCGGAAGTTGATTGACTAAATAGAGATTGAATACTCCTCCAAGTACGACATATTTTCGTAGATTCACTTCATCAGGTTCTGTAACTGTCTTAAGTAACTCTCGAGGGTCTTTTTCCTCTGGAATGGAAACACAAATTCTCTTCAGCAATATCTAAGTATACACAGAACTATGTTTCAGGCTGAGTTCGGGATACAAAATCTAAATTGTAGTATATCAAAAGTTCTAGAAATGATATTTGTACTATATGTAGCTGTGTCTATTCTATTAAAAATTGGGTTGAAATTGTACAGGCGTTTGTTACACCAGCAAATGTGCTGGATATGGCCTAATGGAGTTTTAGCGGGTAGATACTGTATTTAAGCTGATGACTGCACATAGTGTAAAACAGGCTCTTGAATTTTTCTGTAGAACCCACGCCTGCACACTTGAGACGTGTTCTTTCATATTGACATAATTATCATATCTTGGTCATGCATATTTTCAACACCCAGCTCTAATGTTTCAGGTTTATGTAGAAGAATATTTTATAAATTTTCATCTGCAGTACTTACTAGCAGCAAAAACTTTTCTAAATGTCCATATAAAGTTCGTAACACTACTAATTCTTAATTGAGAAACGGACACTTTAGGATATAACTTAAAATTAGTTGCGTCCAGTGTCCAAACAAATATAAAGAGAAGAAGAAAATTTGCATTGTGTTGTTTTATTACAATAACTACTACTATTGTCTGTAAAATATAGAATGCAGTGTTGGTGTTAGATATACTATATTGCTATGTGTTCTATGCACTTTCGAAACTAAGAATATGTTACACTCTAAAGCGGTCTCCATTAGACGCGGGACCCGATTAGAAGCAACCGGCCCAATTGGTTTAAGGCCGGCTCTAGTGATGAATCAAATGACATTATTTTTAGAAGTTTCTAAATTAATTACAACAATTCGCGTGTAATTAACATGCATTTCATATGTAGGGTAACAACTTACAAAGGAAGACACAGAGAATAGTATGATCCGGCAGCTTTGAGCTCTTCAAGTGTTCCAGTGAGAAGAGATTTTTTTTTACACTCCTCTCTCCTCTTACTTAGACTGTAACAATTTTATACTCTGGGCAGGTATAGCAACTTCCTAACTAAAAGCTTAAAATTTCCTTAAAAACTTGTGATCTCAAAAGAGATAATCATACCTACACATGCCATCGCTTATTTAATAATTACATGATGTTATGTTTGATACAGAGAGATGTAGAACGCAAGAAACTGATACGAAAAATGTTCAGAACGGTATTTAATTTCATTTTGTTAAAACTATATTAAAACTAATCCCACAATCATTTTCAAATCTCTGCTAATTGCTTCAAATATTTTCAAATTTCTTTCTGAAAATATTTTATCAATTCTATGACATTAATATAGTACTGAGTCAACCTCGTTTCCGTTATAATTTGTTTCCACTACTTCTAAGTGTTTATATTCATGTACTTTTTCAATATAATAATAATAATAATAATAATTATTATTATTATTATTATTATTATTATTATTATTATTTATCTATGTTTCTATGAATGTGATGTCAACTTGTGATCGTGCGCTTCTCATATACATTCACTTGAAGACTGATCTCACGCCATCAAAATGATATTCTTTACTGGTCCTATATCGTCTTGTATCAATGTTACGTGATTGGGGTAAACAAGTGTCTGGTTCATAGTATCCATTCCTTCTATTGTTTTCTAATTTCCTCTCATTGTGTATAGTAAAGCAAAAGTTAATAACTAATTGATAAATATTAATACTGGCTTCAGCTAATTGAAAAAGGTCAATTTCGAAACTCAAGCAGCAATATTTCTATTCAAACGTTTTTACTGAGGTACGCCTTTGCCATTCTTGCCACATGTTATGTAGAATACAGTAAGTATCCAATAAATCGAACTGCGGACTTTTTAAAAATATATTAGTGGTTTCACTTCATATTCTCTCTTTGTATTTTATTGGATTGGTGCGATTTAAATATCCAACTGACCTCTGCCACTTTCGGAGATTCTCTCTCCCAGAAAATAGAACTATGATACCTAGTTATTTTAAAGTAGTCTCTCGATCCAGTCATCTTCCCATCGCTCAGCCGGGGAGCGATTGGATTCATTGAGAAAAGAACTCTGGGGTCTGCGATACAAAGTCCTCAGCTGAACGTAACATTAACCGGTCTCAGGGAAATTCTTCCCTACCATCAAGTGATAGACATGTGTCGAAAGAGATTGTAATCGGCGGGAAAGGCTCATACTGCAATTATGGAAAATCTGCTTCGTTTTTGAGTGACGTGTGGGGTGCAATATGATCACATCATCTGTTGTCCATTGCTGGATGTTCTACACAAGTTTGTGATAAATTTCGTGGAGTTCAGCACTGTGATATTATGTAGTGATGATTTCGCCTTGATGTAGAAAGACATGTTGTATCAGCCCGTCCATGTACAAACATACCAGAAACAAAAACTTCTGCGACTGATTTAAGAAATCATCCTGGGCGCTGATCACGATCCAACCGTTTCAGGTTGTCAAAGCAGATTTATTTTGCATTAGAAGTAACAGTCCGAGACAAAAAAAAAAAAAAAAAAAAAAAAAAAAACTTCCTGGTTATTCCATTCACTCAGAGAACCTCAAACCTCCAGACAGCGATCATTCTTGTTCAAAGTGTCCAATTATGTTGTAAACAGAAGTCCAACTTGTTTCATTTTTTACCGTTTGTGCAGAACAGCAAAACTTTAGTGGTATTTATGGTGTAAGATTAACTCATTTGCAGTTGCACGAACATATTCCCCAGGAATCTCTTCCAAAGTGACCCTGAGGAGCTTGTAAAAAAAACATATAGTTGGCCGGTGACAGTGAGGCCAATTTTACAATATTTTTATTTTATCTGCACGATATTACACAATCCAACGTGGTTCATTTACCACTCCTAGCCCAAATGCTCTGTTGATATTTGCCGTATCTAGATGTATCTAGATTTTGACTTCGAACAATTAAAAGAAAATCATAGGCTTTAGTTTACAATTCATGGTGTATTTTTACAGGATCCTATTAAAAGGCACACTGTTTCCTTAGCGACTCTACATCCCAATCTATTTTCTAAAATGTTACATCATAGTTTTAAACATCATACATGTGACCTTGGTCCATCCGTTGGCTGTGTTACAAGAAATGGTTTCCCACTGGCTGTAAAACTGGGTATTTCAAGTATCCCAAAAGCAGGGCCGGCCTTAGGTGGTGCGGGGTCCGATTGGAAAAAATTTGCGGGGCCCCAGTTCTTCAACTAACTTGTCTGTAAAACATACATAGATACATACACACACACACACACACACATATATATATATATACAGTGGTGTATTAAAGAGGGGCTTTTGGGCTTAAGCCCCCCGAAATTCAATAAACTCTTCTAATGTAAATGGAATATCTTGCATAATTTTCACATTTCCAGGACTAAACTTAGCAAAGCCCCCTCCCCCCAAAACAAAATCGTAAATTCGACAATATATATATATATATATATATATATATATATATATATATATATATATATATATATATATATATATTTACATCAGCTAATCATTATCAGAACAAACACAATTCGAAGCTTTCTTGCACCCACTGGAAAACGTGAAGTATATTAATATCTATTTGCATATATTGTTATTGTAGACTGTTCCCATAATGCCCACCGACTTCGATTTTACAAAATTTGAAAAATAAATTTCACTTTTTATTTAGTGGTCAATTTGAAGACATTTTGTTATACTACCATTAAGAAACCCATATACATCATATTACGAATCAATCATTATGGAACAATCTCATGTGTGACACGCAGCAGTGGTACCAATCTTTGAGAGTTTCATTTACAACTCTTTTCCTTTTTCTTTTTTAACTGATTTTGTGAGTAATGGTGCATTCAGTATAAAGGTACAACAAGATATTCTCTCTCTCTCTCTCTCTCTGTGTGTGTGTGTGTGTGTTTGTTTGTTTCTAGTTTCCGGCGTAAGCATGTGGATACTACCAGGTATACTTTCGTGTGTACATATGCTAGTGTGTGTGTGTGTGGCGCGGGTATATGAAGTATTAATTGGGATCGCGTAGTGCAACTTATCGCTATTAGTACGTACATACAAACGGCTGTTACTTCCAACGATAACTTTGAACGAATGCGAATTTTTAAATTCTGCTTTTTGCAATAAATAAGTAGAGTGATTCTTCTCGAGGGAGTTCCCCTAAATGGTAGCCCCTACCATGTCCAATTGAATCACAAATTGCCGCAATCGTTTGTACATTGTTTGTACAGAAATGTGCAAGCCAAATTTTCGTTTGTACACTATTAGGGGCGCCGCAAGAACGAAAACAAATTGGGGAGTGTCTAACTGTTAGCCCCCCACCAACATGTCCTATTCAATCACAAATTATCGCAATCGTTTGTACTTCGTTTGAACAGAAATGTGCAGGCGAAATTTTCGTTTGTACACAATTAGGGGCGTCGCCAGAACAGAAAAAATGGGGGCTGTCTAAGTGGTAGCCCCCCACCCAGGTCCAATTGAATCACAAATTGTCGCAATTGTTTGTACTTCGTTTGTACAGAAATGTGCAGGCGAAATGTATGTTCGCACGCAATTAGGGGCGCCGCCAGAACGAAAACAAATTGGGGGCTGTCTAAGTGGTAGCCCCCACCATGTCCAATGCAATCAAAAGTTGTCGCATTCGTTTGTGCATCGTTAGTACAGAAATACGCAGGCGAAATGTTTGTTTGAACAAACTTAGGGGCGCCGCCAGAACGAAAACAAAGTGGGGGGGCTGTCTAAGTGGTAGCCCCCCCCCACCATGGTCCAATTGAGTCACAAATTATCGCAATCGTTTGTACATTGTTTGTACAGAAATGTACAGGCCAAATTTTCGTTTGTACACTATTAGGGGCGCCGCCAGAACGAAAACAAATTGGGGGCTGTCTAACTGGTAGCCCCCCACCAACATGTCCTATTCAATCACAAATTATCGCAATCGTTTGTACTTCGTTTGTACAGAAATGTGCAGGCGAAATTTTCGTTTGTACACAATTAGGGGCGCCGCCAGAACAGAAAAAAATGGGGGCTTTCTAAGTGGTAGCCCCCCCCAACCATGTCAAATTGAATTATAAATTGTTGCAATTGTTTGTACTTCGTTTGTACAGGAATGTGCAGGCGAAATGTATGTTCGCACGCAATTAGGGGCGCCACCAGAACAAAAAAAAAAAAAATTAGGGGCTGTCTAAGTGGTAGCCCCCCACCAACATGTCCTATTCAATCACAAATTGTCGCAATCGTTTCTACATCGTTTGTACAGAAATGTACAGGCAAAATTTTCGTTTGTACACAATTAGGGGCGCCGCCAGAACATAAAAAAATGGGGGCTGTCTAAGTGGTATACCCCCCACCACTTCCAATTGAATCACAAATTGTCGCATTCGTTTGTGCATCGTTTGTACAGAAATGTGCAGGCGAAATGTTTGTTTGAACAAACTTAGGGGCGCCGCCAGAACGAAAAAAAGTGGGAGGCTGTCTAAATGGTAGCCCACCCACTATGTCCAATTGAATCACAAATTATCGCAATCGTTTGTACATTGTTTGTACAGAAATGTGCAGGCCAAATTTTCGTTTGTACACTATTAGGGGTGCCGAAAGAACGAAAACAAATTGTGGGCTGTCTAACTGGTAGTCCCCCACCAGCATGTCCTATTCAATCACAAATTATCGCAATCGTTTGTACTTCGTTTGTACAGAAATGTGCAAGCGACATTTTCGTTTGTATACAATTAGGGGCGCCGCCAGAACAGAGAAAATGGGGCTGTCTAAGTGTTAGCCCCCCACCAACATGTCCTATTCAATCACAAATAGTTGCAATCGTTTGTACTTCGTTTGTACAGAAATGTGCAGGCGAAATTTTCGTTTGTACGCAATTAGGGGCGCCGCCAGAACAGAAAAAAATGGGGGCTGTCTAAGTGGTATACCCCCCACCATTTCCAATTGAATCACAAATTGTCCCATTCGTTTGTGCATCGTTTGTACAGAAATGTGCAGGCGAAATGTTTGTTTGATCAAACTTAGGGGCGCCGCAGAACGAAAACAAAGTGGGAGGCTGTCTAAGTGTTAGCCCCCCCATCATGTCCAATTGAATCACAAATTGTCGCAATCGTTTCCACTTCGTTTGTACAGAAATGAGCAGGCGAAATGTATGTTTGTACACAATTAGGGGCGCCGCCAGAACAGAAAAAATGGGGGCTGTCTAAGTGGTAGCCCCCCACCATGTCCAATTCAAGCACAAATTTTCGCAATCGTTTGTACTTCGTTTGTACAGAAATGTGCAGGCGTAAAGTTTATTTGTACACAATTAGGGGCGCAGCCAGAACGAAAACAAAGTGGGAGGGCAGTCTACATGGAAGCCTCCTACCATGCCTAATTCAATCACAAGTTTTCGCAATTCTATGTACGTCATTTGTACAGAAATGTGCAGGTAAAATTTTCGTTTGTAGACAATTAGGGGCGCCGCCAGCACGAAAACAAAGTGGGGGCTGTCTAAGTTGCAGTCCCCCACCAACATGTCCTATTCAGTCACAAATTGTCGCAATCGCATGTACTTCGTTTGTACAGAAATGTACAGGCAAAATTTTCGTTTGTACACAATTAAGGGCGCCGCCAGAACAGAAAAAAATGGGGGGCTGTCTAAGTGGTAGCCCCCCACCATGTCCAATTCAATCACAAATAGTCGCATTCGTTTGTGCATCATTTGTACAGAAATGTGCAGGCGAAATGTTTGTTTGAACAAAATTAGGGACGCCGCCAGAACGAAAGCAAAGTAGGGTGCTTTCTAAGTATAACCCCTCCACCATGTCCAATTGAATCACAAATTGTCGCAAGCGTTTGTACAGAAATGAGCAGGGGAAATGTTTGTTTGTACACAATTAAAGGCGCCGCCAGAACGAAAACAAAGTGGGGGCTGTCTAAGTGGTAGCCCCCGACCATGTCCAATTCAATCACAAATTGTCGCAATCCTATGTACGTCGTTTGTACAGAAATGTGCAGGCAAAATTTTCTTTTGTACACAATTAGAGGCGACGCAAGAAAGAAATTAATGTGGGGTCTGTCTAAATGGTACCCCGTCCATCATGTCCAATTCAATCACAAATTGTCGTAATCGTTTGTACATCGTTTGTACAGAAATATGCAGGCGTAATTTTCGTTTGTACACAATTAATGGTGCCGCCAGAAGGTAAACAAAGTGGGGCTGTCTAAATGGTAGAAACATTAAAAAAAATGTGTCACATTTATGGAATATTTTTCTAACAGGACTTTGTTCACACTTTTGTTTGGTTTGGTATGTTCACACTATCGTGTGATTCACTATATTGATCTTATTCTAACGATGATGGAATTAAATGTTTATTTTTTGTTTTTTGTTTATATTTATACTTACAATCATTATTGCTGAGTTAGTTTATCACTCATTTGCTCTTATTATTAAACTTATTCATTATTTCTTACGTGAGCTGAATCCTTATGAGAAGAATTTATTTTTTTCTTTCTATCTTGCGCAGAAACCGTTATTCTCATCTCGTACAGGAAATTGATAAGTGGAAGATATAACAAATTCACAAAGTAGACTGTTAAAGGGAAAATTATAACACAGTATTTTGTTTTATTTGATCATCTTCATTAAACTCATTTTGCAGAAACTATAGAATGCATGGTGAAGTATTTTGGTGCATTCAGCATTCTGATTTACGAGTAGAGTTGCTAACTTGCCGGTATTTGCTGTGATTTTGATTAAGGCCGTTGACCGGTACAAACTTATTAGCCCCCTTCTGACGGGTATTTTGGAATCTGCAATCCAGAATATAACATTGAACATCGAAATTTTTCAACAGTGCCTTTACAAACACAAATTTCCGTTGTATTATACATTACCGATATTTTTTTTAATGTATGGCAGTTTTTTTTATTTATTAACATAACAAATTTGATAACACTTATATTTTATTGTAAAAGGATTTTATACATTTATTGAGAGTAGAAAATGACTTTCTAAAGCAATTTCCTTTGTTTGAAGTGTAAGTTTATAGAGTAAATTTCATTTTATGAATCAACTATTGTTACATAAAGATTAATATCCAGTATTATTCATCTGTTTCGATAATTTTAAACAAGTGGCAATTGCTGGTAAATAAAATAACGATCAATACAGTCTTCAGTTTCTCATTTGTACAGAGAATTTTGAGGGTGTGCCGGTAATTTTGTTTTCCTGAGTTGGCAACCTATTTACGAGGTTTTGTTTCAACTCTGCTACGTAGTGGCTCCGTACTGACACTCCGCATGCAAATAAGTATGTAAGGCTACCATATGCCCCGGTTTCTTAAAATTTTTTCCGGTGTGCAGAAATTTTCCTTCTTGTCCTGTTTTTTTCTTTATTATTATTATTATTATTATTATTATTATTATTATTATTATTATTATTATTATTATTATTATTATTAATTACATATCAAAATTTCTGAAAAGATAATAAAATCGACATATTCCTTTTGCTTTCAATTCCGACAATACTATAGGAACAATTTCATTCTAATCTTTATTATTATTCCAATCGCTGCTTCCCCGGATATAACATGGAATGTTTAAATCCTCCTAAGTAGCACTCTTATCACTAAAAGTAAGAATGTATACCCCGAGGTGGCAACAAATTCTTGTGACGTTGCAGACCAACCCCGAAAACACATTTTTTCTGCTTCAGAAAAACAATTATACAAATTGCACTGTAAATTGTACCCCTCTGATAGTGCTCTCAAACGGGTCGGGTTACGGGTCGGGTCAGTCGGGTTAGCTCGTGTCGGGTCACTCGGGTCGAGTCGTCACATTCTTCACTTATTTTCTATACGGAATACTATAAGGAGCTTTGTTGTAGAATTCAATTCGAAGTTGGTGAATGAATGATAATTGTGACTAATTGAAGGTGAAATAGTAACAAAATTTTAATTTAACCCTATATTAACTAATTGGCATTGTAATTGTAATTAATATTACTACTGCCTTTTTTCCTTTCTGCGTTTCTATGTCAAGTTGAATGTCACATTAAGTGAAATTGAAAGGAAATATCTAGTTAACGTCCAACGTTATGCAGCAACGCTAAGAGAGACAGCGATGATTAGAAATAATTGAAGTGGTTGAATGCAGAAAGTGGGAGGAAATGGGAGAACACCGAGAAAACCCATGCACATGGTGTTTGTCCACCAGAAAACTTACTTGGTACGAACTGGAATCAATACCCATGGATCTTCGGGTCAAACATCTGCCTTTGGGCAGGACACATTATTATTATTATTATTATTATTATTATTATTATTATTATTATTATTATTATTATTATTATTATTATTATTATTATTATTATTATTATTATAACTTTAAGAGTGCCCAAGAAAGTTCCGCCGCCTTTTCACCAACACCTTCGAACATTGGTATGTAACCTAAGACGTACCTGGAATATCAAAAATCGTCTCCATCAGCCTCGACGACCTTCTGCCGACGTTGTGGAAGGGTATGGATTCCATCGCAGTCGAACTTGGGGGGACGTGAAGTGAAGAAGGTATCAAGTGCATATTGAACCTCTACTAGCGATTTGAATTGGCGTTCTCTAAGGTGATTGTCCAAGGAATGGAACAGGTGATAATCGGACGGTACAATGTCCGTGGAGTATGGCGGATCCAATAGTGTTTTCCATTCAAGGCGTAGAATGATGTACTGGGTCATTTTAGCCACGTGGGGCTTAGCGTTGCCTTGTAACAAGAGGACCCCTTTGCGATTCAGAACTGCTGGATCCAGACAGGACACAGTGACAGTACACAGTTGCATTGATGATCTGACCAGCTTGTAGCAGTTCCCGATGGACGATGCCTCGAGCAGTCCACAAAATGCACAGGAGAACCTTATTCTGGTGTAGTGCTGGCTTGGGCTGTTTTCAACCGGTTCATGGGATGCTAACCAACAATGACGGCGACGTGGAGCTTCGTACAGGACACACTTCCCATCACATGGCAACACCCTGTCCAGAAATTGCTTCTTCCTCAGACGAGACACCAAAGAAACACAGGTGTCTGCTCGCGTTGCTTTCTGGCTCCAAGTCAAATAATCTAGGACCCATCAACCCAACTTGCAGTGCTTTTCAAGTTGATGGTGGTGGTGCCGAATGGTTTCTCCACTCACACTGAAATGTAGTACCAGTTCCTCACATATCTGTCTTCGCCTCAATTGCTGCCTGAAGATCTTTATTTTGAACATCTGTTTGTCTTCCGGCACGTGGTGCGTCTTCGAGTGTTTCGTCACCGTCCTTAAACCGTTATACCACTGCACTCTCCGTGTAGTCACGACACCCTCACCAAAGGTCTGTCATATCTTCCGCCCCGCGGAGCAGCAATTTGAACTCGTACAGCAAACAAGCCCTTATGACGCTCTGTGAAGGCCCCATGTTCACTCAGTCCTTACGCACGTTCACGGTGTATCTGAACAGCCACAACCAAGTAGTATGTTGGATATACTTACTAGTGTTGCTCACGAGACCAGGTTTGGGGCATTCTCGTCTCGAAAATGTGTCGTGAAGGTAGTCACGTCTCGAAAAGTGCATATGTTTCTATTGAAAGAGCTCTGTCTCATCTCGTACCCCTTCATGAAAATTCTGCCTCGTCTCGTCTCGTCCAACAACTGACCTTCACCTTACATCCATTCGCATTCAACTCACGGTGTGAGGGCCAATTGAACACAGACCTCCACAAAGAGACAGAACTTTCTTGGTCATCTTCAGATTATTATTATTATTATTATTATTATTATTATTATTATTATTATTATTATTATTATTATTATTATTGCGGTAGTGATTTGACTTTCTCCACAATAAAATACTTGCTAATTTTATATAATGTTGCAAATATCTTCTAGATAAATTAATCAAGAAAAAATAAAAGGTAATTCCCTACAGAATGAAATTTCAGTGCAATTAGTTCCTTATGATTCTATCAGAAGAGCAACGCTGTTTTTAAATAGAAAAATCGGGATGTTAACGTGATGAAATTTTTGTTTGTTACACAGCAAAAAATATTAAAAGAAGTTCTATATACATTCCTTACTAGAAAATAATGTTGTCTTCAGAACTTTTATTCTTTTAGTCTTCAGAACTTGTCTTCAGAACTCAGTCAAATTTTATTTTGATTTTCGAAGTTGATTGCCTAAATTTTAACCTTGGAAATTTGGATGTGGAGTAAAATAAAGAAGGTTAGCAGGGTAGAGAGGAAAACAAATTAGGAAATGCTGAAAAATGCAAGAGACGAGAGCAATATTAGACGATATAAGGAAGCGAAAAAATGGACGGATCACAAGTTTCGATCTTGCTAAAGGATTGCATTCTGAGAGATGTAGTAAAGGGGGTGATATCAGGAGAGCGAGAGTGTGTAAGAAGGTAGCAATTGATAGATTGTAATAAGGAGGGTGGTACTTTATGTTGGGTTGCGAGGCAGATATTAGCGGGAAATCGCAAAAATGGAAGCTTCTTACCTAGTTCACAGAAACTGGCCTGTCATTAATGGCAGAACACTGAGGAGGAGGAGGAGGATAATTATACTACAAATAAAAAAGCCGAAACAATGGTTTATGCATAAGAATTGGTCAGCATTTTTTTTTTCTGGTGGCAGTTTTGTAAGGTTCTAGCTCTCTCAAACTGATTAGATTGTAAGGTCAGGTCACTCGGGTCGGTTGTCGGGTTAGGTCACTTCGGGTTGGTTCACTCGGGTCACTTTGGGTCAGGCCAATCGGGTCAGCTCTGGTCGGGTTGTCGGTCGGGTCAGTCAATTCGGGTCACGGGTGGGGTCGGGTCGGTCTTCAACACATATAATTTCCACGAAAATTACAATATACCACGGTTTATACCTCACGGGACTTCCAATAAAACATTTTCAATGATGTGTTCACCATGTCACCATTTTTGTATGAGGAAATTTCTAGAGGGATTTTGTGGGAATGTGATGGAGTGTAGATTCCTGTGTGTGTGTGTGTGTATGTGTGTGTGTGTGTGTGTGTGTGTGTGAGAGAGAGAGAGAGAGAGAGAGAGAGAGAGATACGTTACAGGATACAAGATGTCGAGGAAGTGTGTAATAAACCGGACAATTTCTGTTATGTATGTGGGGAGCTGATATTTAAATCACAACGTCGATGTTTTACTCCACTTGTGTGGAAGTGTTATCAGTTATATTTTGGTTGCTGTGTAGGAGACCAAGATAAGAACTGGGTTCCTCACTACATTTGTTGTACTTGCGTGAAACGTCTGACTGGGTGGGCAAATGGTGGACGAAACATGAACTTCGCAGTACCGATGATCTGGAGGGAACGAAAAGATCATTCTTCAGACTGCTACTTTTGTATGACACAGATAAAAGAAATAAGCAGTAAATCTAACCACACAGTACAGTACCCTAATTTGCCATAAGCAATTAGGCCAGTTCCACACAGTGCAGAATTACCTGTACCAGTACCTCTTCCTCATCTTACGGTAAATGAGGATTACGTACTTGAGGCAACTATTGAAGTTCCAAATGAAGATGATGATCCTACTTATGTAGGAAGCACATCTACATTGGATCCCCATCTGATAACTCCGGGTGAACTAAATGACCTCGTACGGGATTTAAAACTCTCCAAGACACAGACAGAACTTCTTGATACTAAACTTAAGGCTGGAATCTGCTCCATCGTGACACTAAAGTGTGTATTTTTCGAAACCTTCATACAGAGTTTCAAAACTATTATTCTCAAGAAAATGATTTAGTGTATTGTAATAATGTCTGTGCTGTGATGGATACACTTGGACATGCACATAAGTACAGAGTGGAGATTGCTTATTGACTCTTCGAAAACTAGTTTTAAGGCTGTCCTTTTGCACAATGGCAACAAATTTCCTTCAGTGCCTTTGGCTTATGCAACTAATATGAAGGAAACCTATGAAAACATCGAAATAGTGTTAGAAAACATTCAGTATGAGAAATACAAGTGGACCGTTTGCTGTGATTTACGCCATTTCTTTGTTAATGGGTTTGCAGCTTGGTTATACGAAATGTTGTTTCCTCTGCGAATGGGACAGCAGGAACAAAGCGGAACATTACATCAAGAAGGAATGGCCAACGCATGTATTAACTCCTGGACAGAAGAATGCTGTTTATTCCTCACTGGTGAGCCCTGATTAGATAATTCTACCTCCTCTTCACATAAAGTTGGGGCTCTTCAAAAACTTTGTTAGGGCAATGGACAAAAGTAATGCAGGATCTTGTTACCTCAAGGAAAACATTCCTCGGGTTAGTGACGCTAGGGAGTTTTGCAGACCCCCAAATAAGATGTTTGATTCGTGACCAAAAATTTGAGGATCTCTTAACTCTGGTTGAGAAAGCAGCTTGGTGTTCATTTAAATGTTTAACAGAGAATTTTTTAGGAAACAAGAAAGCCCCAAATTACCGTGAAATTGTGAGTGATTTCCGGCAATCATTCAATGAAATGGGTTGCAACATGTCACTTAAAGTTCACTTTCTAGACTCCCACCTGCATTTCTTTCCTGAAAACTTTGGTGCTGTTAGTGATGAGTATGGGGAACATTTTCATCAGGACAATTCCTCCATGGAGAAGAGATACCAGTGACGGTGAAGTTCAAAAATGCTAGCTGATTACTGTTGGACACTTAAAAGAGATGTTCTAGAAACCAAACACAGAAGAAAGTCGACAACTAAAACATATTAGTTGAGGTAAGTAAGTGTCCATTTATTAAGAAGATACCACTCACTTCTATTGTATTATTTATTAAGTAGATATAAAATGCTGACACGGTGTATACATCATTCAAAATATGTTTTATTTCAAATCCAATAAGATATAAACCGTGCTTATATTGTAATGGAAGTTATATGTAATTTTATCTGCACTAATGAATATTGTAAAATGAACAGTACACATAGCATATTTTTATATAAATATGTTTATTTCTCTAGATAGAATAATGCTACTTAGAGGGCTTACTAAGTACAAATCAAGCTAACATACAATATAATTTGTGTGTTTATATACCTAACGTACCCAAGCTACAAGTATGAAAATGGTTTTTAAAAAAAGAAAAAAGAAAAAGAAAAGAAATTTGAGGGGAAATTTTCCGAAAACACCTCTGTCACGGAAAAACTGAGGGTGATAGAGAAAAACTGATTGCAGATTCGAATTCTACGTGAAAAGGTCTATTAGAATCAGGTATTTTCTTCCGTGTGCCAGAGAAAAAGAATTTTTTTTCGACTAGTGTAATAGGTACCATTTTCAAACTCAGCAACCGTTATTCAAACCGGTTAACGTTGATCGCAGATATTAAAAATACTCACATCCGTATATTATTTAATACAAACGAAAATTTTACCTGCACATTTCTGCACAAACGATGTATAAACGATCGCGACAATTTGTGGTTCAATCGAACATGGTGGGGCTAGCACTTAGACAACTCCCCTTTTTTTCGTTCTGTCCACGCACCTGATAGCGTAGAAAAAAAAACTTTCGCCTGCGTATTACTGCTCAAACGATGTACAAACAATTGAGATAATTTTCTTTTGAATCGGAGTAGGGAGGTGCTACCAATTGGCAGCCTATACTTTGTTATCGTTTTGGCGCGCTCGCAATTGTGTACAAACGAAAATTTCGCCTGCAAATTTCTGTACAAAACCGTAAGAAACAAGTGCGACAGTTTGTGGTTGAATTCGACATGGTGGGAGGGCTATCAATTAGAGAGCCCATAGTTTGTTATCGTTTTGGCGGGGCCACATTTATGTGCAAACGAAAATTTTAGCTACACATTTATGTACAAAGGCGTACAAACAAGTGCGACAGTTTGTGGTTGAATTGAACATGGTGGGAGGGCTACCATTTAGACAGCCCCCACTTTGTTTTCGTTCTGGCGGTGCCCCTAATTGTGTACAAACCAGGGCCGGAACGAGGGGGGTCGAGCCGTGCCACCACCCGGGGCGGCAAGTCTGATGGGCGGCAAAATTTGAAAAAGAAAAGAATACAGGGGCGGCAAAATTTGAGAAAGAAAACAATAAAAGGGCGGCATGTGAAAGAACCGCCCAGGGCGGCAAAACTTCTAGCGCCGGCCCTGGTACAAACGAAAATCTCGTCTGCACATTTCTCTATAAATATATTCAAACGATTGCGACAATTTGTGGTTCAATTGCACATGGTGGGGGGCTACCATTTAGACAGCCCCCACTTTGTTTTCGTTCTGCCGTCGCCCCCTAATTACGTACAAATGAAAATTTCGCTGCATATTTCTGTACAAACGATGCACAAACGATTGCGACAATTTGTGATTGAATTGAACATGGTGATTGGGCTATCACTTAGAATGTCCCCATCTTTGTTTTCGCCCTGACGGCGCCCCTAATTATGTACAAACGAAAATTTCGCATGCACATTTCTGTACAAGCGATGTAGAAACGATTGCGACAATTTGTGATTGAATTGGACATGGTGGGGGGGGGCTATCTCTTAGACAGACCCCCACTTTTTTTCGATCTGGCGGCACCCTTAATTATGTACAAACGAAAATTTTGCCTTCACATTTCTGTAGAAACGATGTGGAAACGATTGCGAAAATTTGTGATTGAATTGGACATTGGGGGGGGGGGCTATCACTTAGACAGTCCTCAATTTGTTTCAGTTTTTACGGCGCTCCCATTTATGTACAAGCAAAAATTTCGCCTGCACATTCTTGTACAAATGATGTAAAAACGATTGCGACAATTTTTGCTTGAATTTGACATGGTGAAGTGCTACCATTTAAACAGCCCCCACTTTGTTTTCGTTCTGGCGGCGCCCCTAATTGTGTACAAACGAAAATTTGGCCTGCACATTTCTGTACAAACGATGTAGAAACGAATGCGACAAATTGTGATTGAATTGGATATGGTGGGGTGCTACCACTTAGACAGCCCCCACATTATTTTCGTTCTTGCGGCGCCATTAATTTTGTACAAACGAAAATCTCGCCTGCACAGTTCTGTACAAACCATGTAGGAACGCTTGCGACAATTTGTGATTAAATTGGACATGGTGGAAGGGAATACCATTTAGATAGACCCCACTTTGATTTCGTTCTGGCGGCGCCCCTAATTGTGTACAAACAAAAATTTCGCCTGCACATTTCTATACAAACGATGTAGGAACGATTGCGACAATTTGTGATTGAATTGGACATGGTGGGGGGGGGATACCATTTAGACAGCCCGCACTTTGTTTTCGTTCTGGCGGCGCCCCTAATTGTGTACAAACAAAACTTTTGCCTGCACATTTCTGTACAAAAGGTGTAGAAACGATTGCGATAATTTGTGATTGAATTGGACATTTTGGGGGGCTAACATTTAGACAGTCCCCCACTTTTTTTCGTTCTGGAGACGCCCCTAATTGTCTAAAAACGAAAATTTTGCTTGCAGATTTCTGTACAAACGATGTACAAACGATTGCGACAATTTCTGATTCAATTGTACATAGTGGGGGACTACCATTTAGACAGCCCCCACTTTGTTTTCGTTCTGACGGCGCCCCTAATTGTGTACAAACGAAAATTTCGCCTGCACATTTGTGTACAAACGATTGAGACCATTTCCGATTGAGTCTGATAAGGGGGGGGCTGTCTAAATGGACGTCTCCTTTTCACCTCTACTGTAATTAAATTCTTCCTCGAGAAAATCTGTAATCAACACTGTCAGTAGCTACGTCGTCGACTAATATACCTTAACAAGTACAGCTTTATTTTCG
Source organism: Thermobia domestica (assembly GCF_964235325.1). Lineage (NCBI taxonomy): Eukaryota > Metazoa > Arthropoda > Insecta > Zygentoma > Lepismatidae > Thermobia > Thermobia domestica. The sequence continues at coordinate 122,839,614 of NC_137463.1, read as the reverse complement.
TATATTTTTCAACAGTTAACCAATTTAAAACTATCGCAAACAAGAATATGTAGTCAACTTCTTAAATACTTCGCTCGCAGGAACCCGTTCAGCGCGTGCAACAAGCAAAAACAACATGTTTGGCGTCTCACAAATGAAAAAGGGGAAAAAAGAAAAGCAAAAGCAGCACGACAGTGCCTTATCGCAGTCAGAGCTGACAACATAGTTTCGGTCGTTACTAACGCGAATAGACCTACTAGCGGTGTACAAGAGTTATACAGTTACAATATACGTTGTGCCACAGTAGCGCTACAGGCGGAATGTGCACGAACTACAAATGAATATGTTCCCTTACAAGCATCAGACACTGTTGCACCCTCTTTACATTCTACACATCATTTTTTCTCCCACTTTTTGACGTTGACAAGCAGAAGTACCAGGCTTTCCGAGTTCACAACCATAAACTGTTTGTGTACAGAGTACGTTTTCAGTTCTTCCAATGACTCTGCGCGCGAAGAACAGGGGTGATGATCGGGCTACCGAATACGGCAGTCAGAGACACCCGGTTGCAACTTTAAATGTAAAATACAAATATAGAGCCTTGACAATGCCGTGAGGATGAATATATATATATATATATATATATATATATATATATATATATCGCTCTCCCTTCTGGTCTAGTGGTTATACCCATTTCCCTTTATAAAGTTTTTATATCTGCAAAATGTTCTGGTAAAAACGCTCACCCTGTTCATTGCTTATAGCAGCTAACCTTTCAGAAAAATTACTCAAGTGGAAATGCAAACAGTGAATGAATTTTAAAATATATTTCACCCCTGTGACTCGCAATTTTTCAAGACGGTTTTGTATCAGTATTTCACAGTTTTCTTCTCTTACAAGTAAACCTGTCGATCTCGAAATCTAATTTCTTGACCAAACTCGGTAGAGAAGTGTGGAACATCAAGAAACGAGTGTAAGCAAAATTTAAAGTGCTTTAGTCCATAAAGACGGATGCAGTGGCCAAAAGCCTGATTGATCAGAATAAGCCGTAACAATGTATTTCAGGTTTGAAAATTTCATTTTATTTGTAAAACGGGTAAAGGATGAAAACCAAAAACACAATAACCGACATCGGGAGGAAGTAGACATCCATTTGAGGATATGCTTATCAAGGCCGCCATCTTGAAGTCGGTCATCTTGTATCTCGCTTGACTCTTTTAAATAGGAACAGGGTCATGTAATATATCAAATTCGGCTAGAATTTTACGGGAAGTACAATGGTGAAGTCTGTGTTTCCATAAGTTTATATTTGTAAGATAATGAAGTGCACATATGATATGAATTCCTTGGTTCAAAGATTCCTTAACAGCTGTGTCTTTTTGAAAAGAATTCAAGTCAGGGAAACCTAATGTACGCCAGTGAGAACATCGGAGGCAGCTACTTATGAAAGGTATAATCAACTTAAAGTCGTTATCGACTACAGACAAAATAAAATGATAATGAGACGATCACAAACCTTAACTGATGGAAGATGACTGACATATTTTCCATTGGATTATTCGAGTTAGAAGACAAACCTTCATAAGCAGTCACATATTCAGTACGCACTAGTATACGTTCGATTTTTCTGAGAGCTCCTCCGTGGCTAAGCGGTTAGCGTACGCGCCTTTGGCGCGGGAGACCCGGGTTCGATTCCCGGAGGGAGCTCATGTGGTACGGATTCCACGTTAATCAGTAGGTCCACGTCTCATATAGCCTCGCTGCTGAAAAGGGACGTTAAACTCAAAATCAACTCAACTCACTTCGATTTTTCTGACTTGATTTAAAATAAATATATCCACGGGATTTTTCGTAGGAGAGGACAAAGTTTGTCCTCTGGTTTTGTATTTTTAATATAGCTAAGATAAGAGAAAGAATATGCAAAGAAGTCGCACTGAGGCTGATTAATTTGATACCATCTCGGTGTCGCACTGAGGCTGATTAATTTGATACCATCTCGGTATTCACAGGTAGTATCACATGACATAAACAGTAAAACGCCAGGAACTTTTACTTAGTGGGGTGTTGAAAATAAAAAATGGTGTGCATTTAGAATAATGATATACATTTTTACATAAACTCCAAGAAAAGAATATTTTTACGCCCAGGAAATTTGGAGAGTATTAGGGGTGTTGGGGTGTGCAGAATATTTCCTGGATATAATATCTACAGGGTGTCTCAAAAGTCCCTTACCATCCCTATTAAAATCCAAATGGATGTACTTTCAACGAATTTAATGTGGTAGGTGAACTTGAGGGTTAGAAGGACACTTTTTAGCGTAGGTTACGCGGACGGCCGCCATCTTGGTGCCGTTATCTTGAATTTAACTTTTTTATTACAAACGCTACGTGCGTCATGTGATACATGACCATAGGCTAGAATTTCACCAGAAAACCGAATCTGAAGTCAAAATGCATTTATCTTTATGCGGTAAACAGTTATCCGTAATTGAAGTTGTGAATTTGACTGCGTTTCTTTTGTCTTGCAGGTTGTGAATCATGCCGTTAACGAGGGACGAACGCATCCACATAATCAAAATATGGGGCGGGAGGAGTGCCCGCGCTGTGGCTGCCGATTTCAGTGCGCGTCATCCACAACGAACACCTGTATCGCATGTTGCAGTGGCACGGTTATTGACCAAATTCGAAGAAACGGGAACAGTTGTGGATAGACCCCGTAGTGGACGACCAAGGACAGCCATGGACGAAGAAACAGCTACTGCCGTTCTAGCCTCCTTCTCGAAGTCTCCGCAGCGGAGCACACGTCGTTTAGCAATGCAGTGTGCCGTGAGTCACAGTTCAGTGCACAGAGTGCTCCAAAGGTATAAGTGGCATCCATATAAGATGCAATTCCAGCAACATTTGTCGGAGGACGATCCCGATCGTCGCGTTCAGTTTTGCGAGTGGGCTACTGAGCAATTGAGGGTAAATCCGCAGTTCGCTATGCAGATACTTTTTTTGGATGAAGCCCATTTCTACGTAAATGGTGAAGTCAATAGGCAAAACATGCGCTATTGGTCCTGTGACAAACCCGCTTGGACAGATCCCTCGAAAATGACCGGTGCAGGGAAAACTATGGTATGGATAGGCATATGGGGAACAAAGATCATCGGTTCGTTTTTCATTCCAGGAACGTTAAATGCAGACCGATACCTCTCGTTGTTGCAGGAAAACATAATGCCGGCTCTGATGTCCGAGGATGGTACCTTCCCCAGGTTCTTCCAACAAGATGGTGCACCTCCCCATTATGGCATCCAGGTGCATCAGTTCCTGAATGAACAATTCCCTGAGACGTGGATGAGTCGCCGTGGACCAGTGGAATGGCCTGCCCGATCACCCGACTTAACCCCCCTTAACTTCTACCTGTGGAGACATGTGAAGGCTATGGTGTATGCTGTGAAAGTTCGTGATGTTCGCCATCTGGAACAACGTATCATGGCTGCCTGTGAACAAATATCCTCAGAAACCTTAATACGTGTCCATAGCAATTGGGAGAAACGTCTGAACACGTGCATTGCCCAGCACGGACAATATGTTGAGCACATTATGTAATACGAAAGTCACACCTGCAATTGTGGATAACTGTTTATCGCATAAAGATAAATGCATTTTGACTTCAGTTTCGGTTTTCTGGTGAAATTCTAGCCTATGGTCATGTATCACATGACCCACCTAGCGTTTGTAACAAAAAAGTTAAATTCAAGATGGCGGCACCAAGATGGCGGCCGTCCGCATACCCTACGCCAGAAAGTGTCCCCCTAACCCTCAAGTTCATCTACCACATCAAATTTGCTGAAAGTACATCCATTTGGATTTTAATATGGGTGGTAAGGGACTTTTGAGACACCCTGTATTTTTACAACAGATGTTGTAAACGTAAAAAAATAAATAAATAAATAAATAAAGAATCCAGTGCAGCATTAAATCCAGAAAATATTTGCTTATGCTCGGAAACTGTTAGTGAGAGACCATACCCTCCCTTGTTGAGTCCATGGATGCACCTGCATTGCAATATGTTGCGTGCACTTGACGACCGAGAGTAGCAGAGCCATCTTAACGGTACCATAGCCACTTGGACGAGGGCCCCGAGAGCAGAATGACATGTATTAATTATAATATATGCATTAGGAGCAAAACTTAGTCATAGGGACCACAACATACTTATTTGCTCTGGGGCCTAATATGCTGTTAAAACGGCATGGAGAATATATTAGACTGGTCAGTAGAGTAGACGGCACTAGCGCGCGGCCCCCTCAGGCGCGGGGCCCGATTGGGAGAAATCGGTCCAATCGGCTTAAGGCCGGCCCTGCTCAAAAAATACATCTATGTGATGTAGGATTTTGATCCAATGTTGACTACTTACGTTTGGAGCCATATTGATAATCTTTAATTCCCTCAACTTCAAATCCAGATAAAATATGTTACACAAATAATAAATCTTCAAATACCTGCAAGCAAGCAATTTTTTATGATATAGTTCATATTATCGGTTCCATCGCAGGAATACTGCTTTAATTTCTTTTACTGTTCACATTCGTACCAGCTTTGAAACCATGAGACTCCGACGTGAAGAAGCATTAGGCACAGGTTTATTATGAAATACTGAAATATTAATGCAGCTATCGGAGTGTAAAATTATAATAGATTTAATAATTATTATATTCCTTCTAATCTTACCCAGTTAAAGAAATTTAGAGTTAATCTATCGTCAATATTTTTCACTTCCGTACGAGTCGCTTTTACTCCACATTACGAAATAATTAGTGACAACAAAAGAATTACACTAGGATTTTAATAACAATCTTACCGTGTGCAGAAGTCTACGCATTTTTCTTATCTTAATCGGTGCATTAATTTTGTTTTCATGGAATTTTATGACACTGTAGTACTGGAACGAGCAGGAGCGTAAATAAGGGCCCCGCAGACCCCGCATTGCGGGAGGGCCCCAAGCATTTAGTTACGCCACTGGAAACGAGTAAGACTTAATAGGAACAAAATAAAGATTGGTTACGAGCAGAAACATCTAGAATGATATTTGGAATCACAGCAGTAGATGTTTCCATTTCATCCTGGAAATATGTTTCCACCACAAACAAAAGAGAAGTATCTATATTCAGAATAATTTTATCATTTAATTTATAGTTTCTCAATTCACGAGAGGCCCTGTCATAGAGAAAAAGTGTTCGAATTTTGATTTAAGAAACCATGGTTTTGACAATTAAAAATAAAAGAAATAACTGGTTAAACGTAGTTTAATTCAGCAGAAGGAATAGCCAGATTCTGATCATGATAGTATTATTGAAAGCAATGGTACGGGTCTGGTAACGCCACGGAACAAGTAATGTTATAGTAGTGGAATCAAATTACCAAAAAGTAAGGAACATATTAGTAACAAGCTGAAAATTGGTACAGATGTTGGGAATGATGTTCTAAACAACATACTAGAAGTCTCCTGAAATCCCACCTGACCTTTGCCCGCCATATTGCAAAATGGCTTGCTGGAAGTGTCAAATGAGCAATGCGCAGATAATAATAGGAATATCTACGGTTGAATATAAAGAGACAAACTTAGTGTCATCCACAGAACATAGGTAACACAATAATTTTATACCGAAACAATTTTTCATAAAACCCATACTTTAAAAAATATTTAGCTGTAAGTTCTAAAATTCCAAAAACTACCGTCAAACTGATTTAAAATTTAATCGAACTTAGGAAATCATTATTATTAACAAGTTAAAATTTGACATAGATGTTGGTAAAGATCTAAAATCCCATTACCTCTTAGTCCGCCATATTGAAAAATGTCCAAATGTCCGAACTAATTGAAAGATGATATTTACAGCCTGTGAACAAATATTACCGAATATGCTTCGCAGAGTGTACAAGCACTAGGACGCACGGTTAAGGATGTGCATACAACAGAAATTTGGACATGTTGAACATGTCATGTGATTGTATTTGTCTCATATGTGTTAGCTCTCGTTTCCTGGTTATTAAAGAATACGTAATGTGAGATGTTACAAAGCATGTTTTTCACTTTATCCTTCAATTCGGAATTTTGCACAACACATTTTACAGCATTTCACACACAACATATCCTAAATCTATTCACAATTGCAAAACTATTGCAGGTTTTGGAAAAATTACCTTAGCGTTAGGCTCCTCTTCGAACGAGGATATTGTTTAATACATCACACGAGCATGTTTCCATTTAAAATAAACAAGTTGATTCCAAAATAGCGGTCACCAAGATGGCAGAAGACAACCTTAACCACGTTGTAATGTTTACCCCTCCCCCCAACATTGATCCCAATTGACTTCGGATCGACCGCGTTTACTGTTTCTCAAATATTTAGCCCTTCCAGATTTTGTATTTCACTTTAAAAATATCATCTTTCAATTACTTCGGGCATTTGGACATTTTCCAATATGGCGGACGAAGAAGTTATGGGATTTTAGTATGGCATTTAAATAATCTTTACTAACATCTATGTCAAATTTTAACTTGTTAATAATGACTTCCTAAGTTCAATAAAATTTTAAATCAGTTTGACGGTAGTTTTCGGAAATTTAGAATTTACAGCTAAATATATCTAAAAGTATAGATTTTGTGAAAAATTGTCTCTCTATAAAAATATCGTGTTACCTATGTTCTATAAAACGACACTAAGTTTGTCTCTTTACGTTCAACCATATCGAAAATGTTCCTATTTTTACCTGGATATTGTTCATTTGACACTTCCAGTGGCCATTTTCCAATAAGGCGGGCGAAGGTCAGGTGGGATTTCAGGGGACTTTTAGTATGTTGTTTAAATCACTGTTCCCAACATCTGTACCAACTTTCAGCTTGTTACTAATTTGTTCCTTTCTTCATTAAAATTTGAGCTTCATTTACGGCACTAATAGGCCAGACTTCTGGCGTTCGGAAGAGGCCAACGTGGCTTAAGGGCAGTATGAATAGAAGGCTTCACAGCTCCATGATCTCAGTACATTGAGAAACCTTTACAATTTAGATTTCTCTACGTATCCATTTGATAGACTGGGAGTACTTCTAACCGAATTTGAACGAAGCTACTACGAAAGAATAAACCACATTCCTACTAGCCCGAACTCGGGCTTTCTTGGTGGTAGTTAGACTCTTGACTGAACACGCCATACCTATTCTCAGGATCGTAATGTGTCTACTGTCAACTATTACAGTCCTATCGAACACGAAATGAGAAAACTAGATACTTGTGCCTTTCGCAGTTTCCCCACTTACGACTCACGAACTTCACTAAAGTCGTGGCCAACCTAAGTTTTCAGTGACGTAATTTCAGTAGCTCCAAATTTCTAACCATAGTAATTCCAAGTAATGTTGGAACTGCATCATTATGAAAGAATTTGCTACCACAGAACCTCATGTTATAGATTTACGTGCACATAGTTAAAATTATTAGTACTTTGAAGTAACAAATAGTTAATACATACGTAACGCATGCTCGCAAATACGCAATGATCTTAAGTTATACGAGCACAGGACTGCAACATTTTCTGTAACAAGCAATGCGGTTTGTCGATGCACGCAAACAAATAATCCCACATTTTAAAGAACGTTGCCCTTTATGCAGAGCAAATTGTCTAGGTATGATTTGATGAAGGACCTACAAGATATTTATGAAATACAATAATTCATGCATACACCGTATGTATAAAATAGCTTCTTTCCTGCTGTACAGGTGCAATATGGTGTCGTGTGCAAGGGGAATTCAGTGTGTTTGTTTACCTGTGTGTTATTTTCTATTACATAGAGGTGGCAGTCCATTAAATAGCCAAGCAAAGCAAACTGTTTTAAACGGGTATTCATATTTACGACGTGCTGATCCCTATAAGAATGTGAGTGATGTTGTTAGCCTTACCGCTGACATGATAGGTGATGTTTTCGTTGAAAAGAGAATTCTTGGAAGAGGGGAAAGTGTCAACATCTGTAAAGACAATAGACGGGGTGAAACATGAAGGTACACAATTGGAAAATATGAACGAGTTTACAAATTGCGTCATCTGTCAGAAAGTGCATAAATTTTGGTGCAATAGAAGCAACATGGCTCCCAAGGTGAAGGAAATTTCAGTTGAAGTCGACAGTGATTCTGATCTACAAAAACAATGTTTTTAAGCTTTAGAATATCGCCTCTTTCTATTATATCGCCTCTTTCTACAAACTTCAATGTGAACAACAGAAATAATATAAAACCTACGCAAGCTCTTGAGCTTCCTTGGCTATATGATTAGCGTACGCGTTTTCAGTGTGGGAGAGCCACCTTCGATTCCATCTGGGAACCCATGTTAAGCTGTAGGTTTACCCTCAGTGTTCAAAGGAACTCAGCTCCAATCAAACAACTACGAATTTTTAAATAAACAAGCAGAAGAAATAGCACAATTTACTTTATTCAGATCCAATTTTCTATTATAATTCGCATCTATAAAATTTCCCTATTTACCATACCTCGAGGTTTCCTATAATGTATTAAAGACAGAGGCTTTCATCGTACAACTTGCTGATCGCAACGCAAAGTAAAAGGCGATGAGCAATTATAACTGCTATACTTATTATCGCAACTTAAGATGTAATTGTTGGGTTGCGTTGACGAAACTCTTCTGAATAAGGACCAGAGAGACAACGAAGGATTTTCCCCCCTTTTTAAAGATCTGAGATTTGTAAGCACTTTCATTCCCTTCCATATTATATGGGAGCATGGTGGCTTAATGGTAGCACGCTTATTTCTGATTGGGATCAGAAAGTGTATAAATTTTGGTGCAATGGAAGGAACAAGGATCCCACGGATAAAGAAATTTCGGATGTTTCTTTTGTACTGTTTGTTAAATGACCCTCGAACGTGACTGATTGCTATGTGATTGTCTATCGGAAGCTCTGTCTCGATTCCTAAACATCGCTTCACACACTGGCTATCAGTTGTAGAAAACTTTCCTAAACGCGCGCATAAATACAATACTTTCCTTCTGATTCTGGGTGAGCCAGTGCTACGTCACTGTAAGCTTAGATTGGCCACGCCTTTACACCCTCAGAATTAACTTATTGGTGCCCTTAGATACGCTACTATTTTCCCACATTTTCGAGATCTGCAATTCAACACAGCAGCACTTCTGGCTGGCAACTAAATTTAAAAGATTAATGGAATCAATCTTATCAAGACGATTTTAACACTTGCTAGCCTATAATTAAAGTATACCGACATTTCACAATACAACTACTTTCTAAGAAAATTAATATTGTATTGTTGCTGAAACTAGCTTTTTTAAATAAAAAAAACATACATGCGCACTTTTATTTTAAATTTTGGTGTAATTAACTAAAGTCTATTATGATTTCTTACCTGTCGACTCTGTTTCTAACTCCTTTTCTTCTTTATCTTCGGGATAAATATCTTCTTCTGTGATCACTCCAATATCAACAACTTCGTGTTCAACTGATGCCTCTCTCTTAGGCTTTTTCGCCATTCTCTCTTGCAGTTCTTGGAGTCTAAGGCGTTCTTTCTCAGCCTCATCATCCGTTGTACTTTCTTCCGATACATCACTTTCGGAATCGGAACTCCTTCTATCTGTAGCAGCCGGTGCCTCTTCTTCTTGCTTTTCTTCTTCCTCCTCAACCTCTTCTTCAACTTCCTCTTCCTCAACCTGTGGTTCTTCTATCACTATTTTCAACTCTTTCAGTTTCGCCTCACGCTCTTCTGTTTGACGAATCCATTCTTCATTCGTGTAAGTATTCAAGTCTAAAAGCAACATATGAAACAAATGTTAATCTATGTTTGTTACTACACGTGAAAACTCTTATTTTTACCTAATATGTACATAAATCTGTTCAAGTGTTCATTAAATTTTATATACTAACAAAATAAAATAATTATAAAGCTTTTAGTATCAAAGGTAGTTAAATTATTTTGGTTTCTAATATATTAATAATAAAGTATTTCATAATAGATTATATCTGTTTTGGACCTAAAATGCTCGTAGTTAAGGATTATTACCCGTGTAGCATTTCCCAAATTACTGGTACTTAACTTAAAATGATAAAATTGATAGTTGAAGGCAAACCTGAATATTCAAGGTATTGATTTAACAGTACAGAGAAAATTTTACTAATTGAGTACTAATTTTCTAATCTCTTACAGCGTATAACATGGAACAGTATAAATGGCATAGTATTATTTACTGTAAAAAAAAAAACGTGTTACCAAGAAAATGTACCTCAAAGTTGATTAAAAAATATGTATGTATATTATCATAGGAATGTAACATGTTGAATGTATCAATTATTTTTGTTCGGGTTCAACGTCCCTTTTCCACATGGAAGCTATATAAGATATTGACCTCTAGATTTTGTGTGGGATTTGAACCACGTGATGTCCATGATCTATAGGGGATCAAACTTGGATCTTTCCCACAAAAGATAAGAATACCAACCACTTAGCCACGAGCATGTTCTTAGATATGTCAAGTTTTTAATATCAAATCCTTTAATTGAAATTTATAATTTATGATAAATATGTTCATGAATTAATATAAATAAAACACTTCTTACAGGGAACCCTATATAAACGTTTACCATTTTATTAACTTTTAACCTCTTAAATAATCATAACAACACATGCAACCAGTTGTTAATTCGGAGAATCATTTTATAGCAGAAGTTTTGCCTCAACCCTGCTGTAAACACAATTGAATCTATTCTATCGTATTTTGTGATTTTGCTGACGTGTGTCAGTGTGGAAAGTAAACTCCATTTTTATGGTTTCACGTAGCTCATTCCAGTATTCTTGGACAATTCCTACACACCCTATTCTTCAAGCAAAGAAAAGTCAATAACTAGGTTAGACAATGGACATAATAGATTCTTTGATTATGTGTTATCAAAATACACTACATGTTCAAAAGTATCTAAACGGCGTGACAAACATCTTGGCATTTGAAGGCGGCGCTCCAAGTTCCCTTTAAATGCTGCTAGCAAATGAGAGTCCAGCGGTATTGCTACGTTTATTTTGTACACATCCACGTCTATGCTCTGCCACCTGATCGCGCTGTAGTTCGTCTGCTTAGCCATAGCCACACCCCTTAGTACTCGGCAACCGCGTCAGAGCTTGCGTTTTATTCGTTTAGCTGAAATGTCAAGATGTTTGTCACAAGCTTTAGATGCTACCACTGAACTATGGTTCGCTACAACAGTTAATTTTGATCTCAAAGACACAGTAACGTCACCTAACGCGTGAAACACGGAGTAAGCTGTTTTTGATGTTATAGTGAGTGGAAATATGATCGGATATCAATCCAAAAGCAACCCAGCCAACTTTACATTTTGAACTCCATCGTCACCGTCAGCGTTGAAGCACAGGACTCATCAATCTCCATTGTTACCGAGAAATTACATAATGGCTCCTTAACTGATTGGTGAAAAGTGTGGAAACTACTTTCTATTAGTCTATAGTGATTTTTCTGGCGAACACAACAGTACGACGTACCGTTCCTTTTTAATTAAAACGGAATATTTCCTCTTCTCTCTTAAAAATGGGGTGACGAGAAGCTTTGAAAACACAAAATTATAAGTCATTCTTGTTTTCCTTTTCCTTTAAATTTCTTTCCAGAGAAAGAGTTGTGAATCTTTGTTGCTTCTTGAAGTCAAATAATTGTATTCAGGGATTAGAAATATTTGGCCCTTTTGTGTTTCTATTCATTATTAGGAAGAGGATTAAGTAAAAACATCCCCAGATTTTTTCGCAAATTTCATCCATTAATTTAGTAGAAGTTTGTAGAATATTCTGGTAGAATGATCAGTACTCTGAAGAATATTATGTGAAAAATGTACTGTATGTATGTTGTTATTGAAATTCAGTATTTGAGGAACTCTTGATGCCTTTCATAAACAAACAATAGCAGTTTACTTTCGCCCGTTTACCGAAAGAGAAAAAGCTAGATACCAATCACTAAGAAATATTGATTATCATTACGTTTATTCTATTATAAAATTAAGATGTAAGAATCAGACATTTTAAAAGCATCTTTATATACTTGTACGTAAGAGTTTTTAGTTACAAGACTGCAGTGATATGCTATTGGACATTGTTATTATCATTATTTATACCCTGAAAGGTATCCCATTTTTTTAACTATTATGAACCTAAGGTTCAGTGTACTAGAAACTTTATTTTTAGAAAAAAAAAGTTAGGGTAGAGCGGGGTAATTCGAATAGGCGGGGAATTTGAATAATGTTAAGCATTTTGCTAGCTGGAGTGGAAACGCGGCTGCCATGTTAGTGAACCTGTGGTGGATTTGTAGGGGGTGGTTTGCAGAAATCGCTCTCAGAAATACAAACTATTCCTTCGGTTCTGAAGGCTTACACTATTTTTTGTTTGCTGCAAGGTAAGTACAAATATGTCTATTTTTAGGTCGTTATAATTTTCAACGTTGTTTCCTTAAGCTTTCCTTATTACTAACTGGATAAAATGAAACCGCTCTGGATTATAATCGTATCAGTAGCCTGTGGGGCATTGATATACTGTACGCTGGCGTCAACTAATGAGCAGTTTTCATACCACGTTGTGAATGGCATATTCGTCGACTGCGGGGCAATTCGGATAATTCAAAGCGGGGCAATTTGAATACCAGTGGAATTAGAACTATAGGCGCGGAAAATGTAACGGTGATAGCATTCTGCAATGCCAAAGGGTCTTTTATACCTCCTGTAGTAATATTCAAAAACGTACGCAAAAATCCGGACTTTAAAAACCAAAATCTCACTCACAACCTCTGTTCTTAGAATTCTGCCAAAGTCATGACATTGAAATGCTTTACCTACCTCCACACACAACGCACGTATTACAACCACTCTATCGCTCTGATTTAAGGCCCTTAAAGCCAATTACCACCAAGAGGCAACTATCTGGATTCACCCAAACTCGAGCTCAGTGATTAATGAATCTCAGTTCTGCATTTTGTTCATTGAAGCCTGGAAGCGGACAGCTTCTGTTGGATTGGCAGTTATGGGTTTTCATGTACCGGTATATACTCCTTTAGTCCACAAGCTTTTGAAGAATGTCGATTCGCCCCTTCGGAAACATATTGCCTTGTTACACATTTTGAGGAGCAGTCTTCTCGGGAAGATCTTAACAACGCGCCTTCTTCTTCCGGTCATGTCTCTCAAAACTTTGTCCCAACGAAGCCTATAGATGAACCCATACAACAAGTGCTTCCCAGCCCAGAAAAAGTGTGTGTGCAGTAGAGACGTCGTATTACAGGAAAATCATGCCACTCAATTTCTCACAATATTCGGGTAATGAGAATAAAACAACTCCGAGGAAAGACACAAGCATCGGGTGTAACAAAATCCAAGGACACTACAAGAAAGAAGAGTGCTAATACAGAACCTGCCAAGAAAAAAAAATGAAAGCTCGAAAGAAACTGATATCCTCTACCCCTTCCAGTGAAGATGTAGGCCTAAGTCTAAAGATGGCTGCAAGCAATGTAAGTCAAACATGGAATTGCTGTTTTTGCCTTCTTAATTACTATTCAGAACGTTCTGCTAGAAAGGGAGACTGGGTTCTTGCTAGCGTTGTAAGATATGGTTACACGAAGTCTTTGTCGGTGCAGAAGGTCGAAAACAGTTTATCTGTTGTCGTTGTCGTTAAATACGAACGATGGAAGATGTATTAACCTATTACGGATCTTTGCCTTAGACAGTGTTCCTAACAGATTTCTTTAGTGTAAGCCTACATTCAAGAAAATAGCTACAGGTGATGCATATTTACAATTTATGTACTTCTTTTCATTCAAAATTAGCATATTTCAACTACCGTAGAATTCGCAATCTAACAATCAAGTAGTTTATACATAATTTCTACAAGACTTGCTTATTTTGTTGGTTATTCATATTACCCCACTCGTTATTCAAATTGCCCCTCGCATTTACGTTTTTCGAAACTTCGGCGGGGAAATTGAATACTCACATTTCACAATGATGTATCTCAGATATTATCTTAAGAAAAATTGTTAAGTAATAGTAAGGTTCAAAGTTTTTGTTCACAATTTTGTATTTGAATACCAATTACAGTTTCTGAGATATATGAGAAAATGTCTGAAATTATTCAAATTACCCCGCTGTACCCTATATGGACCGGGGATCGCAAATCAATAGTTTCTGAGTAATTTGCACATGTGTGATTTCTTCGAAATTTGCCGGCTAACGAGAGGTGCGCGAGGAAGTTTTACCCTGACTCACTTCAACATATCGTAGAGCGATGAAATATTACATGTGTAATCCTGCATACCGATGTAGGTCAGTGGTAATGTACAACTCGTAACTCTGCACAGTTGCTGTGTTATACGTCCGAAAGTGAAGTAAGGTGTAGTGGTCCAAAATCCATTACTGCATCTTAGAAAGCAGCGTGGCAACATCACAGAAGTACTTGTCTCTAGGAAATGACTGTTAAGTTGGAAAGAAGTGGAATGAAGATGGTGTACAGTCAAGAGAAAACGCGAATATGACGGATTTCATACCTAGGGTCGTGCATCTGTCTGGCCAACATACGAACAGTGAGCAGGTACGTTGTTTTCCAGGAGGTGGACATCTTCTGTCAGCATACCACGTTCTGGGATTTCACGGCATCGTATATCCTTGTAATTGTGGTACCCTTTGCCTGGAAAGCAAGTAGTAATACCCGATGCTGATCCCAGATAAAATGAACATCACTTTGGTTGCTCAGAGCTGAACACGGGCTTCCTTTGATGGTAGTTCGCTCGCACGCTGTATTAGTTTGACTGTCTTCTTCACTTCCACTAGGCGAAGGCAGAGGTGGTACCTTCTAGGAGGCCATGGACAGTTTCTTCCCAAATCCTAGACCCACCTAAAAGACCTATATTATCCCGGAGTTTTAGGTCTGAACTCTTCATTGAGTCATTCCCTTTTATAAATAAATGAATAAATAAGTAGCAATCGAATACATCGCTTAGTAACTCAAAACAAAAGTACGACCATTGCCGTAACAATAGCTATAATGGCAACCTAATGTTATAAGCTTTCTACTAAGGTAAAACTATAACCTTGGAAAGTCATAACAAAATAACACATTTAGCACTGTAGCACAAACAAAAACTTATGAAAAATAGAAACAGAACGTCACATTCTGACAAAAGTTGTTCGTCTCCTGGAAAACAACGCATCCGTTCACTGTGTGAATGTTGGCCAGACAGATGCACGACCCTGGGTATAAATCCGTCATATTCGTGTTTTCTCTTGACTGCACAACATCTTCATTCTACCGCTTCCCAACTATGTAGTCAGTTTCTGAGAGCAAATACTTCTGCGATGTTGTCAGGCTGCTTTCTAAGATGCAGTAATGGATTTTGGACCATTATACCTTACTTCACTTTCGGACGTATAACACAGCAACGGTGCAGAGTTACGAACTATACATTACCACATAACCTACATAGGTATATAGGATTACGCATGTAGAATTTCATCGCCTTTCGATGTTTGGAAGTAGGTTAGGGTGAAACTTTCACGCGCACCTCTCGTTAGCCGGTAAATTTCAAAGAAATCATGCATGTGCAAATTACTCAGAAACTACTGATTTGCGACCCTCGGTTCATACAGGTGAAAATGTTCCAAAGTACTTGTAAAATATCCCCTTGCAAGGAATGCATCGAATTACCAGTCGCCCTACCTATATCTATCTATCTATCTATCTATCTATCTATCTATCTCTATATATATATATCTATCTATCTATCTATCTATCTATCTATCTTATATATATATATATATATATATATATATATATAGATAGATAGATAGATAGATAGATAGATAGATAGATATAGATATATAGATATATATTCAGTTGCCCATAAGATAGCATAGAAGTAGGTTGAGGTAGTGGAAAAGAGGGACGAGGAAAGAATGGAAGCAGAGGGAGATGGAGGACATTTGAGAGTCACGAGATAATGAATTCAGATTGCAACAAGATGTTCTTTTTATCTTCATAACTGAGACATTTGCGGAGTGGGGAAGGAGGTTCAAAGTGGTGGTGGGTTAATACGTTGTATACACGACTCCAAAAGTGCATTACCACCTGCTATTCTCCTTTTCCTGCAATAGCAGGCAACCCAAAAAGCTCGGCGCTTTGGTTGGATGTGAATTCGAAAGGCGTTGGACCAAACCTCAATTTTGTAATAAATATACCAGTGTGGCAAACTGCAAATAAAAGAATAAAACAAATTGTTAAGAATGACAATTTTATTATCGTGACGGAATTAAATGACATCAAAAGTTACAAAATTAACTTACTTAAGCAGTTCAAACAAGATGAATGGCAAGAAAGAGATACCAGAGGAAAGCATTTCTCTACTCCCCCCAAACAAGAATCTCATAAAAAAGAAAAAGTTACATAATGTAAACGTTCAATATAAAAGCCCCACCCAAAATTTCTAAAGTTGACACCCGAAAGGCAAGAACAACTGAACCGAAGTAAATTAAATTCTGCACAGATATTGCAGACGTAAAATGGGGAAATAGGGTTTCGTAATTTCCTTAAAAAAACGGTTCGAGGGGCATGGACCCCTCGAAACATTTGATCACGAAATATCAAAATTGCTAGTAACAGTATGTCAGGTGTATGTAAAGGACATGAAGAATTGCAACATAACTTTACGTATGGACAATACACAAAAATTAACAAATACGTTTTTTAAAATTTTCTGCGGAAAAACGGTTTTAGGGGGCAAAACCTCCCACCCAAAATTTTGAAACTTAACGCCAGAGAGGCAAAAAGAAATGAGCCGATGGGTATGAAATTTTGCACACATATTTTAGACGTAAAATGAGGGAATAACTGTTTCGTAATTTCCTGAAAAAAAAAAACGGCTGGGTGAGGCACGGGCCCCTCCAAACCTTTGATCATGAAATATCAAAAGTGCTAGTAACAGTATGTCAGATGTATGTAAATGACATCAAGAATTGCAATATAACTTTGTGTATGGACAATACGAGAAAAATAAACGAATACGTGTTTTTTATGTTCTGCAAAAAAAGGGTTTTAGGGGGCAAAAGCCCCCACCCAAAATTGTGAATGTTGTTGATCGAAAGGCAAGAAGAAGTGAACCGAAGTGAATGAAATTGTGCACAGATACTGTAGATGTAAAATGAGGGAATACGGGTTTTGTATTTTCCTGGAAAAAACGGCTGGGTGGGGCACGGACCCTTCCAAACTTTTCGTCATGAAATATCAAAAGTGCTAGTAACAATGTGTCAGATGTGTGTAAAGGACACGAAGAATTGCGACATATCTTGGTGTACGGACAATACGCAAAAACTAAAGGAATACTTTTTTCTATTTTCTGCGGAAAAACGGTTTTAGGGAGCAATAGAACCCACACAAAATTTTCAAAGTTCGCGCCCGAAAGGTAAGAAGATGTAAACCGAAGTGAATGAAATTTTGCACAGATATTGTAAACATAAAATGACGGAATACAGGGTTCGTATTTCCTTGAAAAAAGGGTTGGGTGGGGCACGGACCTCTCCAAACCTTTGATCACGAAATATCAAAAGTTCTAGTAAGAGTATGTCAGATGTGTCTAGAGGACATGAAAAATTGCAACGAAACTTTGTCTATAAATAATAGTATAAAAATAAACGAATACGTTTTTTAATTTTCGGGGGAAAATGGTTTTTGTGGGCAAGAGCCCCCGTCCAAAATTTTGGAATTTGACCCAAAAGGCAAGAAGAAGTGGACCGAAGTGAATGAAATGTGCACAAATATTATATAGGTAAGACGAGAGAATACGTGTTTCGTATTTTCTTGAAAGAATAAAAAACTGTTGAATGGACCATGGCGTTGAGTAGCAAGAGGAGTGGACCGAAGCGAACAAAATTGTATGTATATATTGGATATGTAATATATGGCTTTCGTGTTTCACAATTGTCTTGTCTCCATCCGATTTTTTCAATTTGGCAGATCGAGTACAAGCAAAAACACTATAGCGTATTTTATAGTATTTTAGGAAGCAGCTTTAACGCTTACAAAGTTTTTGTGCATAAACAAGAACACGTATTGATTTATGTTCAGTTTGCTGTTGATCAGCCAAATTTGAAGCAAAACGGATAGAGGCACTTGAGAAACACGAAATGCCCTATTTTACATAGGGACTATATAATATCTACACACAATTTCACTTATTCAGTCCACTCCTTCCTGCGCTATTACGGCAATATTTACTTTTTTCGGATGGGAAATAGGCCCCAACATTGTTTCTCCGCAAATATTAAAACACGTTTAACTTATTGGTTTGCAAATTGTCCTTATACGAAGCTTCGTTGCTATTTTCCATATTCTTTACGAACTTCTGACGTATGCTTATTTGCACTTGTGATATTTCGTAATCAACGGTTCAAAAGGTTTGTGACTCACTCAACGGTTTTTAATAGGAAAATACGAAATCTAATTGTCTCATTTTACGTCTACAATATCTATGCACAATTTCATTCACTTCTGTTCACTTCTTGCCTTTTGGGCCCCAAATTTCAAAAAGTTTTGGAGGGGGCTTTTGCCCCCTAAAACCGCTTTTCCGCACAAAATAAAAAACATATTCGTTTATGTTTTGCGTATTGTCTCTACAAAATATATCGTTCAAATTCTTCATGTCCTTCAAGTACTCTGACATACTGTTATTAGCACTTTTGATATTTCACGATCTAAGTTTTGGAGGGGTCTGGGTCCCACCTATGCGTTTTTTCTTCTTCAGGAAAATAAAAAACTCGTATTCCCTCATTTTATGTCTACAATATCTGTGCAGAATTTCATTCACTTCGGATTACTTCCTCTGGCCTTTCGGGCCTCAACTTCCAAAATTTTGGGTGGTTGCGTTTGCCCCCTAAAACCGTATTTCCGTAGAAAATAAAAAAAAAACTTGTTTCGCCATATTTGTAGGCTCACTTTGATCCACTTGCGGTGACGCACAAAAAGTGAGAATAGGCGTACAAAATGGCTCAAAACTATGAAAAAACCATCCCGAAATTCGTTGGTTGCGGAACAAGTTAATGACGCCGGTGCTCACGGCATTTGACGCTGTCTCCTTATAAAAATTTATAGTCGTTTCACTATCGAGACGAGACGAGATGCACTAAAAGTACCCCTCGAGATGCACTAAAAGTACGAGACAAATTGCAACCCTGTCATGAGCACCACTAAAAGTATTCCACATTACTGTTTACATTTTTCATGGTTGCTCTTTGCAGTATAATGAGATCATGATTTCAAAACGAGTTAAAAAGAGCTGAACGAGGGAGCTATTTGTCAAACTTGGCTCGACACGAAACTCGGCATCAATTTATGGAGCTAAAAATAAACAGAACGTGTCCTTGCATTTTTTTAAATCTCTTTTATGAAAGGAAGGACTTTCTACATATGGGAAATTGGTAGTGGGTTGATTTGTAAAAAATAATCGAAAACGATCGATGTTAGTTGAGAAACAAATTGAGAAACACAATACAGTGCTTCGCATTATATATCCACTGCTTTCTCTTATAATAATTGCTGAAGCTTGTGTTTAGCGTTCAGAGCACAAGGAAATTAAATTGTGGGAAAAAGAGATATACAATTTGTACAGTAAGCTTAATTACATGGAAATTTTAAGTTTCGGTACGCTTAATTATATGAAAAATTTTATACTTTTTTCATTTACGTTGGTTTCCTTTACCTTGATTTTGGATTTCAAATTTTAATCCTTTTTCCACTGAAAAGTATCTATAATTCAAGAAGGTAATAATTATCAATGATAATTATAATAATTATCTATGTAATTGAATTCATTGTAATTTGGTCCATGAGAAACACTTTACCATTTCGTACTAGCTGTTATGCCCGTTCTTCGCACCGATCAGATAAAGTATCAATGTAAACAAACTGAACAACAGAAGAACAATTAAGAAACATTTCTAAAATTGGATATATTTTGTGTGAATATATACCCAACAACGTACATGTGTTTTCATTGGGAAGACCGATGGGGGCTGAATTTGAACGTAAATAGTATCGGGGATGTCATTATACATCTGAGAAATCCCGATAAATATGGATTCGACACTAACATCTGCCATTTTCTACTACTTTTACATATCCCGGTAAAAGCCCCTATGATCCTCTGGTTCCAATTTTGAAAAAATAGCACCTCTGGCCCGCAACCGATGGCGGCTGTATTTGAAAGTCAACGCCTGTGGGAGTATCGCCATTTATCTCAGCGACCGCGAAAAGTATGGATTTTACACTAATATCGGTCATTTTAGATTACTTTTACGTTTCAATATCCCTTCCCCTCAGTTGACCCCCAGCCCGCAGCCGAGTAGGGTGAATTTGGAAGTGAATGCGATCGGAGTTTCACCATTGATCTCAGCGAACGCGAAAACTATCAAATTGACACTCATTTCGGTCATTTACTACTACTTTTTCTCGTCCCGGTAAACGCCCCCTGAGACCCCCTGGTTCGAATTTAGTCAAGAACGCTTCGCCTTGGTCTGGGTCCTGAACCAAGGTATTCGTGGCCAAAATTTGGTTACTCTCGGCCAACTTGTCTGGTCCCCAGGCCGGTCCCGGTTGAAAAAAAAAACACTCTTCGTCTTGATCTGGGGCCTAGACCAAGCTACCCGTGACCATATTTATGAAACTTTCGTCCACTCGTCTGGTTTACAGGCCGCACACAGATAGACAGACAGAGGCTCAAACAAACTCTATTTTATTTATATTAGAAAGGTCAGATCCACCGTTATTGTAATAGAGCGGTGCTTGAGTGATAGATCGTAGAAATTCAAACTCCGATGAGTGATAATTTCATAGCGTTGTTTTATTACAAGTTTAAACTCTTTAGTCAGTAGAGAAGAGGGCATGAATTATGGGTCAGAGTTGATGATAATGGGTTTCTACGGGTATGTGGGTCACAGTGGGTGAGAGTGGTTCATGGTGGGTGGTGGGTCAGAGTGAGTCATGGTGGGTCGTGGGTCACAATGGGTGGTTGGTCAACTGGTCGTGGCTAAAGTTTTCATTGCCCCACACCCTCTCTGAACTACAGTGTTGAAAATTAATCAGTGAAAATCAATTGCAATTGATCAATCAATTGAAAGTAATTGCTGTGGAAATCAATTGCAATTGAATTAATTGCCAATTAATTTCAATTGCAATTGAATGACTGAATTCAATTGCAATTACTTTCCACTGCAATTACTTTCAATCGATTGATTAATTGCAATTGATTCTCCTTTATTAATGGCCAACTGCAATTTACAATTAACCATTACTTACTTCAGTTGTTAATTGCAATTAACAATTAAATTTACAGATTAATTGTTAATTGTTAATTCAATTGAAATTTGCCTAACACTGTGAATCTTCTCTTCCCCTGCCCCGATCCGGCCCTTCAAACTCTTTTTTCTTTCTATCGAAGCCAGTACTGCCTATTTGGGAAAAGTTTCAATGTAGAAAATTGCTAGTGGTAAAAGCGATGCGTCCGCCGTTCTGCTGGAAAGGGGGGAGGGCTGGTGGAAAGTGCCGTAAAATTTTACCTTGCCCCCAAAGGAAAATATTTAGATTCGACACTACTAATATATGTATATATATATTTCAGCGACCGCGAAACCTATGGATTTTACACTAATATCGAAAACTATGGATTTTGCACTAATTTCAATATAGATAAAGTTGAAAAACACTATGTTTTTGACTTTAAATCTCCCGAACCGCATAACAGATCTTGATCAAATTTGAAACATGGAGGAGTTTTACGGCTCAGCTGGTTAGGCTATTCACTTTGATGGTAGAACTGAGAGGGAGGAATGTAAAAATAAATAAAACTTAATAACTCCTGAACCACTCGACGATCTTGATCAAATTTTCTACATAGATGAGCCTCAGACCTGGGATCGTTTTCCTAATTTAAGTTTGACGGAGCAACGTGGGGGCGGAGAAGGACGAGAGATATATAAATACCAATTTATATAAGACTGAACTGACTATTTTTGTAACTTAATAGCTATTGAACTATCTGACCGATCGCAATCAAATTTTCAAGATATATGAGGTTCGGATCTAGAAACGTTTTCCTAATTTCACTTTAACGGTACATCCTAGGAGGAGGGGAGGGGGACGTATAAATAAAAACTAGTAAAACGTAATAACTTTTGAACCACTCAACCAATCTCGATCAAATTTTTTATATACATGAAGGTCGGGCCTTGAGTGATTTTTTTACCGTTTCACTTTGACGAGCCAACGTAGGGGAGGGGGAGCGGGAAATATATATGTAAAAAAATATAAATGACTGCCTTTGTGACTTCAATCTTGAACCACCTGACCGATCTAAATCAAATTTTCAGCATACATGAGTTTAGGGGCTGGGATAACTTTATGGTATTCACTTTGACGAAGCAACGTAGGGGAGGAGGACGGAGAGAAATTTAAAAATGATCAAAAATGACCGATATTATTGTTGAATCTCCATAGTTTTGGAGGTCAATAAGAAAAACAGTGACACTTCTGATGCTGTTTCAATCTACGTTCAGCCCTAATAATTGGGGAGGGGGAGGGTGCAATGGAGGAGAGAGGATAAACATTTAAAAATGATCGAAAATGACTAATATTAGTGTCGAATCAATAGTTTTAGGAGTAGCAGAGATTAACAGTGACAATTCTGATGCCGTGTGCCGCAGCACGGAGGAGGGGTAGGGGAGCTATATATAATAATAATCGAAAATGACCAATATTTGTGACTCATTCATAGTTTTTGGGATCATTCTGATGAACTGTGACATTTTCGATCCGGTTTAAATGCAAGATCAGCTCCGCCACTTGCGGGAAGGCGAGAAAGTGATATATATAACATGATCGATAGTGGCCGCTATCAGTGTCGAATTTATAGTTTTCTGGGTCGCTTAGATGAACAGTGGTACTTTCTATCTCGTTTAAATTCAAATTCAACCCCACAATTTCGGGGAGAGGGAGAAAGAGATATTGAAAAATGATCGAAAATGACCTAGTGCTGAATCCACATTTGACGGGGGTCGCTGAGATAAACAGTGACACTTTTGATGCCATGGCCCGCAACATGGGGGAGGAGAAAATATACATATAAATGACCGAAAGTGACCATTATTGGTGTCGAATCCATGATTTTTGGGGTCGCCGAGATGATCAATGATCTTTCCGATGCTGTTTAAATCGATGCCATTAAAAACGAAAACAGCATATTTCACGGGTACTAAACACATGAAATACGGAGTTGTGCATTTAAATTTTCATTTCAACTCAGCAAAGCGGGAAATATATGTTAGTAATATTAATAAAGCTCAGGCACTGTCCTTTCTCTATTTCAAAACCAGCTACAAATCTCTTTCCTAGAATATCTATTACTGGAACTATCGTTATATTTTTGTTTTTCGTCCTTATACAACACCAAGGTTATAAAGGAAGGTCTTTTTGATGTGGGTTCGCAGCTTGAATCTGATCGACCGTTCCCAACCATACTATCTCGCCTCCAGAAAATCTGGATTACAGGGCAGAGTCTAAAGCAAGAAATGTATATCTCTTTTGCTAAAAAAAACTTTAGTTCGCATACTAGTCACAGCACATGTTTAGAGGTTTTTCAACGAATCTGTATGGGACGAGACCTGCAAATGACACAGGACTGAAAGTTGAGCTTCACCAGAAGTCGAATCTGGTATCATTCTAAGACAAAAAAAAATCCTAATGGCTGCCTACTTTAATGCTCATATTTCATTCTCATGTAAAAATTTAGGGTGATCCCGGCCCCCTAGACTCCCCGTGGATTCGGGCCTGTGTGACCCCCCACCCTCGAACACAATTTTCTGGAAGAAAGCCTCTATTCTTCCTTTTGTCTCTCTAGTTTACTGAAAACATGAAAAGCAAACTAGGTCATAGAGCATAGAGTTGGAAATGATTGACATGTTGCATTGCAGACATATTTCGTACCATTGATGATTTTGGGAGGTTTCCCAGGGACAAAATTCCCCTCGGAGTTATATCTTCTATGGTGCTCAATATGCGTTGAGTTGATTCTATCGTCCCTTTCAGCAACGAGGCTATATGAGACGGGACCTACTGATTAATCATGAATTCCGAACTACATGAGCTCTCATCGGAATAGAACCCGGGTTTCTCACGCCAAAGGCGCGTGCGCTAACCACTTAGCCACGAAGAAGCTCGGTACTCATATTAGAAAGAAGAAAGCACATTATGGGAATTTCAGTGCAGACAACTAAGTATGACATGACGACTGTTAAATTAATATTTTTCATCTGGAATATATTGTGATAATGGTCAATCTTATTCGATAATGTCATTCTCTCTTTAAAAAATAGCATTCTCTTTTCTGTGCCTTACTATAGTATACAAGTGAAATTTCAGACAGTGTGCAAAAGAGGGGAAGTGATTACAACGTATGATAGACTTCGCTTCCTATCCGATGAACAAAACCTTTCTTGTAAAATCAGCGTTGTGTGATTGCCTGATAGCTACACATAAATTGACAGAATGAAAGTCTTAATTTTAGTACTGAATCTGCCCTCAGGGAAAAAAGCAAGCCGCTCGCACTCGTGGCTTCTGTGTCTTGTAACTTTGTGCTTAAAAAAACAGACACAAGGTCAGTTGTGAAACAACTGATAAGACTTTTTTCTTTTATACAAATCATATTTGTTGTTTGAAGCCTCTTTATTCCTTATAAAAGCAATATAACCAGATTCACGGAAACCCACAGGAATTGTAAAGAAATTTAAAAAAAGTACCTTTATCATTCAGATCCTTTATTATTATTATTATTATTATTATTATTATTATTATTATCATGAATATTTTTCGTTAGTCCTCAAAGCAATTAATACTTAGCAGCAGGGGTAAATGTGCGTGGGAACGCGGGGGACCCCATCCTCACCTCCAAAAATCTGTGTATGGCGTCCCCCCAGTTCCTAAGCAATTACAATGGGCAAAGATAGGCATGGGAGACATCGTGACTCATGCCGCTACCTACCGTCCCCCTACCTTTTCAGATGATTCCATCCCATCTAGCCTAATCCCACTTCGCCTAACGATTTATCAGCCACTTACATCTCCAAGATAAGAATGTCCACCATTTTCGGATCTCACGTTAATCCGTAGCTCCATACCTCATGTAATTTTGCTACCGAAGGGATGCTAAACTGAAAAAAAATGAAATGAAATGAAATCTTTGAGTTTTACGTCCCACGATTATGCAGGTTAGGCTAAAGGAGACGTTGATTATGAGAAATGAATGAAAATGATGGAATGAAGAAAGTGGAGAACCCCGAGAAAACCCACACACACGGTGTTTGTCCACCACAAATTTCACATGGCGGGAGCAGGGTTTGAACCCGGGACCCCAAGCACCAGAGGTGAACGGTCTACCACTGAGCCACCGCGTCAATATGTGAAACTACCACCGTTTGCATTGTCTATCTTTCACTATTTTCACGATTCAACAGTTTATTTGATGTATTTGAATAACATAGCATAGCCCTTCTCCCATCAATTTTGACCCCCTCCGTTACTTATGACGTTTAGCCCTTATACCTTTGCATATTTACATATTTCCACATCCACTATTAGTCACACTACGTCTCATTCCGCAACTCGATTCATCCATTTGGACCCTTTACTTGTCAGACAATTTCTTCTTGGTGATGAAACAGGGAAAATAATTCTACAATGACTGACAAGTAACACTTCCCCAGTGTAACACTCCGATTTTGATAAAATTTAGTAGGTAGATACTACACATAAAATAAACGAATACCGGTAAGTGTATTTTTATTTTCTCCGTTAAAGCTGTTTCAGGGGTCAAAAACCCACACCCAAAATTTTGAAAGTTGACGCCCGAAAGGCAAAAACAAGTGGACCGAAGTGAACGAAATTGTGCACAGATATTGTAGATATAAAATGAGGGAATACGGGTTTCAGTAGGTCCCGTCTCATATAACCTCGCTGCTGAAAGGGAGGATAAAATCAACTCAACGCATATTGAGCACCATAGGAGATATAACTCCGAGGAGAATTTTGTCCCTGGGAAACCTCCCAAAATCATCAATGGTACGAAATATGTCTGCAATGCAACATGTCAATCATTTCCAACTCTATGCTCTATGACCTAGTTTGCTTTTCATGTTTTCAGTAAACTAGAGAGACAAAAGGAAGAATAGAGGCTTTCTTCCAGAAAATTGTGTTCGAGGGTGGGGGGTCACACAGGCCCGAATCCACGGGAAGTCTAGGGGGCCGGGATCACCCTAAATTTTTACATGAGAATGAAATATGAGCATTAAAGTAGGGAGCCATTAGGATTTTTTTTGTCTTAGAATGATACCAGATTCGACTTCTGATGTAAGCTCAACTTTCAGTCCTGTGTCATTTGCAGGTCTCGTCTCATACATATTCGTTGAAAAATCTCTAAACATGTGCTGTGACTAGTATGCGAACTAAAGTTTTTTTTAGCAACTCTGCCCTGTAATCCAGTTTTTCTGGAGGCGAGATAGTATGGTTGGGAACGGTCGATCAGATTCAAGCTGCGAACCCACATCAAAAAGACCTTCCTTTATAACCTTGGTGTTGTATAAGGACGAAAAACAAAAATATAACGATAGTTCCAGTAATAGATATTCTAGGAAAGAGATTTGTAGCTGGTTTTGAAATAGAGAAAGGACAGTGCCTGAGCTTTATTAATATTACTAACATATATTTCCCGCTTTGCTGAGTTGAAATGAAAATTTAAATGCACAACTCCGTATTTCATGTGTTTAGTACCCGTGAAATATGCTGTTTTCGTTTTTAATGGCATCGATTTAAACAGCATCGGAAAGATCATTGATCATCTCGGCGACCCCAAAAATCATGGATTCGACACCAATAATGGTCACTTTCGGTCATTTATATGTATATTTTCTCCTCCCCCATGTTGCGGGCCATGGCATCAAAAGTGTCACTGTTTATCTCAGCGACCCCCGTCAAATGTGGATTCAGCACTAGGTCATTTTCGATCATTTTTCAATATCTCTTTCTCCCTCTCCCCGAAATTGTGGGGTTGAATTTGAATTTAAACGAGATAGAAAGTACCACTGTTCATCTAAGCGACCCAGAAAACTATAAATTCGACACTGATAGCGGCCACTATCGATCATGTTATATATATCACTTTCTCGCCTTCCCGCAAGTGGCGGAGCTGATCTTGCATTTAAACCGGATCGAAAATGTCACAGTTCATCAGAATGATCCCAAAAACTATGAATGAGTCACAAATATTGGTCATTTTCGATTATTATTATATATAGCTCCCCTACCCCTCCTCCGTGCTGCGGCACACGGCATCAGAATTGTCACTGTTAATCTCTGCTACTCCTAAAACTATTGATTCGACACTAATATTAGTCATTTTCGATCATTTTTAAATGTTTATCCTCTCTCCTCCATTGCACCCTCCTCCTCCCCAACTATTAGGGCTGAACTTGGATTGAAACAACAGCAGAAGTGTCACTGTTTGTCTCATCGACCCCGAAAACTATGGATTGAACTCTAATATCGGTCATGTTTGATCATTTTCAAATTTTTCTCCCTTTCCCCCTCCCTACTTTGCATCGTCAAAGTGAATAACCTAAAAGCAACCCCAGTCTCTAAACTCATGTATGTTGGAAATTTGATTGAGATCGGTCACGTGGTTCAAGAGTGATGAAGTAACAAAGGTGCTCATTTTTATTTTTATTTTTTACATATATTTTTCCCTACACCTCTCCTACGTGGGCTCGTCAAAATGAAACGATAAAAACACCCAAGGCCCGACCCGCATATATGTTGAAAATTTGATCGAGATTGATTGAGTGGTTCAAAAGATATTAGGTTTTATTAGTTTTTACTTATTCCTCCCCCTCCTTTAGGATGTACCGTTAAAGTGAAATTAGAAAAATGTTTCCAGATCCAAACCTCATATATCTTGAAAATTTGATTGAGATCGGTCAGATAGTTCAATAGGTATTAAGTTACAAAATAGTCCCTTTCAGTCTTATATAAATTGATTTTTATATGTCTCCCACTCCTTCTCCTCCCTCACGGTGCTGCGTCAAATTTAAATCACGAAAGTGATCCCAGGCTTGAACCTCATCTATGTTGAAAATTTGATCGAGATCGGTCGAGTGGTTCAGGAGTTATTAAGTTTTATTTATTTTTTACACTCCCTCCTCCTCCCCTCAGTTCTACCATCAAAGTGAATAGCCTAAAACCAGCCCAGCCTTGGAGCTAATCCACGTTAAGAATTTGATCGATATCGGTTGGGCGGTTGAGGAGATTCACTCACAAACAGTTATTTTCAATTTTATATATATAAATTGGTAGTGTAGAATCTAGATATTTTCCCATTAGGCAACGTAGAATTTTGCGGGACTTACCACACCCCGCCACCCTTTCCAACAGAACGGCGGATGCATCGCTTTTATAACTAGCAATCGTCATCATTGAGACTTTTCCCAAATAGGCAGTCCTGGCTTCGATAGAAGAAAAAAGTTTGAAGGGCCGGATCAGGGCAGTGGAGAAGAGTCATCTTTTATTAGTTACACAAAACGACTAGCCGACGTGACGGCCACCATGGCCTCGCATCATGTAGTCCATTTTTTAAATTTTCAATGGATACCTGCCTACGTATTTTGAATTGCAGAAGAAGGTACGTTGTATGCATTAACATTACAAATATATGAGCATACTAGTATTGCAATTTGAAAGACGTTTAGGCCAAATTGAATTCAATAGGTGATTATATTTCCTTTGTTGGAGCTTTTACTTTTTACTTTTTCAGCTTGTCGTCCCCTAAATTGCCGCTCGGAGCGTTTGTCTCTTTTCCCCAGATCTGGCACTGATTATTGGAGATGACTGTGATCTGCAGAGGTCATGGCTTAGTTATAAACAATAATATAGTAAGAAACTAAAACGTAAATATAGTGAGAATAATAACAACTCGCTGATTATGCGAGCGGTTTTTCTCTTTCTTTCCTCAGCTGATCTAATAGTGACTGTGCCGCACTCAGAACACATACAGGAGAATTGACAACACCACACGCGAGCCCGCCTGAAACAAATTGGAGCTGAAATTTCTGAATGATTCTTCCAACCTACATTCAAGGTTTCTTTATAATGTCAAAAATTATATTGTATATTTTATGTTGAACTTCGCTTACAAAAGTTTGTTCTTCTCTCCAAGGTTTTAAGTTCAATCCCCTTCTTTCTCTTCGTTGATAAAACCTAATGACCTTTTTACTTATTCGTGGCATGATTTTTTTCCATACAAGTATTAAACTTTGAATTTAGCGCTTGAGAGTAGCAGAAACATAGAGCTTGATATTCCTCCGCGAGACCAATATCCACTCATCACTGAGTTCTGTTGCTTGCCACTAGATGGCAATATAAGATGCTGTTACGAAAAAGGAGCAATGAATGATTTGAATCAATACAATCATAACCTTGAAATTCAGTTTCGTTTCGGCTCAAAAAGTGGAATAGTTTCCCGTATGAATCAATGGAGATCATTTTAAAGATTCCGGTGGTATTCAGTCATCTTAAATGGAAATTGTCGCCGATCAATAGAAAGTTAATATGGGAGAACTATGAAATAAAACAAACAAACACGCGTCATTTTGTAATAAAATTACATGGCGAGTGCATTTTATCTGATTCAAAGCTGTTATCGTCGAATACACACTATTAAAGGTGCCCTGATTGGCCAGATTAAAAAAAAAACCTCAGCAAATTATCCCTCTACAGGCGAATTTTTTTCGTCACCACCGGTTGGAATAGGGTTTCTTATTATCCTAAAAAAATGTTTAGGTGGGACCCAGACCGCTCCAAAACTATGATCGTGAAATATCAAAAGTGCTAATAATAGTATGCCAGAAGTGCTTGATGGACATGAAGAATTTGAGGTCCAAAAGGCAAGAAAGAATGCACCGAATTGAATGATATTGTGGGCAGATAGTATAGACATAAAATGAGATAATTCGGTTTCGTATTTTCCTGAAAAAAAAAAAGGTTGAGTGAGGAACGGACCTTGTAACCCGTTGATTACGAAATATCGAAAGTGCAAATAAGCATACGTCAGAACCTCGTAAAGACTGGAAAATTGCAACGAAACTTTGTATAGGGACAATTTGCAAAATAATAAATGAAACGTGTTTTAATATTTGAGGAAAAACAGTGGTTTGGCCTAGGCCCCTCCGATAAAAAAGTAAATATTACCGTGATAGCACAGGAAGGAGTGGACTGAAGCAAATGAAATTGTGTCTAGATATTATATAGACCCAATGTAAAATAAAGCCTTTCGTCTTTCTCAAGTGTACCAATTCGTTTTGCTTTAAATTTGGCAGATCAACAGCTAACTGGAAATAAATTGACACGTTTTTTATGCGCAAAAACATTGTAAGGGTTAAACATTCCTCCTGAAATACTATAAATACGTTATACTGTTTGTGCTTGTAGTTGATATGCCAAATTTGAAAAAATCGGATGAATACACGACACTTGTAAAACACGAAAGGCCTTATTTTACATATCCAATATCTATATACAATTTCATTCGCTTCGGTTCACTCCTCCCGAAACTCAACAAATCGTTCCACTCAACAGTTTTTTTTTCTTTTAGGAAAATACGAAACACGTATTCCCTCATCTTACCTCTACAATATTTGTGCACATTTCATTCACTTCGGTTTATTTCTTCTTGCCTTTTTGGGTTAAATTCCAAAAAGTTTGACGGGGGCTCTTGCCCCCAAAACCCGTTTTCCCCTCGAAAATAAAAAACGTATTCGTTTATTTTTTTGCCTATTGTTCGTACACAAAGTTGCGTTGCAATTCTTCATCTCTTTTACACACATCTGACATACTGTTACTGGCACTTTCATTATTTAGTGATCAAAGGTTTGGAGGGGTGCGTGCCCCACCTAACCGTCTTTTCCAAGCAAATATGAAACCCGTATTCCCTAATTTTGTGTCTACAATGTCTGCACAAAATTTCATTCATTTTGGTTCACTTATTACCTTTCGGGCGTCAACTTTCAAAATTTTGGGGTCTATTTTTTGCCTCTGAAATCCATTTTCCGCAGAAAATAAAACAAACCTTATTCCTTTATTTTTTCGTATTGTCCATACACAAAGTTTCTTTGCAACTCTTCATGTTTTACACACTTCTGAAATACTGTTATTACCACTTTTGATATTTCGTGATCAAATGTTCGGAGAGGTCGGTGCCCCACCTAACACTTTTTTCAAGGAAAATACGAAACCCGTATTCCCTCATTTTATGTCTACAATGTCTGCCTACAATTTCATTCACTTCGGCTTACTTCTTTATGCCTTTCGATCGTCAACTTTCAAAATTTAGGTGGGGGCTTTTGCCCCCTAAAACCGTTTCTTCGCAGAAAATGAAAAACATTATTCGTTTATTTTTTGCGTATTGTCCATACACAATGCTTAGTTTCAATTCTTCATATCCTTTATACACATCTGACATACTGTTACTATCTCTTTTGATATTCCGTGATCAATGATTTGTAGGTGTCCGTTCCTCATTCAACCATTTTTTTTCATGAAAATATGATACCCGTATTCCCTTATTTCATGTGTACAATATCTGTGCACAATTTCATTCACTTCGGTACACCTATTTTGATTTTCGTGCGTCAATATCAGAAATTTTGGATGGGGGCATTTGCCCCCGGAAACCGTTTTCCCGCAGAAAATAAAAAACCGTAATTGTTTATTTTTTGCGTATTGTCCATGCACAAAGTTTCGTTCCAATTCTTCCTGTCCTTTAAGCACATCTGACATACTGTCACTGTCACTTTTGATATTCCGTTATCAAAGGTTTGGAGGGGTCCATGCTCCACCTTACCGTCTTTTTCCAGACAATACTATACCCTTATACCCTAATATTATGTTTACAATATCTGTGCCAAATTTTATTCATTTCGGTTCACTTCTTCTTACCTTTCGGTCGCCAACTTTCAAAATTTTCGGGTGGGTTCTTATGCCCCCTTAAACTATTTTTCCGAAGAAAATAAATAAAACGTATATCTTCCTTTTTTGCACATCGTCCATGCGCATAGTTTCGTTGCAGTTCGTCATGTCCTTTACACACATCTGGCATACTCTTACTAGCACTTTTGATATTTCGTGATCAAATGTTTGGTGGGTACCCTGCCCCACCCAACCCCCTTTTCAAGGAAAATACGAAACCCGTATTCCTTAATTTTATGTCTACAATATCTGTGTACAATTTCGTTCACTTTGGCTAACTTCTTTTTGCCTTTCGGGCCACAAATTTCAAAACTTTCGGTGGGGACTTTTGCCCCGTAAAACCGTTTTCTCCTAGAAAATAAAAATGACCGTATTGGTTTACTTTTTGCGTGTTGTCCATGCACAAAGTTTCGTTCCAATTCTTCCTGTCCTTTAAGCACATTTGACATACTGTTACTAGCACTATTGATATTTCGTGATCAAGTGTTCGGAGGGTACCCTGCCCCACCTAACCCTTTTTTCAAGGAAAATACGAAATCCGCATTCCCTACTTTTATATATACAATATCTGTGTACAATTTCATTCACTTCGGCTCACTTCTTTTTGCCTTTCGGGCATCAAATTTCAAAACTTTCGGTGGGGGCTTTAAATAAAACGTATACATTCTTTTTTTGCAAATCGTCCATGCGCATAGCTTCGTTGCAATTCGTCATGTCCTTTACACACATCTGACATACTGTTACTAGCACTTTTGATATTTCGTGATCCAAGGTTTGGAGGGGTCCGTGCCCGACCTAACCGTCTTTTCCAGGAAAATACGAAACCCGTAGTCCCTTATTTTGTAACTACAATACCTGTACAAAATTTCATTCACTTTGGTTCACTTCTTCTTACTTTTCGGGCGTCAAATTTTGAAATTTTGGAGCGCGTTCTTTTGCCCCTGGAACCCATTTTCCGCAGAATAGACAACAAACCGTATTCCTTTTTTCTGCGCTATTATCCATACACAAAGTTTCCTTGCAATCCTTCATGTCCTTTACACACATCTAACATAGTGTTACTAGCACTTTTGATATTTCGTGATCAAAGGTTTGGAGGGGTCGGTGCCCCACCCAACCGTTTTATCCAGGAAAATACGGAACCCGTATTCTTATTTTGCGTCTGCAATATCTATGAACAATTTCATTCACTTCGGTTCAGTTGTTTTTGCCTATCGGGCTTCAACTTTAAAACTTTAGGTGGGGCTTTTGCCCCATTAAACCGTTTTCTCCTGGAAAATGAAAATGCCCGTATTGGTTTATTTTTTTCGTGTTGCCCACACGTAAAGTTTCGTTGCAATTCTCCCTGTCCTTCACACACATCTGACGTACTGTTACTAGTACTATTGATATTTTGTGATCAAGTGTTTCGAGTGGTCCGTGCCCCTCCAACCGTTTTTTTTTAAGAAAATACGAAACCCGTGTCCCTCATTTTATGTTTTAAATGTCTGTGCACAATTTCATTCACTGCGGTTCAGTTGTTCTTGCCTTTCGGGTGTCAACTTCTTAAATTTTTGTGTGGGTTTTATATTAAAACTTTATATTATGTAACTTTTTCGTTTTTATGAGATTATTTTTTAGGGGGTGTGGAAAAGAGAGAAATGCTTTCCTCTGGTATCTGTTTGTTGTCATTCATTTTGTTTGAACTGCTTAAGTAAGATCATTTTGTAACTTTTGATGTCATCCAACTCCGTCACGATAATAAAATTGTCAATCTTAACAATTTGTTTTATTCTCTTTTTTGGAGTTTGTCACACTAATATATTTGTTACAAAATTCAGGTTTGGTCCAACGCCTTTCGAATTCGCAACCAACCTGACCGCCGAACTTTCTGGGTTGCCTGCTATTGCAGGAAAGGGAAGAGAGCAAGTGGTGATGCACTTTTGGAGTCGTGTATACATATATGTATTGTGATGGATTTTGACTCTTAAAGGTCAATTTGTGAGGTTATTTCTCCAACATTTGGCACATTTTTTTTTAGATATGAACACATTTTGGTTTTTGTGTCAAATTACGATTGATACTTGCACCTTGATGGAGTTTGCTCGTGTAAAAGCGATTACTTTCTTACCCACTTTTGTGATGTTTCAAGCTGTTTTCGAGGTATGAGCTATTTATAGTATTTGGTTAATTGGGTAATGGTCAATGTTGTCGCAGGGAACTTAAAGATGCTACATAAATGTATTTTGATGGGTTTTCATCTTTAAACGTAAATTTTGAGGTGATTTTTGCAATATCACACACTGTTTCCAAAGTACTAGATTTTCTGGTTTGGTTAATGTTGTCACAGAGAATTGAGACTTGCTACATATATGTACTTTGATCGATTTTTTCCCTTCAAGATCAATTTTTAAGTTATATTTGTGATACCGTTCCGAGATACGAGTACTGTTGGTTTGGTCAAAGGTATCGCAGAGATTCAAATTTGCTAAATTTTAATCCCTAAAGATTAATTTTGAGGTTATTTCACGATATCTTTCACCAGATCTGAAATATTAGTTCCTCCTGTGTATTCCCAGTTTATTTCCTATTTCAAACGAGCTTCCAAAAAAGTGGTCAAGTTTTTTCCTGAAAATACCGGATGGAAAAACCCACCAAATCTAAAATTGTGATGTCTAGTGCTTATGGAATGCCCGATGTTAACATATGGTGGAGGTAATTCGTACCTTCAATACAGAGTCATGCCTTATCTCAAAAATGCTATAAAATAGCGTTTTATTTACCTGAATAATAATCCGAATGGGTAAATATCAAACTCATAATTGAAAAACATGTCAAGTGACACAGAATACACAACAAGCACGTTTCTTACTTAAGGAAACAGTAGTCTCCAATTATAACTAACCCGAGGACTATAGCTGTGTTTACTAGTAAGCCAGAGAGCTGCAGAAAAAATGCATTTTCTTTTTCTTCCTTCCTTCCTTCCTATACCTCATAATATGTCACAGATTCACTGCATTGACATAAACAACAATGCGTTTCATCACAAATCTAACTTCTACGTCTCAAAATTAAATTTTCTGTCAATAATAGGTAAAAACGTAATTTGTTTCAAAGAAAAGAATAAGGTTGATAATATTTTGTTGTAGTTCTTGTTGTTTTTGTGAAACCTATACTAAGACATTATGGCCTTCGCAAACTACGCGACTTCGTGTATCAAAGACGCGCGACAGGCTGTCGCTGGACTACGCGACTTCGTGTGTCGAAGACGCGCGACAGACTGTCGTCGCGTCGCTGATATTCAACACACGTGTTACGGGAATGTGACACTTTTTTTTTACCAGAGCAAGGAGACATTGCACTTTATATTGTTAGTATGCAATTATCGTAATACTAAACAATTTGCTATATTCTTTAACGACAAAGTGCAAGCAGATCAATAAGGAGTATGTATGCAGCCTGGAGTTGGCGGTCCCTATTGACCCGCAGACTAAATCCGGGGCCTAGTCAGTATATTATTAAATCCGCCACCGGCCTCTCCTTATAAATTTCATTATAGAGTGCCACGAGACATCAGCGTTATGTTTAAGTGCTTATAAAACAATATTTTTCATTACGATCTTGAAGCTTTGCTGGCGTCTACTATTAATCCAATGTTCTCGGGATTGCTGCCAGAGTGAGTGTTGCTGCGCTGAGCTTTCGTTACCATACAGCGGCAACATCTTCAGAGCTATGTGTTGGAGTGTGCTGGTCGTACAATTTATATTGTTGTCTTTAAGAATCGCTGTGTTTCTATTGGTTGTTTTTGTTGGCCAATGGCGTGCTCTGATTTTGCTGGTGGAAACTGCTCTCTGATTGGCTGATGGTTCTTTTCGTACTGAGAAGCTGGATCCAGATGTCAGGTAGATGATAACCTTCGTCTCTGTTGATGGATGGTTTGTATGTACGGATGAATAGAGATTCATGTATTTTCCTGTTCCAGAACTGTTTGCTTTTCTTTAGTACTTCAATTTGGTCCCACATGGCCGTATGATTGTATTGTATGCAGTGTTCGGCTATTGCTGATTTTTCAGGTTGTTTAAGTCTGGTGTGTCGCTGGTGTTCTTTCATTCTGTCTTCAATGTTCCTACCCGTTTCACCTATGTAAGTGGCGTTACATTCACAGGTGATCCTATAGATGCCTGGTGTCTTCAATCCCAATGAGTCTTTTGCAGTTGGTAGTAAACTTCTGATCTTCGGTGGAGGGCAGTGTACAGTCTTGATATTGAATTTCTTCAATAATCTTGCTAGTTGGTTGGAGGTTTTTCCCATATATGGAATAACTGCAATATTTTCCTTGTCTGCCGTGTTGTCCTCTTTTGTGGTGCAACTTCTGCTACAGAATTTTCTCATGGCTGTCTTGATCTGTTTCGACGAATATCCATTGAATTTGAATACCGTTTCCAGGTGAGACAGTTCTGTGTTTATATTATCTGGATCCGCTATTTGGTATGCTCTTTGTATTAGAGTATTTAACACCCCCATCTTCTGTTCAGGATGATGAAAACTGGTCGCATCGAGGTAGAGATCAGTGTGCGTGGGTTTCCTGTAGATTGAATGGCCTAGACTTCCATCTGGTTTCTTGTATACGATAGCAGATCCAGATAATATAAACACAGAACTGTCTCACCTGGAAACGGTATTCAAATTCAATGGATATTCGTCGAAACAGATCAAGACAGCCATGAGAAAATACTGTAGCAGAAGTTGCACCACAAAAGAGGACAACACGGCAGACAAGGAAAATATTGCAGTTATTCCATATATGGGAAAAACCTCCAACCAACTAGCAAGATTATTGAAGAAATTCAACATCAAGACTGTACACTGCCCTCCACCGAAGATCAGAAGTTTACTACCAACTGCAAAAGACTCATTGGGATTAAAGACACCAGGCATCTATAGGATCACCTGTGAATGTAACGCCACTTACATAGATGAAACGGGTAGGAACATTGAAGACAGAATGAAAGAACACCAGCGACACACCAGACTTCAACAACCTGAAAAATCTGCAATAGCCGAACACTGCATACAATACAATCATACGGCCATGTGGGACCAAATTGAAGTACTAAAGAAAAGCAAACAGTTCTGGGACAGGAAAATACATGAATCTCTATTCATCCGTACATACAAACCATCCATCAACAGAGACGAAGGTTATCATCTACCTGACATCTGGATCCAGCTTCTCAGTACGAAAAGAACCATCAGCCAATCAGAGAGCAGTTTCCACCAGCAAAATCAGAGCACGCCATTGGCCGACAAAAACAACCAATAGAAACACAGCGATTCTTAAAGACAACAATATAAATTGTACGACCAGCACACTCCAACACATAGCTCTGAAGATGTTGCCGCTGTATGGTAACGAAAGCTCAGCACAGCAACACTCACTCTGGCAGTAATCCCGAGAACATTGGATTAATATTTTTCATATTTTCTTAAGTATACATATTAAATACACAGAACATATAAAAAATAAAGAAATGTTATAAAAGTACATATTGGCCTGGGGGATCGCAGTTTGTGAATGTGTAAAATATATTTGGGAATATCTGGTCACTTGTGCTATTTTTTAGTTTAATTTGATATAGTAAAGTGAAGCGATAAACAATGTAGTTTTATGTTGCAATTTCCACCGAACAGTTCATTGGGTTGGTACCGAATTTTGGAAAATGTAAGAAAGAACAAAATGGCAACACCCAATGTACTATCGATACGATTCTTCTCTTTCGATGGCATATCCATGAATCCACTATGAAATGCACAACACATTTTTCCCTATGCTTTCTTTTTTGAATTATGTTGTTATAGGAATCACTGCTGGAGTTCCGTATACTACGTTGTGCCTGAATTTATGCAATGAAAGGCGTGTGTATTGAAAGCTTCTATTGAGATCATCTTTCAGAATTAGTATCTGGTTGCTGAAAAGATAAATTGTCGCGTAGCATGCGAAGGTCTTAGCTTGTCCCAAGTGACAGGTTCCTGCGACAGTGTCAAGCAATAAAATTCATGATTAATACTGTCGTAGTACCCCCTTACTCTTAGCATTATTATTTTTATAGAAACCTCACTGGTCTTGGTCTGCTATCTCATGAATATATGCACGGAGAAACTCTCTGTACTTTCCAAAAATTTATAGTCAGGAGATACTCCAGTAACAGTAGGTCACATTACAATACTCTTCACAATACCTAAATATTCTTTATAACTGGTGAGTGGATATTGCATGGTTCTAAACCATAGATCTTGAAATTGCATGCATGAGATAAATACAGAAAAATAGGCCTAATAAATTAAACAAGCTCCCTATATATTTTCTTGAACTGTATTTACTATGTTGTGTTCTTTTCGAAACAGCTCGCTTCCAATATTATTTTTCCTTCGTTTCTAAAGCCCATAAAAGTGAAACTATGCATTTAGGGAGATCTGTTCATATAATGAGACGTTTCTTTTCTTTCTCTCTCCTTTTTATTTTATTATTATTTTCTTCTTTCGATTCTCTCTTTATTGCAGTATAGTTTGTAGGTAATAATATTTCACCTACCCTGTTTATAATTTCAATTTATAGACTACGAGATTTTTTAAATATCATTATCATGCAAACAAGTTAAAAACTTAAGATGACTATTCTGCACAACGCTACGTTTACTATTGTGACAAAAGTTACTTTGAACTAAAGGCATTATCTTAAGGTCTGTAATCCAATTCAATTATCAATAATATATCAATTATAACTAACCTTTCAAGTACATTTCGGGTATGTCTGGTACATTGTAGGTGCGAGAGGTGTCTGAATAATGGTCAAATTTAATCCACCGTACGTGGACCATCAATTTGATGTCATTTAGTTCGAAGGGCAACTCAAGATTAATTCCTGCCTCTTCAAAGCTGCAAATCATTTGGTCGCTTCTTACAACTCTTCGGCCCCAATAACAAAGTGTAATATAAGTTGAAGAAAAGCAGTATCGGAGTATATTTACAGGCTTCGATCTCATTATTTCTATATCTCTCATCAGACCGTACGCTGACTTCTCTATCCGCATAGCCAGATCTTCGCGGAGTGCTGCACGAATCTGCAAAGGAAAAAGTACTTGTTAATTTCTAACATTTTCAATAAAATTTCTACAGCCCAAATTCATAAAAATCCAAAATCGTTGTTTACTACACATGATTGTTTTGAATTTACGCTCTCATGCAAAGAATGTCACCTCAAATTGTAACAAATTCGAGAACATGGTGTATACTGTACGAAATGTTTGGTGCAATGATTAGCGTTTGTAACATGCATTTTTATCGACACGTTTTAAGAGGTATTGTTGCCCAAAAGGAAACTATAATTCACTTCTTTATAAAAATCTCTAAACTTAACATCATTTATGGTGTTTCCCAACCTGACAACACTACCTTAGGGTTGCTATTCGTCCCGGAAAATCCGGGACAGTCACGGAATCGAGATCTGCGTTCCGGCGTTCCGATATTTCTCGGAAAGCTTAAATGTTCCGGGTTTCAGCAAAAAAGAAAGGAAGAGAATATTACAATTTGCTTTTTCACAGAGTTAGGTATATAATTATTCCCTTCAACTTCTGAGTATGGCAATCCAAAATTTGAAAAAAAAAAACTTGAATACATAAAACATGGATTTAATTAAGTTCACGATTTAACTCTTTATTGCACGAAACATTCGTTTCATTGAGCCAGGGACAAAAGGTTTTGCTGCTCAGCAGTGTTGCCAGATCTACTGATTTTGCAGGAGATCTCCTGCTTTTCCTACGTTCTACTGATCTACTGCGAAAGAAAATGAAAAGTAAAAAATCTCCTGCTTTTTCCTTACTTCGAGAAGTTAAAGAAATATATTATTATTAATATTGAATTTTCAATGTTTCCTCACATAAAAAGGTGAAATTCCTCTGTTATAATACACAAAGCTCTGTAGAGCATATTGTTATAATATAAAGCTTTACTGTATATAATATGAATCCAAAGGATATAACTGTACGTCATCTTCTATATGCATTATGGTTAGCGTTTTTATGACTTTCTGTAAGATTTACAAGTAAGTCTTGTTTAGATTGTTGACTTGGGTTGGAAGAGTGGCTTAGATCATTTCTCCACGGTCGTTAGCAAGAAATCGTCTTACGCCACGATCACGTGTGACTGTACCATATAGTTACGTTATCGCTACGTGCATGAAAAGACATTTTCCCACTCCACTTTGCTCTTTCACTATGTTTTACTTCACACACGTGTGTATCAAATAATATTCATAGACTATAAATCGGGACTTTTCCCTTTCATTTGCTCAATGTAGTCCATTGGAAATGAATTCTGGACTGCTTGTTTTGACTACTGCCCCCTTAATAATGGCAAATTATATTGCTCCCCCCGGATTTACATTCAAATGCCACCACTGTATGTGTCTACTGCTTCCTTCTGTTTTTTATCTTCGAATCTCCTGATTTTTCCAACTGACTGGTCTGGCAACACTGCTGCTCAGTCTTATTGTTATCTTTTAACAGTCTACTCTGTTTCAATCTACATCTTATTTCTGAAATATTTTAATTATAATCTCTGAGCGATATTTTTAATAATTTTCCGCTGACCATTCAAGGAGAAAAATATATTGTTTTAATTAATAAAACTGAACAAATAACAATGGAAAATGTTGGAGTATTTTTTTAAAAATAGAAACCAACGAATTAACCGTTCTTTTAAAAAAGCCTACAACACGAACAAACGAAACTTGTGAAAAGAAAAATCATACCTTGAATGAGCTAAAACAGACACTGAAAGCCACGAAACATAAGAGATCCTGAGAAATTTAAAAATGTTTACCAGGGGGAGGGGGTAAATCATCTTCTTACGTTTGCTTAACTAGGGAGTAGAAAATCTACTAAATTGTCTAAAAATTGATTATGTAATACTTGAATAGCTCTATCAAATTTTTTCTTCATATTTCACTTTTTTTTTGTAGTTCACCATGTCAATATCGTATATTGGGATTCTCAATTCTGGCATATTGCTGGATTTAAATTTGAAATTGTACATTTTTAAAGGACTCATAATGTAACACATGCAACATTAGTTCCCAAGGGTTCTCCCACCAGGAATTCAACGCAAGACCCTGTACAAGAAAGGCATACATGCTAGCCACTAGAACAGCGGGGAGGATTTATTCTATTAAATATCTGTCAGAGAATTATGCCCAAACGAGATTCTAATTCATTTACCCGAACTACAAAATCACGCTCGCTAACATCTCATTTTTCATTACTTAAATACGGAGAGTATCAACAGGGCCCAAAACTCTTGATGCTGAATCCTCGCTGCTACATCACTAGACATAGCTGGTGTTTCAATATACTTAGTTGTTCACTACCTTTCCTCTTTGCGAAATAACGGAGTTCATTACATGACGCGCATGTTGCGCAGTTTCATACTGCCTCGGGTTTTCCTTCCAATGATATACACCTTTCAAGTAGCTTGTAAACTTAATAATATTTACCACAAACATACTACATCAACTGGTATAAATTAAAGGGGTGCTTCCGGTTGACGTGGAAAGTTGAAATGATGAAGAGGGATGAATTTTCCCATATTATTTAAATGGGTCTTTTTTAGATCTATAATCTGATGTTTTAGGAACTTGGAATTGGAATAAAAAAATTGAAATTCGGTATGCTTGTACGTTTTTATTAGTGTTACCTAAGTAAATCAGTAAAAATAAACAATTTCAACTTTAGAGTGGTTTTATGGGGAAAACTGAAAAATCTTTCCCATGGTACGTATTTTTATGGGACATCTTTTACACCCCAAAATTGTACACCCTGCAGGGCTACAATGATTAAATTTGACATGATTGTAGTTTTTCGGAACTAACCGACAGAAAAATTGCCAAAAGTGAATATTTTTAATTTTTAGGTAATCTAAAGGGGAGATGAAGAAATTCCCCCATGCTATTTAAATAGGCCTTTTTTGGACTTATAATCTCATATTTTATGTACTTGAAATTGGAATACAAACGTGAAATTCGGTATGCTTCAACGTTTTCGCTAGTATACCTAAGTAAGTCAGTAAAAATGAAAATTTCCAAATTTAGAGTGGTTTTCTGGGGAACAGAAAAACCTTTTCAACGTTATTTGTATTGGACGTCCTCTACACCCCAAAATGTTTAGTCACTTCCGGTAGGATTAGAATGATGAAATTTGGCACGATTGTAGCCTCCCGGGAAATTGCTAAAATTGAATATTTTTAAGTTTTAAGGAGTCTAAAGGGAGATGAAGAAATCACCATATTATTTAAATAGGTGTTTTCCTGGAATACAAAATCTTATCTTTTAGATAGTTGAAATAGGAAAAGAAACTTGAAATTCGGGAATTGTAAGCTTAAGAGGCGTGAGGGACTAGGACGAGGAAAGGCGAGGGTGTGGGGCGAACCCCAAGGAGGGCAAATTCAAGAAATATGAAGATCAAATTCACTGTTGATAAAAAAAAAGGCTGATACGTAAGAGATTCACACACTGTTCACAGATAGAGACACGAAGCATCAAGAACATTTTTGCATAACGACTGTGGTAACCATAATATAACTCGTGGTACCAATATATTTACGAAATCGGTTACATTTTGTTGCTAGTCTCACATTTGAACAATTGGCTTTCTCATTTCTTCGAAAACTTCATTAATTTTAAATATTCTCACCTCTACATTATCTTATTTATCAAATTAATTTCAATATCTATTTAATACCAATGACTTCAATAAAGGAAAAATCTTTACCGAAAAAAGACAAAATATTGGCTTTCCTTGTCTGGGTTTCCAGCCACGAAATTTACGGGGAGAAAGCCAACGAAAAAAGACAGTTATGTACGTGTCTTAGCCCACGTTTTTAAAACTTAACTGATTCACAAAACGTGCCTCATTAACTTGCTTAACTACTTATTACTAGCTTTCACTTATTTTACTCGCACACTGAGAAAAAATGTATGTGGCGTACGTAAAAACGTTGGTTACGTGTATAAATCCTGTAGTTTTTGGACTTAACGTACACTAAACCTGCACTGAGAAAAAAGGACTAGGATTTCCGTGTGGATACATCGTATTTACGCGGGTGCGCTCCTTAAGTAATGTAATTTCATGTATAAAAGTACAGCAGGTGGGAATACCATGCCAAGTCTGGAGTTCGGCACCGAACTAGACTCGCTGTCATTGGATAATTTTATTCACATGATTGATTTCGTGTTAAAAACTATTACTCTCGTAAGGTAGGGAGTCACAGATTTAGAAAGAGCCAAAAGGGGACACTCGTAGGAAGGTAGTAACAACATTATATACCTAAGTTACCACCGTCGGAATGGGTATGGCGTTAATTCTAGATTTGAAATGATGGTCTCGCAACACAAAATTTTCGCTGGACGGTGGTGTAGATCGTACTGTGCAGTCGCCCCTTGTCGGTCTGAGAGCTCAGATAATATACTTATAAATGGCGTGATTGGGGATGACAGAACCGACAAGTTGCGCCCAGGATTTGCAAACATAGAACTTAACAAAACTTGAGGTACGGGATCTAACCTGGGTTGCATTTAAATAAAATCCAACACGTACAAAAGAAACAGACTGTGATGTAAAAAGGGGATGAAAAGGGGTAAGAAGGGAGTAACTTTCAGGATAGGTTAATCTACTCGCACTTACTTGCAGGTCTGATCGTTGTCCTCACGACGATTCCTCCAACGGGCCGACGTCAGTCCATCCCTCTGTTTGGCTGGCTGGTCGTTCAAGTAATCAAGGTTAAGAGTCGGCGAAACCCGGACTGAGAAACCAACTTTACGAAGACCGTAATTTTAGTTAAACTTAAAACTTCTTCTCAAAAGGCAACGCATCGTCGGAGATGGCTATCTGGCGTTAGCCGAAACAAAGGTGCTCTATAAAACAGAGCAAGGCTATCAATCGTAAATTTCAAAATGAAGCTCGCGTTTACATTCTAACTCGTCTCTCGCTCCATGTCGACTGTCCTTTCCAAAAGTCTTTCAATCGATTTTGTATGGTGTTCCTTCCGGGTTCATATTCTGGGTTATTCACTCTGATTGCATCTGAATGAAAAAAGTGCATGCTTGTAGATTAAGCAAGGTAAGGTGATGATAGGAATACGGACGGGGAAGCAATCTGTTATTTTATTAATTGAGAAATTACAAACGTAAGAAGTAAATGACAGACAGAAAAGGCAAACGAACTTAGAAAAAACGTCAAAAGGTGATTTAACTTAAAGTGAATAGTTATTCTTTTCATTGCAATGTTCTTTTAAAATAAAATGTCCCATTGTTCAAAATAAGATACTTTGCCATGTGTACAAATACACATATCTTCTCATCCCCCCTGAAATCAAAGTCCCGAATGAAAACATTTCGGAG
Source organism: Thermobia domestica (assembly GCF_964235325.1). Classification (NCBI taxonomy): domain Eukaryota; kingdom Metazoa; phylum Arthropoda; class Insecta; order Zygentoma; family Lepismatidae; genus Thermobia; species Thermobia domestica. The sequence continues at coordinate 122,795,062 of NC_137463.1, read as the reverse complement.
ACAAACAGAAAAATCACTGTTTAGTTTTTCTAATAAAAAATAGCATCTTTGTAGTTCCATTCAACCTTCATGATAAAAACACAGCAGCAAATATAGTCTGGAAAGAATCACATGATAAGAAATGATGAGTACTGCATAAATTTTCACACACTAACACAGTTGATAGCAGAACAGTCAATGCCAAATGACGTAAGCACAACAAGGTCGATGTTGTAAACACATCATCACTAAGCACAAAATGTAGGTTTGGAAATCACAGGTACAATGTCCTTACACATCACATAACTGGAATGTTCATTCAGTACAAGTAGATTATAGGAGTAGGATAGACAGGTATATAATAGTGACATCACAAAATTTGGGGAATACAGTCAATGACTGCCCAAACACGTAAGATATGAAAATAGGGACAATAATTGGATAAAATAACGGAATGAATAAAATCGACAAAAAATCAGGGGGAAAAGTGCAAAAGTGATAACTAAACCATAATCCATACGTATATATCTATATATGGTCAATAAAAACTCCAATTCCAATAAAATTGTAACTCTATAATCAAAATAATCATTACGCGGTAGAAGAAAAATTAATCTAGCTACCCATAGAAAGAACAGATAAAACAACACAAAAGAATGTTGATTTCAGGTTTTAGAAAAACGAATTGTGGAGAATTTAGTTCCACAATGTCCGACGTATTGGCAGAGTTATAGCCTTCTGCACTGGCTATTAAAACCTTAAAGAAATCAACATGACAGACTATCGCCAAACATATTCCTAAATCCCTAACAAAATATGCGATAAAAGAGAAAAAACTTCTTTTTTCTTATACAAAAGTAAAAGTACGTATACCCACAGGCAAATGTGTAATCAAATCAATTCTTCAAATATACAGAAATATAAATGAAAGAAGCACAAATCTTCATCATACATAAATCCCAAGTAATCTTCATGATGAAATACGTAAGTTTACTATATACACTGCAGGCGATGAAAAATTGATCACTGCAAAAGATCACTAAAATCACACTAGAGGCTATAACAGTGTATATTCCTTTGAAAAGAATACATTGACTGAATATATTCCCAATAACTAATAAATCGTAGGATCGAGTCAAAAATCCAGGGAAAGAAAAACTTCATTCTTCTTTACATCCACATTTGGGTTATAAAATACGTCTTGAAAAATGCATAAAACGTAAGAATTCCTTCTTCATCACTATCATAACATAGATAGCATACACATATCAATTCACAGTTGCGTCTATCTCCCTAGCTTTCTTCTGCAAAACATAATGTATCAATAAGATGTTGATTTGGCGCCTAGATACTAATTTATTCAATTTATAAGCTGTTGATAAGATGACCAGGAAAAAGAACGTGTTCTACAAAGTTAACCAACAGTTCTAAGTAACTGAAAAAACAATTATGTCTATATGAGTACTCCTTTTTCTCCTTCTCTTCGTTGTAATTGTTATTGCCAGCAAGACTTAGAAATACAAACAAACCAAAACAAATTTCATAGTGACATGGTCAGTGTCAAAACAAAATTCGTCACCAACTTCACAGATGTTCCTAATCCATCAAATCTTCCTTTGAGAACCGTCTTCTTTTTCCTCTTTTTTCTTAGAAAAAACTTCATTGCAGAGAAACAACTTCCGCTCCTTTTCCTTCTTCCAAGGGAAAATACACAGGTAAAAGACGCTGATAGAGATCCTAATTCTCCTTGTCGAAAATACACAATACAATACGGTCTACGTTGTCCACATGATCCTCTAAAAATTTTCGTGTACTCAACAATGCAATTCTCGCAGCAGGTTCCTTAGGGAAATTAAATGCACCAGCAGCGATGCAAGGAAAAGCCACAGTTGAAAACTGATTTTTCAACACAAAATCAAAACAATTGTTATAACAATTCTCCAAAGTCTTCTTGTTCGCATCTCTAGGACCACACGTCAATAATACATGGTCAGCGGGGAGATTATAACCTGGAGCAATCTTCACTTGTCCTGGTTTTATAAAACGCATTTTCTCACAATCTTTGCGAAATTCTTCTCCTGCAGCTTCTTGGATACTTCTATCTGTTCCTCCTAATGGAATAAGTAATTCATTCGTGGGGTTGACAACAGCGTCAGCTTTAATCATAGCAATATCTCCACGAAAAACACTGATTTTCTTGTTGATTGCAGAATTGGCACCAGACTTCGGTTTCAAACCGGAAAAATCCTTCCCTGTTTCAGCCCAAGTGGGTAATTGGTTGGCAATCACTTCACAGATGGAATATTTTCTTCTTTTTCTATCATGTTCACCACAGGGTTAAAAATAATTTCATAGTGTTCTTCTTTTTCTTTCTCTTTCTGTATTTCGGCACAGCAGGCATTCCCAGTAGCATCCTCAACAACGTCTTGTATATCCAAGTCAACATAATCTTCTTCTTCCTCTTCCTCGTTTTCCTTCTTCTGTTTCTCGTAGCACTTCTTCAATCTTTGTACTGCAATCGAATCAACCTTGAATCTTCCTCGCGCAGTCTTGAACTTAACAAAATAGGAATTTGGGTAGTCAATATCTTGAATGATTCCTGGACCAAAATAACGTCCACTGAAAGGTCGAGTGGATCCTTTCTTCGTGGTGCTGTCCAAAATCCATACCTTGTCTCTGACTTTGAAACTGGGTTTTGAATGACGTTTGTCACAAAATTTCGTTGCCGTCTTATGTCTCTGGAACCATTTATCTCGTCGGCTTTGTCTCGTATTTCTCCAAGTTGCTGTAAACGTTCATCATTGTCCTGAAATTGACAAGGGGTGTCCACAATTGCTTCGTGTAGCATTTTACATCTGAATCCATGCAAAAGTTCAAAGGGGCTTTATCCAGAGGATAAGTTAACAATAAATTGTGGGCTAACACAACAGATGGCAACAGTTCGACCCATTTTCCTTGATCTTTATTACACAACGCAGATTTCAGTCTCTGTTCAATATTTCGGATAGCTATCTCAGCAGCCCCGTTAGCGTAATGAGCTTGAACATTTACAAATCGAATCTTAGCTCCAATCATAGCACACAACTCCTTGAATAGATTACTTGTAAAACATGGACCTTTGTCTGTGACTAATTCTTTAAAAATACCGTATTTCAAAATTACATTTTCATAAAGAAAACTACTTACAGAAGACGCTGTTATATCTGCTAATGAACCACAAATAGTATACCGAGTAGCAGCATCCACAACGACAATCAAATATTTGTGTCTCAAAATATTACTCGAGGAGTACACCCCTCCAATGTCTACAAAAATGCGATAGAAGGGCGGCACTTGAGGATACGTTTGCAATGTACCATAAGCAGAACCAGGTTTATTTTTGCTGGACTGGCAAATTAAACATTCTTTGCATTTCTGATAGATATTGTTTCATATTAGGGAAATACACAGATTTCACTAAAAGATCATATGTCTTAGAAAAGCCTCCGTGACTTGAACCAATGGCAGAAGTATGAGCCACATCACAAACTTTATAGCGTAATGAAACAGGTACAGCAACTAAAAATTTCATACCACTAGATGTTTTTTGTTTTCTATACAATATTCCATCTTTAACCGTGAAATAAAATGCTTGTCTTTCAATTTTGGGATTTTTCTTTTTCTTGTTTTCTAACCAATCAAAAATATCCTTATAAAACGGGTCCTTCATTTGTTTATCTCTGAGAGAAGGCTCGTCACTTAGCATATTGTTACACTTAGTAACAGTGGAAGAAAATACTCGAGGGTCTTCCTCATTTTGTTGCTCATCTGAAATGTCCCTGGGGGCACGAGAAAAACGTGAAATAGCATCAGCTTCTACGTTAGATACCCCAGATATGTGTGTAACAGTAAAGTTATACTGCTCAATGAAAGTAAGCCACCTAGCAAATTTACCTACATTTTTTGTCTGCTTTAAAAACAAAAGACTCTTACAATCCGTTTTCAAAATAAGTGACGTCCTAGTAAAAAATAACGAAAGGATCTAAAGGCATATATGATACTCAAAAGTTCAAGTTCATAGGGGTGTCTAGACTTTTCGCTTTTACTTAAGATACGGCTACAATAAGCAATGGGTGCTAACTCTGGGTCATCTGGAGAGGATATAGGTTGTTTAAGCACGGCAGCGAGACCGCGAGTTGATGCATCACTGACAAGTATACAGGGTGTTTCGGATTATAATGCATCAAATATGGCGATTTTTGATAAGGTCTTTAATTTTCTCAAAAGCATCTTGTTGTTTTTGTGTCCACTTGAACGGTACATCCTTTCTGAGAAGCGAGTTCAAAGGCTCCGAAATTTCAGAAAAATTAGGTAAGAATCGTCTTACAAAGCTAGCTAATCCTAGAAAACTTTTCACATGTTTTTTCGTCTTCGGACGTTCATAATTACTAATGGAGTCTGTTATTTTCTTGGAAATTCGCAAGCCATCGTACGAAATATCGTGTCCCAAACCGTTAATAAAAAAAAGCCAATTTCGTTTTTTCTGGTGCAAGTTTAAGACCACGTTCTCTAATTCGTTGAAATAACTTCTTGGTGAAGTTGATAACATCCTCAAAAGTGTTCACACCCCAAAAAAATCATCAAGGTACCCGACAATTTGTTCAGATTCTAATCCTTTCAATGTCATTTTCACTAATCTGTTTAAACCAGCGGAACTAGTGATAAGGTCCTGTGGGAGTGCTGTGAAACAAAATGAACCAACTCCTGGGATTGAAAAGGCAGTGACATGTTGGTATTCTTCCGCGATTTTCACTTGGAAGAAACCACTGAGCAAGTCCGAGCAGCACAGGTAGCGACACTTACTAAGACGCGAAAGAATGTCTTCTATCGATGGTACAGGAAAACTGTCTGGTGTAATGTGCAGGTTAATAGCTCTAGAATCCAAACTAAATCTATAAGATCCAGACTTCTCTTTCACGAGAAGAATAGGCGAGTTATAACTTGAGATGCATCTCCTAATAACCTTTTGTTTGAGCAAAGTATCAATCTGTTTCTTAACTTCTTCTCTTAAGTGGAAGGGGATAGGAAACTGATTGGTGTGAACTGGGACGTTATCTAGCATTTTAATTTCATGTACGTAACCCTTGGCCACTCCAAAATCATCCTCTGACCAAGAAAAACAATCCTTATACTCCTCTATAACAGAATAAAACATTTGCTTCTGATCGTCCGAAAGTTGAGGGTTAATGTCCACACGCTTGACATCAAAACCGACAGGAACGCTATTGTCGTCTTGTTTACTGCCTAAACCATTATTTTGAACACTATCTGTATCATTTGGATAATGAGCACCCAGCCTAATGTCAATAGCTTCACCTAAATATTTTTCTCTAAACACAACTTTTTGTTGGTTGGGTTGACTACTCTAATGACAGGATTAACAGGATCCACTCTGGACTCATTCACAAAAATTTCGGCTTTAGAACAGATTCTCTCATTGGCTTGGAAAACATTTTTAAGTCCCACTAAATCATTAATTTTACGAACAGGTACTAAAACGCTGGAATTTGGTGGCAAAGTAACAGATTTCGCTGTTATGAAATACGCTTGCATTAGTTTCGCTGTTTGTTCAGAAACTGTGCCTATAGCATGACTTTCAGGTAGCACGTGATCAGTAGGCTTCCCAAACCTAACTACATGAACTACGTGAATATCCTGGTTAATAGTGACATGTTGAGGGAGTAACCAATCGTTCCCCAACAAAACAGAAGATGCAAATTTGTCTACAACTCTAAAAGTATGCGTAAATGAATAGCCGTCAATTTTGAACTTCAGTACAGCTAACGTGTTAGTTTCTAGTCCTTTACCCGAGATGCCACGGATGATAGTACGTCTTTTAACAAGTCTAGTGTTCGGAGGAAGGAGTTCCCTAGTGCAAATTGAAATTTGACTCCCAGAGTCCAACAATGCTTTATACTCTTTGTTTCCATTAGTAATTTTGATACAAGGCAGAATTCTATCCCTAACAATAGGCGTAGTTATCGTGTGGGTCTTAAAAGCAGGTCTCTCACCATTCCCTGCACTATTTCCGCTATGTAAAACATTACAATTATTACTTCCCTTGAATTGTGCCATATTTCACACTAATGCTTTGGCCGGACAGTGTATTTTGTTATTCACGTGAGACGTACTATGATTCTGTTTCCGCCTGTTCTGTTAGTTCTTAGCAATAACAGAAGTATTCGTTGTGGAGCCCATTCTATCATGCATATTATTATTATTATTGGCACTCTTACATTCAGAGGAACGGAAAGAAGAAAAAGAGTTACATTTCTGTTGAGGAGGCGGGATAGAATTTACAGACTGTTGATCACCGCATTCTTTCCCAGCGGATAATATATCATAATGCAAACGTGCAAGCATTTCTTTTTTTTTCCTGTTGTCCTTCGAGAGGAAATGAAACATGAGAATTATCGCGCAATGAAACATCAGCTATCTTAGCGATAAATTCCGGTGTACTATACTGCAAGATTTGTTCTTTCGAATTAGCTTTAATAAGCGTCTTATAATTCACTATTAACTCAGCTGACTGTTCTTGTAATAGAAATTCACATAACGCATCAACGGATGAAAACGATTTGTTGCATGTGAGCTTAAAGTACTGAGGCAATAACCCTTCAATAAGAAAATTAATTTGCTGTTGTATAGGCATGGCTTTATCAAAACTAAGTATGAGATCTAGCTTCTCATAAATATATGTCATAATAGGTTCCCCTTCTTTTTGATCTCTAGAACGAATGATGTGTTCCGTCACCTTCTTAACTACAAAACCACCAAATAATGTGATCATTCATCTCTTTATGTCTACATACGACAAGTTCACAAATTCGTCTGCCCTACGTAAGGCTAGAAACCACGCTAAGGCTCCGTCCCGTAATAGACATGGAAGCAAATGACGCTTCTTTACTGCATTGAACTCATAAATGACGCAGTAAGATTCGAAATACTAAAAAAAACGAATGACGTCTTCCCCATACTTGCCGTGAAAAAATGTGGGGCGCACAATCGAATGTAGAGACGTAAGTCGAGCTTGTGCCATAATGCTAGTATTCACCATTTTCTATAAATATTCCTAAATAATGTAACTAAAAAGCACATAAAACAAAGTAACTCAACAAATTGAGAGGGTTGAGGGAGGGTGGTAAAACAAATAGAATTTCATCAAATTCTAACGGTGGACGGCAAACAAACTAATGGCAAAATAAATCGAGGGTCACAGATATGTGTGCATTCACACAAGTTAAAACCACATCTCCGCCATGTGCAGAACTTATAAATGGCGTGATTGTGGATGACAGAACCGACAAGTTGCGCCCAGGATTTGCAAACATAGAACTTAACAAAACATGAGGTACGGGATCTAACCTGGGTTGCATTTAAATAAAATCCAACACGTACAAAAGAAACAGACTGTGATGTAAAAAGGGGATGAAAAGGGGTAAGAAGGGAGTAACTTTCAGGATAGGTTAATCTACTCGCACTTACTTGCAGGTCTGATCGTTCTCCTCTCGACGATTCCTCCAACGGGCCGACGTCCGTCCATCCCTCTGTTTGGCTGGCTGGTCGTTCAAGTAACCAAGGTTAAGAGTCGGCGAAACCCGGACTGAGAAACCAACTTTACGAAAACCGTAATTTTAGTTAAACTTAAAACTTCTTCTCAAAAGGCAATGCATCGTCGGAGATGGCTATCTGGCGTTAGCCGAAACAAAGGTGCTCTATAAGACAGAGCAAGGCTATCAATCGTAAATTTCAAAATGAAGCTCGCGTTTACATTCTAACTCGTCTCTCGCTCCATGTCGACTGTCCTTTCCAAAAGTCTTTCAATCGATTTTGTATGGTGTTCCTTCCGGGTTCATATTCTGGGTTATTCACTCTGATTGCATCTGAATGAAAAAAGTGCATGCTTGTAGATTAAGCAAGGTAAGGTGATGATAGGAATGCGGACGGGGAAGCAATCTGTTATTTTATTAATTGAGAAATTACAAACGTAAGAAGTAAATGACAGACAGAAAAGGCAAACGAACTTAGAAAAAACGTCAAAAGGTGATTTAACTTAAAATGAATAGTTATTCTTTTCACTGCAATGTTCTTTTAAAATAAAATGTCCCATTGTTCAAAATAAGATACTTTGCCATGTGTACAAATACACATATCTTCTCATCCCCCCTGAAATCAAAGTCCCGAATGAAAACATTTCGGAGACAAACAGAAAAATCACTGTTTAGTTTTTCTAATAAAAAATAGCATCTTTGTAGTTCCATTCAACCTTCATGATAAAAACACAGCAGCAAATATAGTCTGGAAAGAATCACATGATAAGAAATGATGAGTACTGCATAAATTTTCACACACTAACACAGTTGATAGCAGAACAGTCAATGCCAAATGACGTAAGCACAACAAGGTCGATGTTGTAAACACATAATCACTAAGCACAAAATGTAGGTTTGGAAATCACAGGTACAATGTCCTTACACATCACATAACTGGAATGTTCATTCAGTACAAGTAGATTATAGGAGTAGGATAGACAGGTATATAATAGTGACATCACAAAATTTGGGGAATACAGTCAATGACTGCCCAAAACACGTAAGATATGAAAATAGGGACAATAATTGGATAAAATAACGGAATGAATAAAATCGACGAAAAATCAGGGGGAAAAGTGCAAAAGTGATAACTAAACCATAATCCATACGTATATATCTATATATGGTCAATAAAAACTCCAATTCCAATAAAATTGTAACTCTATAATCAAAATAATCATTACGCGGTAGAAGAAAAATTAATCTAGCTACCCATAGAAAGAACAGATAAAACAACACAAAAGAATGTTGATTTCAGGTTTTAGAAAAACGAATTGTGGAGAATTTAGTTCCACAATGTCCGACGTATTGGCAGAGTTATAGCCTTCTGCACTGGCTATTAAAACCTTAAAGAAATCAACATGACAGACTATCGCCAAACATATTCCTAAATCCCTAACAAAATATGCGATAAAAGAGAAAAAACTTCTTTTTTCTTATACAAAAGTAAAAGTACGTATACCCACAGGCAAATGTGTAATCAAATCAATTCTTCAAATATACAGAAATATAAATGAAAGAAGCACAAATCTTCATCATACATAAATCCCAAGTAATCTTCATGATGAAATACGTAAGTTTACTAATATACACTGCAGGCGATGAAAAATTGATCACTGCAAAAGATCACTAAAATCACACTAGAGGCTATAACAGTGTATATTCCTTTGAAAAGAATACATTGACTGAATATATTCCCAATAACTAATAAATCGTAGGATCGAGTCAAAAATCCAGGGAAAGAAAAACTTCATTCTTCTTTACATCCACATTTGGGTTATAAAATACGTCTTGAAAAATGCATAAAACGTAAGAATTCCTTCTTCATCACTATCATAACATAGATAGCATACACATATCAATTCACAGTTGCGTCTATCTCCCTAGCTTTCTTCTGCAAAACATAATGTATCAATAAGATGTTGATTTGGCGCCTAGATACTAATTTATTCAGTTTATAAGCTGTTGATAAGATGACCAGGAAAAAGAACGTGTTCTACAAAGTTAACCAACAGTTCTAAGTAACTGAAAAAACAATTATGTCTATATGAGTACTCCCTTTTTCTCCTTCTCTTCGTTGTAATTGTTATTGCCAGCAAGACTTAGAAATACAAACAAACCAAAACAAATTTCATAGTGACATGGTCAGTGTCAAAACAAAATTCGTCACCAACTTCACAGATGTTCCTAATCCATCAAATCTTCCTTTGAGAACCGTCTTCTTTTTCCTCTTTTTTCTTAGAAAAAACTTCATTGCAGAGAAACAACTTCCGCTCCTTTTCCTTCTTCCAAGGGAAAATACACAGGTAAAAGACGCTGATAGAGATCCTAATTCTCCTTGTCGAAAATACACAATACAATACGGTCTACGTTGTCCACATGATCCTCTAAAAATTTTCGTGTACTCAACAATGCAATTCTCGCAGCAGGTTCCTTAGGGAAATTAAATGCACCAGCAGCGATGCAAGGAAAAGCCACAGTTGAAAACTGATTTTTCAACACAAAATCAAAACAATTGTTATAACAATTCTCCAAAGTCTTCTTGTTCGCATCTCTAGGACCACACGTCAATAATACATGGTCAGCGGGGAGATTATAACCTGGAGCAATCTTCACTTGTCCTGGTTTTATAAAACGCATTTTCTCACAATCTTTGCGAAATTCTTCTCCTGCAGCTTCTTGGATACTTCTATCTGTTCCTCCTAATGGAATAAGTAATTCATTCGTGGGGTTGACAACAGCGTCAGCTTTAATCATAGCAATATCTCCACGAAAAACACTGATTTTCTTGTTGATTGCAGAATTGGCACCAGACTTCGGTTTCAAACCGGAAAAATCCTTCCCTGTTTCAGCCCAAGTGGGTAATTGGTTGGCAATCACTTCACAGATGGAATATTTTCTTCTTTTTCTATCATGTTCACCACAGGGGTTAAAAATAATTTCATAGTGTTCTTCTTTTTCTTTCTCTTTCTGTATTTCGGCACAGTAGGCATTCGCAGTAGCATCCCTCAACAACGTCTTGTATATCCAAGTCAACATAATCTTCTTCTTCCTCTTCCTCGTTTTTCCTTCTTCTGTTTCTCGTAGCACTTCTTCAATCTTTGTACTGCAATCGAATCAACCTTGAATCTTCCTCGCGCAGTCTTGAACTTAACAAAATAGGAATTTGGGTAGTCAATATCTTGAATGATTCCTGGACCAAAATAACGTCCACTGAAAGGTCGAGTGGATCCTTTCTTCGTGGTGCTGTCCAAAATCCATACCTTGTCTCTGACTTTGAAACTGGGTTTTGAATGACGTTTGTCACAAAATTTCGTTGCCGTCTTATGTCTCTGGAACCATTTATCTCGTCGGCTTTGTCTCGTATTTCTCCAAGTTGCTGTAAACGTTCATCATTGTCCTGAAATTGACAAGGGGTGTCCACAATTGCTTCGTGTAGCATTTTACATCTGAATCCATGCAAAAGTTCAAAGGGGCTTTATCCAGAGGATAAGTTAACAATAAATTGTGGGCTAACACAACAGATGGCAACAGTTCGACCCATTTTCCTTGATCTTTATTACACAACGCAGATTTCAGTCTCTGTTCAATATTTCGGATAGCTATCTCAGCAGCCCCGTTAGCGTAATGAGCTTGAACATTTACAAATCGAATCTTAGCTCCAATCATAGCACACAACTCCTTGAATAGATTACTTGTAAAACATGGACCTTTGTCTGTGACTAATTCTTTAAAAATACCGTATTTCAAAATTACATTTTCATAAAGAAAACTACTTACAGAAGACGCTGTTATATCTGCTAATGAACCACAAATAGTATACCGAGTAGCAGCATCCACAACGACAATCAAATATTTGTGTCTCAAAATATTACTCGAGGAGTACACCCCTCCAATGTCTACAAAAATGCGATAGAAGGGCGGCACTTGAGGATACGTTTGCAATGTACCATAAGCAGAACCAGGTTTATTTTTGCTGGACTGGCAAATTAAACATTCTTTGCATTTCTGATAGATATTGTTTCATATTAGGGAAATACACAGATTTCACTAAAAGATCATATGTCTTAGAAAAGCCTCCGTGACTTGAACCAATGGCAGAAGTATGAGCCACATCACAAACTTTATAGCGTAATGAAACAGGTACAGCAACTAAAAATTTCATACCACTAGATGTTTTTTGTTTTCTATACAATATTCCATCTTTAACCGTGAAATAAAATGCTTGTCTTTCAATTTTGGGATTTTTCTTTTTCTTGTTTTCTAACCAATCAAAAATATCCTTATAAAACGGGTCCTTCATTTGTTTATCTCTGAGAGAAGGCTCGTCACTTAGCATATTGTTACACTTAGTAACAGTGGAAGAAAATACTCGAGGGTCTTCCTCATTTTGTTGCTCATCTGAAATGTCCCTGGGGGCACGAGAAAAACGTGAAATAGCATCAGCTTCTACGTTAGATACCCCAGATATGTGTGTAACAGTAAAGTTATACTGCTCAATGAAAGTAAGCCACCTAGCAAATTTACCTACATTTTTTGTCTGCTTTAAAAACAAAAGACTCTTACAATCCGTTTTCAAAATAAGTGACGTCCTAGTAAAAAATAACGAAAGGATCTAAAGGCATATATGATACTCAAAATTTCAAGTTCATAGGGTGTCTAGACTTTTCGCTTTTACTTAAGATACGGCTACAATAAGCAATGGGTGCTAACTCTGGGTCATCTGGAGAGGATATAGGTTGTTTAAGCACGGCAGCGAGACCGCGAGTTGATGCATCACTGAACAAGTATACAGGGTGTTTCGGATTATAATGCATCAAATATGGCGATTTTTGATAAGGTCTTTAATTTTCTCAAAAGCATCTTGTTGTTTTTGTGTCCACTTGAACGGTACATCCTTTCTGAGAAGCGAGTTCAAAGGCTCCGAAATTTCAGAAAAATTAGGTAAGAATCGTCTTACAAAGCTAGCTAATCCTAGAAAACTTTTCACATGTTTTTTCGTCTTCGGACGTTCATAATTACTAATGGAGTCTGTTATTTTCTTGGAAATTCGCAAGTCATCGTACGAAATATCGTGTCCCAAAACCGTTAATGAAAAAAAGCCAATTTCGTTTTTTCTGGTGCAAGTTTAAGACCACGTTCTCTAATTCGTTGAAATAACTTCTTGGTGAAGTTGATAATATCCTCAAAAGTGTTCACACCCCAAAAAAAATCATCAAGGTACCCGACAATTTGTTCAGATTCTAATCCTTCCAATGTCATTTTCACTAATCTGTTTAAACCAGCGGAACTAGTGATAAGGTCCTGTGGGAGTGCTGTAAAACAAAATGAACCAACTCCTGGGATTGAAAAGGCAGTGACATGTTGGTATTCTTCCGCGATTTTCACTTGGAAGAAACCACTGAGCAAGTCCGAGCAGCACAGGTAGCGACACTTACTAAGACGCGAAAGAATGTCTTCTATCGATGGTACAGGAAAACTGTCTGGTGTAATGTGCAGGTTAATAGCTCTAGAATCCAAACTAAATCTATAAGATCCAGACTTCTCTTTCACGAGAAGAATAGGCGAGTTATAACTTGAGATGCATCTCCTAATAACCTTTTGTTTGAGCAAAGTATCAATCTGTTTCTTAACTTCTTCTCTTAAGTGGAAGGGGATAGGAAACTGATTGGTGTGAACTGGGACGTTATCTAGCATTTTAATTTCATGTACGTAACCCTTGGCCACTCCAAAATCATCCTCTGACCAAGAAAAACAATCCTTATACTCCTCTATAACAGAATAAAACATTTGCTTCTGATCGTCCGAAAGTTGAGGGTTAATGTCCACACGCTTGACATCAAAACCGACAGGAACGCTATTGTCGTCTTGTTTACTGCCTAAACCATTATTTTGAACACTATCTGTATCATTTGGATAATGAGCACCCAGCCTAATGTCAATAGCTTCACCTAAATATTTTTCTCTAAACACAACTTTTTGTTGGTTGGGTTGACTACTCTAATGACAGGATTAACAGGATCCACTCTGGACTCATTCACAAAAATTTCGGCTTTAGAACAGATTCTCTCATTGGCTTGGAAAACATTTTTAAGTCCCACTAAATCATTAATTTTACGAACAGGTACTAAAACGCTGGAATTTGGTGGCAAAGTAACAGATTTCGCTGTTATGAAATACGCTTGCATTAGTTTCGCTGTTTGTTCAGAAACTGTGCCTATAGCATGACTTTCAGGTAGCACGTGATCAGTAGGCTTCCCAAACCTAACTACATGAACTACGTGAATATCCTGGTTAATAGTGACATGTTGAGGGAGTAACCAATCGTTCCCCAACAAAACAGAAGATGCAAATTTGTCTACAACTCTAAAAGTATGCGTAAATGAATAGCCGTCAATTTTGAACTTCAGTACAGCTAACGTGTTAGTTTCTAGTCCTTTACCCGAGATGCCACGGATGATAGTACGTCTTTTAACAAGTCTAGTGTTCGGAGGAAGGAGTTCCCTAGTGCAAATTGAAATTTGACTCCCAGAGTCCAACAATGCTTTATACTCTTTGTTTCCATTAGTAATTTTGATACAAGGCAGAATTCTATCCCTAACAATAGGCGTAGTTATCGTGTGGGTCTTAAAAGCAGGTCTCTCACCATTCCCTGCACTATTTCCGCTATGTAAAACATTACAATTATTACTTCCCTTGAATTGTGCCATATTTCACACTAATGCTTTGGCCGGACAGTGTATTTTGTTATTCACGTGAGACGTACTATGATTCTGTTTCCGCCTGTTCTGTTAGTTCTTAGCAATAACAGAAGTATTCGTTGTGGAGCCCATTCTATCATGCATATTATTATTATTATTATTGGCACTCTTACATTCAGAGGAACGGAAAGAAGAAAAAGAGTTACATTTCTCTTGAGGAGGCGGGATAGAATCTACAGACTGTTGATCACCGCATTCTTTCCCAGCGGATAATATATCATAATGCAAACGTGCAAGCATTTCTTTTTTTTTTCCTGTTGTCCTTCGAGAGGAAATGAAACATGAGAATTATCGCGCAATGAAACATCAGCTATCTTAGCGATAAATTCCGGTGTACTATACTGCAAGATTTGTTCTTTCGAATTAGCTTTAATAAGCGTCTTATAATTCACTATTAACTCAGCTGACTGTTCTTGTAATAGAAATTCACATAACGCATCAACGGATGAAAACGATTTGTTGCATGTGAGCTTAAAGTACTGAGGCAATAACCCTTCAATAAGAAAATTAATTTGCTGTTGTATAGGCATGGCTTTATCAAAACTAAGTATGAGATCTAGCTTCTCATAAATATATGTCATAATAGGTTCCCCTTCTTTTTGATCTCTAGAACGAATGATGTGTTCCGTCACCTTCTTAACTACAAAACCACCAAATAATGTGATCATTCATCTCTTTATGTCTACATACGACAAGTTCACAAATTCGTCTGCCCTACGTAAGGCTAGAAACCACGCTAAGGCTCCGTCCCGTAATAGACATGGAAGCAAATGACGCTTCTTTACTGCATTGAACTCATAAATGACGCAGTAAGATTCGAAATACTAAAAAAAACGAATGACGTCTTCCCCATACTTGCCGTGAAAAAATGTGGGGCGCACAATCGAATGTAGAGACGTAAGTCGAGCTTGTGCCATAATGCTAGTATTCACCATTTTCTATAAATATTCCTAAATAATGTAACTAAAAAGCACATAAAACAAAGTAACACAACAAATTGAGAGGGTTGAGGGAGGGTGGTAAAACAAATAGAATTTCATCAAATTCTAACGGTGGACGGCAAACAAACTAATGGAAAATAAATCGAGGGTCACAGATATGTGTGCATTCACACAAGTTAAAACCACATCTCCGCCATGTGCAGTCGCCCCTTGTCGGTCTGAGAGCTCAGATAATGTACTTATAAATGGCGTGATTGTGGATGACAGAACCGACAAGTTGCGCCCACGATTTGCAAACATAGAACTTAACAAAACATGAGGTACGGGATCTAACCTGGGTTGCATTTAAATAAAATCCAACACGTACAAAAGAAACAGACTGTGATGTAAAAAGGGGATGAAAAGGGGTAAGAAGGGAGTAACTTTCAGGATAGGTTAATCTACTCGCACTTACTTGCAGGTCTGATCGTTGTCCTCTCGACGATTCCTCCAACGTGCCGACGTCCGTCCATCCCTCTGTTTGGCTGGCTGGTCGTTCAAGTAACCAAGGTTAAGAGTCGGCGAAACCCGGACTGAGAAACCAACTTTACGAAGACCGTAATTTTAGTTAAACTTAAAACTTCTTCTCAAAAGGCAATGCATCGTCGGAGATGGCTATCTGGCGTTAGCCGAAACAAAGGTGCTCTATAAGACAGAGCAAGGCTATCAATCGTAAATTTCAAAATGAAGCTCGCGTTTACATTCTAACTCGTCTCTCGCTCCATGTCGACTGTCCTTTCCAAAAGTCTTTCAATCGATTTTGTATGGTGTTCCTTCCGGGTTCATATTCTGGGTTATTCACTCTGATTGCGTCTCGATGAAAAAAGTGCATGCTTGTAGATTAAGCAAGGTAAGGTGATGATAGGAATGCGGACGGGGAAGCAATCTGTTATTTTATTAATTGAGAAATTACAAACGTAAGAAGTAAATGACAGACAGCAAAGGCAAACGAATTTAGAAAAAAAAGTCGAAAGGTGATTTAACTTAAAATGAATAGTTATTCTTTTCACTGCAATGTTCTTTTAAAATAAAATGTCCCATTGTTCAAAATAAGATACTTTTTCATGTGTCCAAATACACATATCTTCACAGTACTACTGATGAAACAACATTATTAAATGTAGTGACGTACGTAACCTGGTAAAAACAGCATTTACCTGCCGACTCGATTATGCATTTTTCTCCGTGTATAACTGAAAAAGTATATTTTAAACATACTTTCAGTGTAAGTGTTCCGAATAAACGTACTTTCCGCACGTACGAAAAGACTGTATGTAGGCGGTCAGGATCTCACATACAGAAGGCTGTATGTAACTTATAGCTGACATACATTTAGTACGGAAGACTGTTAGATGTCAGACATCCTGCAACGACATTGTCTAACATCTAAGCGCGAAAGAGGGCAGTACATATGTAGCATATGGATAACGTATGTTAAGTATTGATCTCTGTAGTAAACATAAAGATCCCGTATAATTGTATACTATACCGCTGTACGGATAATGGATTTTTCTCAGTGACCTTAACTCATTTTTCTATTAACCTAGAACGACAGGGACACGAACACAGAAACATCGAGGAGAGTTAAGATTACAAAGGCTCTTCCACCGGGAATCAAACACAGGACCCCATACACCAAAGGTGCATGTGGTAGCTAATAGACCAGCGAGGAGGGCACCACCTCGACCACTCAGACGATTAACAACATTATTACTATGGACATGATATGTTCAATAACGGAATGGTTCCCGATTTATGATTGTAAGGACAGTTTTTTTTTTTTGCCAATGAAAAATTTTTCATAGCAAATTCCTCAAATTTCATTTTCAAGCCGTTACAGGGCACCTTTATGAAGAGTTTCGCATCTTTATCTCATTAAGAAGTACCTAATGGCTATGGACAGTTTTTCGCCCATAAATATTCCCATAGTACATTCCTTAAATTTGGAACCTTTTCTTACACAAGTCATTATATAATGTAGGTACCATTATGCAGAGTTTCAATTCTCTATCTCATTTGGAAGCACCTAATCAATTATGAGTGAGTAAATGAACGGATCTCTGTTTGAGTAGGGACAGTTTCTCGCCCATAGAAAATTACATAGCACTTTCCTTAAATTTCGGATATTTTTCATATTCAAGCCATTATAAGCTACCTTCGTGTAGACATTCACATCTTCATCTCATTGAAAAGTGCCTAATGGGTACGGGCAATTTTTTGCCTATAAAAGAATTCCCATAGCACATTCGTCACATTTCGGACTTTTTCCATACTCAAATCATTATAAGGTACCTTTATGCAGAGATTCATCCTTCTATCTCATTGGGAAGTACCTAATTAATGCTATGAGTGAATCAGTCAGTGAGTGAACCGATTTCTGCTTGGCTAAGGACAGTTTTCACCCATAAAAAAATTCCTTTAGTACATTACTTAAATTTCAGACCTTTTCCATACTCAAGTCATTATAAGGTTCAAATTACAGACTTTTACGTCAATATTTCGTAAACAAGTACTTAATCAATGTGATGAGTGAATGAATGAACCGATATCTGCTTGGATAAAACAGTTTTTTACCCATTAAAAATTCCCATTGCACATTCTTCACATTTCAGACAAGTACTTAATCAATATGACGAGTGAATGAATGAACCGATATCTGCTTGGCTAAAAACAGTTTTTCACCCATAAAAAATTTCCCATAGCACATTCCTCACACTACGGTCCTTTTTCACACTCAAGTCATTATAAGGTGTCTTTATGCACAACTTCACGTCATTATCTCATTGGAAACTTGCAAGTCAATGTGATGAGTGAGTGAATGAACCGTTTTCTGCTTTGCTAAGGGCAGTTTTTCGCCCATGGAAAATTTCCCATAGCACATTCCTCACATTTGGGATTTTTTTACACTTAAGCAATTATAAGGTACCTTTAAGAAGAGTTTCACGTTTCTATCTCATTGAAAAGCATGTAATCAATTTGATGAGTGAGAGGACGAACCTATTTATATTTGGCTAAGGACAGGTTCTCACCAATAAAAAACTCCCATAGCACATTAATCACATTCGGACTTTTTCTGTACTCGAGTCATTATAGGGTGCTTCTATGCAAAGTTTCACGTCTGTATCTCAGTGGAAGTACCTAATCAATTTGATGATTCAGAGAATAAACCGATTTATGCTTGGTTAAGAACAGTTTTTCGCCCATAAAAACCAATAGCACATTCCTTAGATTTCTGACCTTTTCCATACTCAAGTCATTATAGGGTACCTTTATGCAAAGTTTCACGTTTCTATCTCATTGGGAAGTACCTAATCAATTTGATGAGTGAGTGAGTGAAACGATTTCTTGATTGGCTAAGGACAGTTTTTTGACTATAAAAACTTTCCCATTGCACATTTCTCAGATTTCGGACGTTTTCCATATTCAAGTTGTTATAGGGTACCTTCATGCAAAAGTTTCACGTTTCTATCTCGTTGGGAAGTACTAATCAATTTGATGACTGGGTGAGTGGAACGATTTCTTCCTTGGCTAAGGACAGTTTTTTGATTATGAAAACTTTCCCATAGCACATTTCTCAAATTTCGGACTTTTCCCATACTCAAGTCATTATAAGGTACCTTTGTGCAGAGTTTCACGTCTCTGTCTCATTGAGAAGTACCTAATCAATTTGATGAGTGAGTGAGTGAAACGATTTTTTTCCTGGCTAAGACAGTTTTTTGCACATAAAAAGTTTCCCAAAGCACATTCATCACATTCGGAATTTTTCTATACTCAACTCGTTATAGGGTACCTTATGAAAAGCCTCATGTCTCTATCTCATTGGAAAGTACCTCATCAATTTGATGAGTGAGTGAGTGAAGCGATTTTTTCCTGGCTAAGGACAGTTTTTTGACCATAAAAATTTCCCAAAGCACATTCCTCAGAATTAGGACGTTTTCCATACTCAAGTTGTAATAGGGACCTTTATGCAAAGTTTCATGCCTCTATCCCATTGGGAAGTACCTATTTAACTTGATGAGTGAGTGAGTGAATCGATTTCTTCCTTGTCTAATGTTTCAAGTTTTTATCTCATTGGGAAGTTTTCTGCCTATAAAAACTTTCCCGTAAAACATTCCTCAAATTTCGGACCTTTTCCATACTCAAGTCATTATAAGGTACCATTGTGCAGAGTTTCACGTCTCTGTCTCATTGAGAAGTACCTAATCAATTTGATGAGTAAGTGAGTGAATGATTTTTTTCCTCGCTAAGGTCAGTTTTTTGCACATAAAAAATTTCCCATAACACATTGCTCAAATTTCGGACCTTTTCCATAATCAAGTCGTTATAGGGTACCTTTATGCAAAGTTTCAAGTTTCCATCTCATTGGGAAATACCTAATCAATTTGATGAGTGACTGAGTGAAACGATTTCCTGCTTGGATAAGGACAGTTTTTTGGCCAGAAAAATTTCCCAGAACACATTCCTCAGATTTCGGACCTTTTCCATACTCAAGTCATTATAAGGTACCTTTGTGCAGAGTTTCACGTCTCTGTCTCATTGGGGAGTAACTAATCAATTTGATGAGTGACTGAGTGAAACGATTATTTTCCTGACTAAGGACAGTTTTTTGCACATAAAAAATTCCCATAGCACATTCCTCAGATTTCGGTCTTTTTCCATACTCAAGTTATTTTAGAATACCTTTATGCAAAGTTTCAATTTTTTTATCTCATTGGGAAGTACCTAATCAATTTGATGAGTGAGTGAGTGAAACGATTTTTTTCCTGGCTAAGGATAGTTTTTGCTCATAAAAAATGTACCATAGTACATTCCTCAGATTTCGGACTTTTTCCATACTCAAGTTGTTATAGAGTACCTTTATGTAAAGTTTCACGTTTCTGTCTCATTGGGAAGTACCTAATCAGTTTGATGAGTGAGTGAGTGAATCAATTTCTTGCTTGGCTGAGGACAGTTTTTTGCCTATAAAAACTTTTGCATAGGACATTCCCGAAATTTCGGACTTTTTCCATAGTCAAGTCATTATAAGGTACCTTTGCGCAGAGTTTCACGTTTCTGTCTCATTGGAAGTATCTAATCAACTTGATGATTGAGTCAGTGAGTCAGTGAGCCTGAAAACTGCATATTTCAGGGGTTAAGTACTCGAATATGGTTAAAGATAGGAATATGAGATTTGGCATATGAGTACATCTCTGAGATATCTCCTTTAATTCTAAATTTCATGTTTCTACCCTTAATAGAATCTTTTTACAAAGCCTCGAAATAGGCGATTTTAGCAAAAACTCTTTTTCGTGTATGATATGCAGGCCAGTTTTCATTTTCTTTGCGGAACTTGGCTGCTGTGCACTGCCGTGCATGTTGATCGTACGATAATATCCTGGAAGGTCTAAAACTTTGGTATATTTGTTTTGTAAAAATACTGGTTGAATATGAATATTAATATCTTGTACTTTGATCCTACTCCTGTTATAGATATTGGTTTTTTTGTTGTGTTTCTGAGAGTATGCACGCGCTCAGTTAAGTCTAGTTGGTAGTGATACCAGCTGTAGGAATATTGTATATTGAATCCTATGTTCATGGGTTCGAGTCCCACAAAGGCAGATGACATACACGGTCTGCAGAAAAGATGGTGATAGGCCTTACTCTTAAATATTCCGTTGGTTAGGCCTTACTCTTAAGGGTCTATAAATTTATTTGTTCCTTACAACCTTTGAATTTATCTGTTTCCAAGTAAGAGACAATTTTTCCCTATATGAGGGAAATATCCTACTCGAATCCAAACCTGGGGGCGCGGTGGCTCAGTGGTAGAGCGTTCACCTCCGGTGCTTGGAGTCCCTGGTTCGATCCCAGCTCGCGCGTGTGTGGACTTTGTGGTGGACAAACATCGTGCTCGTGGGTTTTCTCGGGGTTCTCCCGTTTCCTCCCACTATCTTCATTCCACCATTTCACTCATCTCTCATCATCACCGTCTCCTTTAGCCTAACCGGCATAACGTGGGACGTAAAACTTAAAGATTTCATTTTTTTCATTTTCATTTCGAAACCAAACCTATCCTTTTAAACTCAAACTTAGATAGCATCCTTATCTAACAGCCGAGTCTCTGATTGGCTATGATACGAGTAGATATTAACCCAGTTTCTGGATAGATATTGAAGGAACCTTTAGAAATTAAAGCGTACTGGAAGGCTTGTAAGTGAATACAAAGAAGGTTACATTCGCAACTCCGAAGTATTATGGAATTCTTAGCATAACTAGAGTTTATTTACTGATTATAATCTAAAGAGTAGGAACTATACCTCTAGAGGGAGCTATAATTTAATAACGTTGTTTTCGAGATCCAATATAGGTCTTGAATTAATCACCATTAGAGAGAAACGCAATTTCAACTGGAATTTTCTTAAGAAATATAGTTCTAAGTGGAAAGAACTCAAGGCTTTTTTTTAATTAACTAGAGATATTTCCGTGTTTTTTTAAATAACTATGCCCTAGACACAGCCATACCTAGACATTCTTTGGATTATTGAGATATTTAGCCATCTATTCCATTTTAAAATATGCAAGTCTGTTTTGTCTAAGACAGAATTCTTGCTTATGCATTTTTAGCGATTTCAGCGAGTTTTATGTAAGGCAAGTTGCCTAACCAGAAATTTAAGACTCTCGAGCAGTGCACAGTCACTTCAGATTGCTCGAAAAGTAGAAAGATAGATAGTGTCTCTGCGTGAGGACTAAAAGTGATTATACTTACTTTTGATCTTCATACACGTTAAGGAAGCAAGAGTATAATTAGAAATCTAATGAATATAGCGGACATACCAATATATAAAAGTATGTAGGTATTTGTTTTGCATGTATGCCCTTCAACATAGTAATTATTAGACCCTCCTTGATGATGTTCTCTGATGATAACCTCTTTCTATCAAATGTTGAGAATGTACATATGGATTTAAGTTTTTAAACTGTTAGAAAAGAATGATTAATCCTGTATGGAGACAGAAAACAGAAAAGAACTGTTATGATTAATTCTGTATGGAGAACGAGAGGCACCATGTTTACTTATTTATTTTTGTTTTAGTTTTAAAGTAAGTCAGCAACAGAACCAACGGAACACACTACATTTATAAAAGAAGATTATCGCTATCATTAACCTAGTACAAGATCTAAATTTTTATACTGTGAGTAATGCCATATGTAAAAATGACCGAAAAGGTTAAAGGGCTAAAGGTGTAATAGATACACACGGACTATCCTACCAAATTCCTACCTTAACAGGAAATACTGGTTCCCATTTAGAGTACTGAAGATTTCTGACTCAAAATCATTCATCTGAGCTTTTAACAAATAACAACCCTAGGGACTCTAACATTCTCTACTATGCCACCATTGAGACATTTGCCAACAAAGAGCTGCGAAGTGATCTCCTACGCGTCCTCACGCAGAACCTCTGCGCCAAAAATTAATATGATTTGAATGATAACCATTCGTATTTATAGGCAAGCGGCACCAAGGGATGCTTTGCCCTCCTTTACAAAAAGTCCATAGCTAAAAGAGGAAATCTTCCTGGCCGGAAAAAAAGAAACAATCTCCCCCTTCTATTAAAAAAAAACTGGCTTAGCTATATCTAAAAGACTAAACTGTTTTTTCCTAAAATAGCTAGAAGGAAATACCAACAATAATGTATCTTTACACATAACTAATGAGTATTTGAATCCCAAATTATTACGTACATTTTAACTCAGCAAGATATATTAACAAAATAGCATTTGATTATTCTCAAGAAATTTATTGAATTTCTATAATGCCTACTTTCATTTAGATGCATATGCTCATATTTCGAAGAATGTGGGACGTGAGGAAATTATCTCGAGTGCAATATGAAAAGCAACCATGACGCTGATGTTATTACTAGAAACTTACCTTAACATTTGATCAAACTTCAACCACAACGCACCACTGCACAACAAAATAACGAAGTGAATGTTTCGTGGTTACACTTTATACCACACGATGGCTAAACATATATCGAATCAGCTCCAACGAATTTGAACTAAATGGTTAAACGTTTACTGTATTGGATGAAAGTAATCAAAATTAATTCAAAAAGCAAGTGAATTGACAAACGCGGTAGTGGAGCTTAAAACGTTCAACCAAATTTCACTCATCAATCGATGTAAACAGTATTCTTTCACAGTAGCGTACGCAGGAATTTATTTCGGGAGGGGTCCAAACTCAATATGAATTGAAACTCTTCTTACAGTATGGCAATAACAATAAATGTTGAAATTTCCTATGTTGTAAACGTATACTTGCATTCATGACAGATCTTCCTCTCTTGCTCACGCAGCGATGACAAAAACTCATTTGTGTTATCTTTGACCATATTGAACTTACCGTGTACCAATCTTCTATAGATGTTTTCTTTGCCCCTTGTGGATCATCAATACACTCAGTTACGTTTCCCATCATCTGAAAAATTGAAGATTATAAGTATTACAATTATTTCCTCGTATTATTGAAGCTCAAAGTGTAGTTAAAAGTGAATAAAGAATACGTTTACAATAAACATAAAATTGGCAATTATATAATTACAACCATAGATTGTATCTTTAATTTCGTAGAAGGTGGATTTCGTTTGTCATTGGTACGGATTCATTGGTCTCGAAACGTAAGAAAAGCGTATTTAGAAAGTGAGTCAGAACGGTCTGTTCTCCAAGTGCATAAAAATGATTGTTGAATATTTTAGTAAATAAATTGTGCATGTAGAGAAAGAATTTTGAATAGGTGGGGAATAAAATATGTTCAAATAGTTTGGTGTTAAGCTGACATCAGACTGGTAGAGAAGTAAGTTTAAAAAGATAAATAATATTTTAATATAAACATTAAATGTGAAGATATACGATAGAAATCTTCAAATTATAGAAGTCACTCCCCGATGAAAAGGTAAGTGAGCATAAACAATAAAAATATAGTAACAGTGAATAAATCTTGTTACTCAGTAGTTTATAGGTAGTACATGAGTCTGGTACTCCTAACCTTCACATTGCTACTACAGATAACATCTTGTCAGAAAACGTGTTCAATAAAACGCAATGTAGGGTATATAGAATAGGAATGGTATTGTGAAGAGGGAAGTCACGGAATGAAAAATACAGAGACATCCAGTAGCTACCAGTAACTCAAAGACTGGAAGCATCCTAGGACAGCTGGATGAAGAAAGTCGTGAAAACTGATATAGAACATGGGGGAAAATATATAAACTACAAAAAAGCAATAAAAATGAACATGAAAAAGATGCAAAAATAAGAAAAATTAAGAAAGAAAAAGAATGAAAGGAAGAAATCAAATTGAATATAAATTTCAATAAATATTAATGAATGAATTATTATGATTTAATTGTGGCATCAGCTGTGAGGCTATTTATCCCCCTCACGGCAAGCCAAGGGCTGGCAGATAATGTGAATAAATACTTCAAAATACAACTTCAAAAAGGGTGTTGTGAAAATTCAAGTGTTATGAAAGAAGATATTAAAACGAAATAATAATAATAATAATAATAATAATAATAATAATAATAATAATAATAATAATAATAATAATAATAATAATAATAATAATAATAATAATGGTCCCAAAATACTCAAGAAAAAAATTCAATATGTAGGAAGAAAATCTACTCTACTTTTAAGAGTACAAGCAAACATACAGTCACTAAAGGCCTTATCATCCTCCTACATTAGTCTAAGTATTCCAGGCAGTTTCGAATATCCTTTAAAGTCTATTATTCTGGTCATCCTACTAGAATGTGCCAAATATTCTGCGACACAAAACAGACTTCAAAATACGAAACGTAAGTACGACACACTAAATGTAATGAGTAAGATGAGACTGCCCGCTTCACAATTGAGTCTCGGCATATCGGAAGCTAGTTCACGACGGCATCTGTCTATTGTTCAAAATAGCTTTAATGCGTTTGCCTTATTTTCATCAGTTTATTTCTATCCCATTTGTCACTTAAGAGTGTATTTATTGTACGAAACAGCTATTGTACGAAAATCAGAGCAAGGGAGAGTACTCAAATGCAACTCCTGACACTACAGCGTTCCTGGCTCTTTGTTGTCACGCTCATTTCGGCGAATGCCAACATGTCCAGTCACTCAGTAGAAAAGACAATCCTGTTGTTCAAGCGTTAGCCTCTCACGGAATGTTTTCCTCAAAGACGTGTTTATTGAAGGCATTTTTCAGGCTTTTTGTTACAATTTACTAGTCAATACAGGTAACCACACGACACCAAATTTTACTGACGTTAGAATTTCGAAATGGAGATATTTTTCACCTATGTGAGGTTCTGTGAAGTATGAAGCGTAACCAGATGTTTGACCGACGAAGAATGGCGATGATGATATTCTGGTCACTCTAGATTACCTAAATGATGTCGAACTGAACACGAGGACTATACTGAAAATTTTTGAGCTGGGATAAAAGTGAACAGCAACTCAATGAAGTGTCAGATCAAAAAAGAGGCAATAAAATTATCTGTAATGAGTGCAATAGATATGTGTATAAAGGGGACAGCAAATGTTTGTACAACCAAAGCCACTAGTATACCTGTCTTAAAATGATGTAAAATACTTAGAATCCAACACATGAAATGTTTTGTTCCAATAAATTTATGATTTTAAAATACCTTTTCTATCCTTTTCTATGTGTAATTTCAAAGTTGATAAGACAAAAACTCCTTTCTTTGTCGATATACATGACAAATGTTTGTTCTGTAATATAATTTCGAGAAAAATAAAACTGATAATCTGTGTCTATTTGTAATAACTCAAAATGTTTTCACCTTTTTGCCAGATTGTTCCTACGGTATTATTAACATATTTCTTCATAACATCAGATCAAGGTTTCGAAATAAATTTTCGTAATTGATTAACTTCTCAAAAAATGTATTGAGGTGTTTTATCAGTGAACAAAAAATGTCTAGAATGCCTCCTAACAGTGATTAATAGGAACAGCCTTAAAAGGGTTCAAATGGCTTTTAAAGAGAGTTATGACACTTCATACACTACAATTTACATATTTACATGCACCTTCTGTCCGTACACTCATTGGGCACATCAAAAGTTCAGGTAGGGTAAGAAATGCATTATTTCACACTATATTGACATGTATACAACAGTTACAAAGAAAAGGAATAAATAGATGAATAGGATAATAACTTTTTCATTTAAAAGCACAGATCACTAGAAGAAGCTGGAAATCATATTTGAATTTATTAATTTCATATATGTTAATTGTTAATTGTTTTCGTTGCTCATTTTATTGAAAAAAGTGAAGCAAGCCAATAGTTTTAATTTTATGCCGAGTTAGGCTGGTAAAGGCCAGGCCCATGACAGTCAAAGGGAATCCGGAAGTATACTGTTTTAGTTCATAACTTTCACTGCGAGAGCGAGAGCGATGTCGATAGTGTCGCTGCGTCTCGCATGCTAATACTCACTTGTTTAAGAATGTGTCCATCTTTTTCTGATAAGAACCGATTCCAAGATAAATCTTTTGGTGAGAAGTAATATTTGTATATCTTGAGCCGTCTTGTCTCAATGTGTTTACAATTGATTTCATATTTATACTTAAATATCCGCTTATTTTATAATATGTTGCTTGTTGTATTATGTATGTGACATTCTTTAAAGCAGTATGGATGACTTGCGGCTGTGTCATTACCGATTGGAAAGAAGTGCTGCTACATGTTTTAGTATTTTCCAGAAAATAGGTTTGTTACATTATAACATTATAGGGTAAATAGTTAAAAGTTTCAGTGTTCGAATATCAATATTCACAAATAATAGTTTTACTAACTTTTATCTAAAATTAAAATTTTGTTGGATTTAGGTTCTGTGTGTTTAACGAAGTAATTGAGTAGCAAAGATACACGTAGGCCTATATATGTCTGACTGAACTTTTTTCGTTATATATACATAAATTTAGCAATACTTAACATGTTTGTATAAGAGCAGAGTTAGAGATAAGTGTAAATTTAACCAAAAAAAAGCTGTGGAACTACAAAATGAGTCCTGTTACACCTTCATGTACAGATTAAGAATAGGTGAACCAATCTAAAATCTTCGTTTAGTTGAATTATACTTTAGTGTCCCTTTCAGTACTGGGATTGAGTATAGCCCGCTCCCCCCAGTGATTTTTAACGAATCATAGTGATTCTAACGATTCATATTAGTTCATAATGAATCGGAATCGCATGTTATAAAGATGTAAGATGTAAATCTTGTGATAAGGAAGCTTTAGTATAAGTAGTAGTAGTAGCGGTAGTAGTAATAGTAGTAGTAGTAGTAGTGGTAGTAGTAGTAGTAGTAGTAGTAGTAGTATTTAATAGCAATAGTAGTAGTAGTAGTACTAGTAGTAGGAACGGGTTAGAAGTTCCGCAGGGGTTGGTTGGGTTCTGTTCTCTATATAAGTACGATAGAAGTAGTAGAAGTAGTACTACTATTACCGGTAGTAGTAATAGTAGTAGTAGTGATAATAATAATAATAGTAGTAGTAGTAGTGTAGTAGTAGTAGTGACTCTACCAGTTCCGGTGACAAAGAACTGGGGGGAGCGTGCTATACACAAACCCATTACTGAAACTATATGAGATTCAGACCTTCAATTTAAGGTGGAATTTGAACCAACGTAATGCGTTTATATTTCAATGTACTTCCTGGAAGATTAGGATTCGATTTCAGGCGGGAGCTCATGTGGTTTGGATTCCACGTTAATCAATATGTCAACGTCTCATGTAGCCTCGCTGCTGCACGGGAGTTAAGCAGAATATCAACTCAACTCATTGAATGTACTTCTATCGCAAGTCGAACCGAGGAACATGTGCACTAAAGGTGTGCATGTGAGCCATTTGACCAGTGAAGAAGGCATATAAAAAGTAATTACATATATACCCTGCGTTTGATTAAACTGTATTGTTAGTACCTTGAGAAGTTGCATTTTATAACGGCAAGTTTGAATTGGGAGCACAATTATTATTGCTGCAAATGCATTTTCTGGGCAAAATGACTCATATTGTCTAGAATAGGGATGGCCACAAAGTTCCGGTTCCGCGATTAACCGGTTCTCGGATATCCGGTTTTCAGATCCGGTTCCGGACATGGATCCGAAAACCCGGATCTAGAACCGGATCATAGGAACCGGTTCCAGACCTGGATCCATAACCCGGTTCCAGAACCGGATCTTAGAAACTGGTTCCAGACCTGGATCCAAAAACCCGGTTCCAGAACCGGATCTTGGGAACGGGTTTCAGATCTGGATCTGAAAACCCGGTTCCAGACCTTGATCTGAAAGCCTCCAAAGACCCGTAAAACCCCCAAAGGAGGCACAGAGTTCACCTTCAAAACACTGCAAAGAGGACCAAGAGCTTGTGCCCTCCCCGCCCAGACCCGCTTGTGCTCGCACAAAAAAAGTTTGGTCCACCAGTGGGTGTTTAGCCAAATGAGTTGGCCAGTTTGCCTATTTAGCCAATCAGTTTGCCAGTTACCCAGTTTATTTAGCTAAATATAACAAGCGGCCGCCGCCTGGGCGCCTGCCTGTCAAAAAAAAAAATGAAATGAAATCTTTGAGTTTTACGTCCCATGGTTATGCCGGTTAGGCTAAAGGAGCGGTGGTGATGAGTAATGAATGTAATGGTGGAATGAAGAAAGTGGAGGAAACGGGAGAACCCCAAGGAAACCACGCACACGGTGTTTGTCCATCACAAAGGCGCCTGCCTGTCGATTCCATCATTTCATCTAGCACACTGTTCACAGCCTGCCAGCAGCTCGGGTTTAGCGTAGGGATGGTCACAAATTTTCGGTTCCACGGAACCGGTTCTGCGAGGAACCGGTTCTTGAAGATCTGATTTTCAGAACTGGTTCTGACCTGGATTTAAAGAACCGGTTCCGGACCTGGATCCGAAGAACCAGTTCCAGACCTGGATCCGAAAAACCGGTTCCGGAACCGGATCTGTTCAGACCCGAAAACCGGTTCCGCCAGGAACCGGTTCTGGCTATCCCTTGTCTAGAAGCAATCGTACTGCTGGAGTGTTGTAAATTAGCATAGGGAAATTAGAGGTAATATACTATTTATATGCCCCGGGCGCCGGATTGGAAAGTCGCAAAATTGGGCAAATATTTGGGACAGTGGTTTGGTTTGATTGGTCAGGGAGGATCTAAGGCGAGTTCTTGCCCCGGGAGTCAACTAGCGTATTTCCGTCGCTGCGTGGCTTGTACACGTGATTCTAGCCGCGGGTTGTGAACTTCCGCTCTCTTGTCGAAACACCTATTTGTTACACACACAATAATATTATCATTCTATCACCGGTGTGAACATTATAGCCTTCAGCTCATTTCTTTTTGAACACTCCTTATATATAATTTACGCATATGTCATACCTGTAAGGTAAGGGGAAACGAAGAATTACAGCAATCAAAAGTCATTTCCTAAGACAGAAGACGTTCTGTTTCTCTCTGAGCATTATTTATCTTCAAGTATGACCTAGTACTGAAAGAGCACATGGAACATAAAACCGGTACCTATAATGGTTATATGACAGTACTGTCAAGAAGTGAGAGAATTGTTGCTTTAGCTTGGTACTAATGGAGGTTACGTGAAATGCAAAAAGTTGATTTAAAAAAAGTGTGCAAAAACAAGTACAGATAGAACTAATGCTTACAAATTAGGTTAGATAAACTTATGTATTTTAAACAAAATTTAGTGTAAATAACGCATGTTCTCTGACAGGAGTCCTAAGTCTTCGTGTTATTTGTTAGGGATCGGGCTTTGCATGTTTCCAGCTAGTTCACGGAAACAATCCACTCGTTCAAGCAACTTAATGAAGAAATATAACTACTACTTAATTAATTTGAAACGAATTTTGTTTTTAAAAAACATAGTATTCATCAGGCTTTGAAAAACAAAATCCACATGAGTCCTTGTGGGTATTTTTGGTTTAAATTGATTTTGTGAAAGTTTCTTTGCGACGGTAATGTTAAAATGTGAATCTGTAATATCATATACAATAACTTGTTTCGGGGAATGAGTGGTTCAGTAGTACATCTCTCACCTGTGGCGCATGGGGTATTTGGCTCGATCCAGCCCAGCCAAATGGACTTTGCAGTGGACAAACATCATGCTTATGGCTTTTCTCGGTAATCTCCCGTTTTGTCATTCCACTATCATCCACCGTCTCTTTTAGCCTTGATGGATAATTATGCAAAATTAAATTGAAAAAGATCTTCAGCTCACGAGCTGGAGTAGTAGGTAGCGAACGCACTTTTGTTGCACCGCTAGGAGTTCTTGGTCAGATTCCTGGTTGTACGGATTCAAGAACTATCAGTTCACGTCTGATATAATTTTAGTGCTAGAAAAATAACAGACAAATTCTGACCAAAGCATATATTAACTAATAAATAATAGCGTTACAGTTTCGGCAAATTAACTTTGCTTTCATCAGACACATTATGAAATACAATTTCTAAGATTACAGCTTATATACTTTTAAAATGAGAGGAGGTATTCCATGAACCAATCATATTCGTCCTTTCCTTTAGCAATTTTTAATTAATACAAATGCAACTTTTAATGATCAACTTTCACTTGAGAGCTAAACTTTTAATTGGCACACCTGTGTATGAATAACTTTCACTTTTGAAAAAGTGTATATAAGCTGTAATATAAGAAGTATATATATGTATATATATAAGAAGTATATAAGAAGTAATTTAAGAAGTATATAAGCTGTAATCTTAGAAATTGTATTTCATAATGTGTCTGATGAAGGCAAAGTTAATTTGCCGAAACTGTAACGCTATTATTTATTAGTTAATATATGCTTTGGTCAGAATTTGTCTGTTATTTTATACAAGAAGTTCCAAAGCTAGAATGAGTGGCATTCTGCTAGAAAAAGAACTGAAACTTCAACAAATAAATGCAAGACTGTTTTCTGTTTACTGATAGAAGAGGCTTCAAGATGCTGGTGATGTGTTAGGGGAAACTTTTATGAAGAGCAATAGAATAGCAGTGTGCAGCGATCTGAACAGACAGTGATAGTGTAAAATAGTTAGCCTCTTATTTCCAATGAGGCCAAATTGTTGGTGTAACGAAAGTGCTATATGTGTTGAGTGTATTGTGAAGGTCAGTGCCTAAGATTATTACTGCCAACAAAACTCACGGCAAAAACACGTTAGCGAAAAAGAACAGATGTTGGAATGAAGCCCCCTGTTACAGGCACTGCCGAACATTAAAGCTGATTGTCACTTAGAACTGTCGTTCGACTGTGATGAAAGTGACCCAAGGCTGTGAGCACCAGTTCTCACAGCCTATATCGAAACCATTCCGCCCCGAATTGCATGATAGGGACATAATGTGTTTGTTGCACAACTGAAACTGTTGATAAGGGACCATAAAGCTTTAGCACACGCCTATGTTGACGCGAATATGCAGCATTGACTGCTGATGTCTGGAAACGTGTGATATGGTTGGATGAGTCTTCGTTCATTATATTTCAAATCACGATCGTGTTTATGTGGTCAGACACCAGAGAAGCGTATAATATGCAGTGTCTCCACCCAACCATGAAACATGGTGGACACTTTGTGACCATGTGGGAGGCAATATCTTGGCTTTTATGGGGTTCTATGTTGACGCTTACCGGTCTCGCCCTTGCTGTGATTATGATCCGATTTTGGGGGACCGTTTGTATCCTATGAGTGGGATGGTGTTTCCGGTCAATTATGCCATATTCCAGGATGATAATGCGCCCATTCATACAGCTGAAGCTGTTGTGTCGTGATTTGAGGAACATGTAGATGAAATTGAACAATACCCCTGGCCCGCCGAATAATGGAATAATACCGTCGGACGTAGAGAGAACTACACGCAGAATGATGCAGTATTCCACTCTTGCTAATCACCTCATCTATGACTCCATTAAGTCACATCAGAGCTGTTCTAAGGACGAAAAGTAGTGCAGCCCTATAGTAATCTAGTAAATTACATTTTTTCAGGTGTTCCATTGAATTGATACGTATCTGTATATCAGTATTCCTTTGTCATCAAGCGCGTACACAACTTCAAGACGGGAGACCCGGGTTCCACTCCCGGTGAGCTCATGTGGTTCTAATTCCATGTTAAGCAGTGGTGCATGTCTCATATTGAATAGATGTTGAAAGGGACATTATGCCCTGATCCAACCAACGAAATAACATAGTAAATATTATTCATCAAATATAAAAACATGTACTAACCCAGAGTGCAAAATTTCAAAATCAGATGCACTCGACAATCGAAAAATGATGGTCGCCAGTATCTCTTATTTACAAATTATGAGAGCCCCCCTCCCCCCACGGCCTTTGGTTTGAGAAAGAGACAATTAGATTCAGTATAATCAATTTTGAATTGGACAATTCATATACATGTTAAAAAGTATCTTAAGACTGCACTTTTGTGTAACGTTCTCTTTGTACTGAAGTACCAGTTGTCGATTGCAGTGATAACGGTATCTCATGCAAATATCAATTTTTTAAAAATGTTTTACTTTACACCGCTTGACTCATCAAAAGGGCCCGGGTCAAAATTGTTCCGCGACAAATGGACCCTAGTCAAATGGGAATTGCGTCAAACGGGCCCCGGTCAAGAGGGGCCCAAATAAAAAAGACCCGAGTCAAACGGCCCCGCGTCAAAAGTGCCCTTATCAAAAGGTCTCCGCAACAAAAGGACCAAATCAAAACGCTCCTCATCAAAAGGACCCGGGTCCAAAGAGTTCCACGACAAAAGGGTCCGCTTCAAAAGGGCACGAGTCAAACCAGCCCCGCGTCGAAAGGGCCCAGGTAAAATGACTCCGCGAAGAAAGGGTCCGAGTCATAAGGGCGCTGCGTCAAAAGGGCCCGAGTCGAAGGGGAACTGCATCAAACGGACCTGGGTCAAAAGGGGCCCCGCTACCAAAGGACACGAATAAAAACGACCATGAGTCTACGGCACTGGTTGAAAGGGCCCTGCATCAAAAAGGCACAAGTCAGAAATGGCCCGGGTCAAAAGGGCCCGGTAAATAGGTTCCACGAGTAAAAAGCTTGAGATCAAAGCAAGAGTGGAGATGAGGCATGCACAAGAGGATAGTGTCCCCTTAGTAAATTAAAGTGTTTGTGAAAAGAAGGAAAAATATCTGTGGTTATTAGTAACAAATAGGAAAATTGAATGGTGATATTAGTTTTGTTTGCTTGTTGATT
Organism: Thermobia domestica; assembly: GCF_964235325.1. Taxonomy (NCBI): domain Eukaryota; kingdom Metazoa; phylum Arthropoda; class Insecta; order Zygentoma; family Lepismatidae; genus Thermobia; species Thermobia domestica. The sequence goes on along the minus strand of NC_137463.1, from coordinate 122,761,456 downwards.
GTTCTGCAACAATCGCTATAGGTTAAGTCGTTCTCCATGAAAGTTTGCTTGCACTCTCGTATTTCGAAGTTGGTTTTCTCGTGACATAGCCCAATCCAACTTTATCTATTGTTGACTTTCCACTTAGTTCTAAAATTCCATTTTTACCCCTGGATCAAAGTATAGTATAAAAATATTCTGTGAAAAAGATTAGATTAATTTTACTGTGAGAAGACATGTGGATCTATATACAGGGTTAGTGAAAAGTATTGGGACAGAACAATATAGAGGACATGCGTGGAGGGAGGAAAAATAAATGTTACATACAATTGGTATTATTGCAAAAACTGCATTGATTTGGATTGTGGTCACCATGGAAAGTATCTCGAATTCGTGTATTCAAGCCTACGCATATCACACAATATTGTTTTAAATGTAAAAGGTTATGATTTTACACTTCACAATGAGAATGTGAATCATTTTTGACACATCATCTGTTTGAGAAAGTGTGCTATGTTTAACATATGTATGTAGTAGAAAAATGTATCATGATAGGGCAGTAACAAAGAGACGCACAGATGGAGGAAAAGGAAATGTTACAATTTGGCATTGGTGTAGAAACTGCGTTAAATGATTTAGTGTACATCATGGCAGCCATCTTGAATGCCGCATATTGTATACCAAACAATATTTTTAAATAGAAAGAGGTATGTTTGTCACATAAATTGATGCTAGAATCTTCCTACAAACTACATTTATCGTCCGTTTCAAAAGCATCGGAGTCTACGTTTATTATTTCCGAAAACACGCCACTATCATAAGAACCACGTCTTGTCGCGATGGTATTCATAACCAAAAGCTCAACTAAAAAGAGGAAGTGAATCCTAAGCAAACTACAAGGATGTTGAAACAGTCATACAAACTTCCACTGGCTAATAGAAAAAGGAAAAGAAATATAGTTACATGTTTTTGCCTTTTGAGTACTCATTTCTTTTTAGGGCATATATACTTGACACAGCATGTCAATTAAATTACACAATACGTGACCTGTGCGCATGAAGGTGAAAAATATTCGTGAAAAGTAAACAGGAGGTACTAGTTGCATGCTGCACTTGGTTTCTAACAGTCAACTGCGTGTTCTACTGCCGGAACTGACCTTGATAGGTGCGCCTTTACTGGACGCGTTGTAACAAGAGGGCAACTATAATTACCCATGGGTCTCTTGCAGCTATACAGCGAGCTGTGTGCGTTCTGTGCAGGGGCGAATCCAGGGGGGGCTATCGCCCCCCAGAAGAGGAAAATTTCTTATTTTATATATAAATAAAACCCATCCCAAAGTTTGGAACCCTTAAAAGTAGGAGTATGACAACCCCCCAGAAGTCGGTCCTGGATCCGCCCCTGTTCATAGTCAACGTAAGGTATATATGCATGTTCAGTATCTTACGTCAGAATACATAGTTTGTTGAACGTTACTCCGCAATTTACTTAATGAACATTGTAGGTTTTATTTGTTTTTTTTTTTTTTTTAGCATGAAAGAAACACATGGGTTTATCTCACATTTTGCTTAGATAGCCGCTTGAAAGTGGTACGTACTAGTCATATACTATTTATGGAGACATTCGTGACGGGATTTACGTTCATTCATTGATTTAGTTCAACAAGTGATCTCTCTCCTGCTAGTTTCGATTTCAAAAATTCTTCAAATAATGTATGCCTGTTTAGAGGACTGTATCTTTAGTGTTCATGGTTCTGGAGTTCAAGTCCTAGAGGGAGCGTCGAATTTTCGATGTAGATTCAGCATTGAGAGGCAATTGGGGAACTATGATTAAAAGAGGTAGTGATATCTGTGGCCTATTTCTCAAAATTACTAGTCTAATACTTTACAAGCTATAAAAGATACGACTCTGGATTTCACAAGTTCTTGCAATTTCTGTTTCTCAAAGCTTTAGGACTTGTGAACAGGCAAGGGCGGATCCAGGGGGACGATTGGGGCAAAGATGAAACTTTATTTTATATATAAATAAAAGCCATCCCAGAGTTTGGAGCTCTTAAAAGTAGATCTAAGTAGCAGTATTACAACCCACCGCCCCCCCCAGAAGTCCGTTCTCGATCCGCCCCTGGTTCTTTGTAACTTCCTCTCTGCTCCTGGCTGTGTTTGCGAAAATATTGTTTGCTTTCCATGCTTTGGGGTAAGGGGTAAGACACCTTTGCACACCTTGGGAGAGTGGGAGGGAGTAACATAAAATGATCGATAGACGACCGATGTTAATATAGAGTTCATAGTTTCAAGCAGTGGCATATACTAGTTTGAAGGCATACGAGTTTTAGTTACTCCACTGTTTATATCTCTTTCTTTCTCTTCTCTTGACGTCATGTCTGGAGATGAATGTTCTGACTAATAGGCTACAGCGAGGAAAGGCGATATAGGCTATCAATGATAAATGTTATGACTTTTAACTTAATATATATAGAGAATAAAACGAAAAACTCTATAACGGTCTCTTGCCCCTCCCAGTTGGAAAAAGTCCTGCGGGCATTAGTGATTATGATATAGCTTAGTTACCGTATTATATTGTTCTATACACGGAATAAACACTTATCTTTTTTTATAATAATAAGAACCTTTTTTATATTTATTATGGCCAAACGTTTAATGACAGCAAAACGTATTCACGTTCAGCGTAATCAGTTTCCATTCTCAAATAATTACAGTGAGGAAAATTAAATAATTCACGCACAGATTTAGGACTTAAAAAAGTGTCCTCCGCACATGTCGTTGTAAATTCCTAGAGTTAAAAGCGCTAGTAGCAGTAATTAGCTCAGTCGGTCCCTATAGTATATTAGTGAATTACATACATCTTACAGACGTATCTCTTTCTTTCCCTTCTATTTACATCATGTCTAGAGATTAATGAAGGGACAAATAAGCTGCAGAGGCAATTTTATAAAAGTAAAATGATCTACGCAATCAGTGACAGATGTGGTGTTTAACTTAACATACAAATTGAAAAACTGAGAATAGAAATCTTTTCAGAGATGACAGTGCACTGATGCTTCAAATCTGTCTTTACTCCCTATACTTACGTTATTTCCTTAGTCAAAAACTCTTCAAAATTAATCAAAAATTCTTATGCAAGCCAGGGGCGGATCCAGGAAGGGACCGTTCCCCCTCAGAAGAGGAAACTTTCTTATTTTATATATATAAATAAAACCCATCCCAAAGTTTGAAGCCCTTAAAAGTAGCAGCATGACAACCCACCGCCCCCCCAGAAATCGGTCCTGGATCCGCCCCTGATGCAAGTTTCCCTTCCTTAGAGTACTGCGCGGTCACATACCCGTCACGGCGATGTAAACGCACTTTTGGCGATGAGGTTAAAAACATTATGCTTTTTAATCTCTTTCTTAAAATCAGTTTTAAGTGAAATATATTGAAGTCTTTGGTTCATTATCCACCGGGATGTACTGTGATTTATCAGAAAAGAGGGGGCAATAGAATTTCGAAGTAGGGGAGTTGAGACTCGGACTATGGTCTGCGGTTTACTGTTACGGTGAAAGTGATATTTAAAAGTTTGTGTGTTTATGATCCAGGACTAGTTGAGTAGTGAATTAGTTATCGCACCGGCACGATAAGATGGATACTATTTTCAATTCCTATCCTAGTCCCATATGTTTCTTTTGTTTTATTTTGTTGGCACATAATTATCCACCAAAACTAAATATTGAAAGCTGGATTATTTGCAATGGGAAGTTACCAATTACCCTTTTTATTGCGTCTGGAATTAAATTTTAGTATTTAAAACGATTTCGAAAAACGCTGTTATCTTCATCACTAGATTTCGTTCACTTCCTCGCAATTAATTTCTTTCAACAAGTATTGAAATCTAGAGTTGAAATTGGCTTGCCTGTTGGTCTATTCGATAACGTGATGAGTACTGTGTTCTATTCCCATGGAAAAGATTTGAAACTTGAACACATTATGTTGGTTCGGTTTTCACCTTCCAATGTAGGTCTACGCCTCATATAGCTAAGGTGCTGAAAAGGATAAATAATTCCAACATATACCAAACTACACACTACTGGTTGTAAGTACAGAATATAATTACCATACACCCATATATCACTATTTCAGTTCTGATGTGACTGATTGAATTTTGATAACTGTAGAGTATGGACTGAAGTTTAATGTTCTATTTTCTATTTAGTCTTCTGCTACGGCAGCAGATATTTGCCACCTGACTATAAGCTTCTGTATTCTGGAAGCACATGATTTTTCTTTACCAGTCCCTGAAATTTCGTTATAATTCTAGATCTTCAAGTTAAACTCTTCCGAAGAATTGTAATGAAATACGCTTATTATCGAGATGAGCCGAGACTTTTACCCGTTATTCCTGTTGGTAGAGGGCTCTTCTGTCCAATAAGATTTACTTCATTGAATCAAATATGTAGAAGTTAGGCGAAGACAAGTTAAGTCTGTATGACTGGTGTGACCATCTCCTATGGAATTGCTTTAGAGTGCGTTTGTTTCATCTTGGGACGCTTCCCGCCTATAGGGTGGATCTGTTTGCAAACGCATTGTTGCCACGCCACGGTTAAGTTGACAGTTACAATACGCTAAGAAACACAGCAAAACGCGACACCACTTACAAATCACAGTAACACACCTTTTCGCCTGTGGCAACTGAGCACTTCAAATACCCGCCAAACAGCAATGACCTCATTTGATGAGCTGACTGACAACTAACGTCACGTACACGACAAAAGCAATAAGACGTCTATTGGATTAAAACGTTCACTTGAGTGCTAGAAGAAAATACTTTAAAGGAAAACCAAGTGCACTGGCGGGAAGTATGAAAAGATAAAACAAACGTACTGTAATATTTCACAACGTTTTGGCTACTATATGTCGACAGCTGGTTAATCGTTCCGGTAATTTGAATGACATAATGAGAGAATTGCTTATACTTGAACCTTCCAACACCAGATGTATGTTCACTTTGAACTAGTTATTAAAGTCTATAACAGATGTGTTTGGGCTATATGGATAATTAAGAGACGCGCCTCATAGCATACATAAGTAGATATGAATGTCCTTAATTACTTTCTGTCAATACTAAGTTCAATAGAATGAGTCAAAAGTGGTTAAACACCCTCATAATCTCGAATAGAGTTACTTTGTGTGATGAGGTTAAAATAAAAAATAGCGAATATTGGCTAATCTTATATTTTAAGATTATAATGATTTTAGAAATGACAGGTTACCATAATCGAATTCCACGAAGTAATTTAAATACATATATATCTCATTCTCTTTTTTATCTCTTTGTTATCTCATTTATTTTTATTAGCTCTTTATTTTGACAGGTATCAGAAGTGAACAGAAGCATTAAGCTTATACAGAAACCTGAACATTAATTGGGTGGAATAAACGTCATAGCTCTTATTTCTGCATTTGAGAGAATGCGATGAGTCACAAATACCTTATTTTTTGGTTCTCGCTCACGTGAAGGAAACAAGAACCATAACTGTTCTGTTGTTACTCCTAGAAGCTTTTAAGTCTTCACGTCCTTGTATCACATAGTGACAACAATGTGAATGTCAGTATTAATGCTCGCAGTCACTACACTCTTCAGGATTTGAACCAGTGTTTCCGATTCAACTACGCTATGTGCGAAATAGAAGGAAATCGGCTGTCTCCACCTACTTCACAGTCCCTTAATCATGAATAGAAGACGCGAGTATCTGTACAGTCTGTACGACAGAAGCAGTCATTATTGACAAAATATAATATTCTTTATTTTATGTATGAAATCTGTAACCGGTATTAATCATTTATCGTTAGATTGCAAGCCTATTTCTACCATTATACAAGTTTGTAGATACAGTAGGTGCATGTATTCTCTTTGTTACTGCTTACAAAACTAAGCGTAATGGGCTTTACCCCATATGAATGATATTCTTATTTAGCTATTGACGTGGAAACCAGGAACTAGCAAGAAGGTAGCTCCAGATAATTAACTCGAAGAGCTATAGGTCTACTTTGAATGTTAATCTGACTGTGTACCAGAATATTGCTAGACTTATGACTCATCAAAAAATTAAGAACAAAAAGTAATTATTGGTTTATACATTTTTGTTACCGTTGCCTCTAATGGAAATTGATGGTTTGCTTTCTTTCGTGTTTATTTCCATGATTTTCTATCCTTTACTGAGTTAAAAAGTGTGTAATATTTTGTACGCTATACATCTTATAAATATTTGAGTATACACATTTGTTTGTGAAATGTACAGATTTGTATCCTATTTAATGGGATCTGTATTTGTATTGCAATCTTATTTCCACTTTGAAATTATCAGTGTTTAAATGGATGTTGTGGAAAACGTGGACAATTTTATAAAGTTTTTGTATCTGTAAATTGAAGAATGAAAAATAAAAGAAAGAATAAGGCGGAGATAGTAAAATTAAGACTGCTCTTTTAAGTTGCATTGTTATTGTGTAATAAGTGCATAGTACTAATGTTAAATAAAAGGAACTGCAGTAATTATGGTTCTTATTTACAATCGTCAATTTCTCCTAAGCATGATTTACTTCCGTTATACAAATATTAGAGCTCCATCACTACGGGGTCAGGAGCTTCATTCCATGATAATATTCACAGAATTTGAGGATTCCAAAGCAACGCAAAAGTAATTATTACATCTATGTAGATTTTCCCAAGTTGAATATTATCTTAATTTATTCTGGCAGAAATGTCAACCTTTTAGTTATGGAACAGCAAGGAAGGAGTGACTGTTTTAGGTGAGACTGAAATTCAGGTAAGTTTTTTTTTTAATGCTCGCCAAGGCATGCAATCATGATGAGATGGGTGATAATGGTGAGGAAACGGGAGAACCCTGAGAACATTCAAGCACGCGGTGTTTGTCCACTACAATGTTAACTCGGCGCGAACTGGAATCGAACCAGAGACCCATGCACTAGACGTGAACGCTTTACCATCGCGCTTCCCGGTAAAGTTTTCAACACAACATGTTTAAGCAAGCTTTGTTAGGAAATTTATTGATTTCTTACTTAGGGAGAAAGGATAAAAAAATCTACAACGATTATTTTTTAAGAAAACACAGAAATTTAAAGTAAATAAACAGTCCTGCGAGCTGGGAATGTAAAGACCACTGGCGCAAATCCCGGGGAAATGAGGGGGATATGTCCCCTCCAACCTTAAAACTGGGGGGAACTGTTCCCCAATAATCTGATTTGAAATGTGTTTTTCGGTGAGAAATGTGATGATTTGTGTCCGATTGCCACAAAGGAAAGTGCAATGAAATTGATGTCCCCCCAGAATAAACCTCAAATCTGCCCGCCTCCCAATGTTGAAGACAACTCTGCTCCCCTGATCCTCCACAGCATTGTTTTTCAACCTCATAAATATTTTGAACATCGCTTAGAAAAAAATATGGGAATGGTCTTTCCCGCCCCACCCACCCAATATTGAAGACAGATTTGCACCGCTGGTAAAAACACCTGTATTATCTGCAAGAAGGGCAATACAATGCACTCAAACAAGATATAAGAGAATTTTAAATGAAATTTTAATAAATGTATATAGTTAGAACTATAGTATTAATAGTTACCTAACATTAATTAAAGTTAAATAGCTATATTTACCTTCTAGCAGCCTTAATTTGGAAATTTTTAGCTTTACTATATGATTCCGATCGAAAGCGTGTTAGTATTATATTTTAACTGTGTTATTGTGCATATATATAACTTTATTTATTAAGAAATTGGGGGAAAAGGTTTGATTTTTCTTTCACTGTATCTCTTGTAGGTACGAAATCAATGAATTTAGAACAATGAAAATGTGAGAGTACAAGAGGTCGTATTCCGGTCTATAGCTTACTGTATCGGTATACTGTCCAGACTAACGCTAATTCAATGTTCAGGACAGAGAAGGGCCAATGGGGGAGGAACTGGAATTGTATGATAGCTCACCGGCATTATAAGAGTAGAGGAAAGATTCGATTGCCAAACAAGTCTAGCATTTTTTTCTCTTTGAATTTTATTGAGTTCGTACTTAAAGCATACAGTGAAAAAAGAGTGTCTTCAATTTCTAAATTATACGAATATGGTACACAATAACCACATTTCAACTCTTATTAATATGACCTTCGATTAAAATAGTCGGATGAATAAAGATAGGAAATTAGGACTACTAGAAGGACATCATATTTGCATTTTGAATTTAATGGCAAATATTATTTATAAACTACGTCAAGGTGCTGTATGGATACACTGTTAATGTTGGTAACTAGTCTATGCCTATGGATCTACTGCTTATATTGGTGAATTCTTTAGATGGATAGTTACACTGCTGGTGAGTAGTTACATTATCCTGCCAGCGAGAGTTAGATGTCACTGCAAGCGCGACGAACTTGATACGCTTGTTTTTCCACGTAGTTACCAATCTTGCCGTTAGGCTATGTGATCTGTGGTAAAGGCTAAGCAAGATGTTTTTCAACCTAAATATTAGTGATCAAGTACAACCCAGATATTTCTTCAAGGAAATGAATCAAGTAAATTCTATCTTAATATACCTTAAACGATTCTTTAGGCAATAACTAAAGATATTTGTAAATTCATGAAAACAAGTTCCTGTGCTGTTGCAGAATATCTAAAAGGAAGGATGTGACATCAAATCGTTGAATACCTTGAAACAAAACAGGAAAGACGGCAACCAAATGTATGAACGAGGGTTGCATCTCGAGACTTGGAATCTTGGGCAGTCATTTTTTCTCGAAATTCAGTTATCTGTAGTTACTTATTGATTAGTAACTTGTTTTGGTTTAGAGAATAAACTGTTATTCGTGCCTTTAAAATGAACTTGACAAATACAAAGGACAATAAGCATGATCCTTTTTCAGATTAAGTTCATTCGAGCACGATAATATTCTTTGTGTGTTGTACGAGCATTATCACAAAAGATATGTACAAAATCTTGCGACCATTTAGCACTAGCAAGATAGAGGAAGTTTAACTGATGAATTGGATCATCGTCAAACCAGTGAATATCATTTTGGTTAATCAGTTGGATTTATGGAAAGGAAAATGGGCAATGAATTGTCTATGTGCATGTATGATAGCTTATCTTGTAACCAGGTATTTTGGAGGTAGTTGAAGGTCAGTTATATTTGATTTATTAAAGTCGTAGTAGAACTGTTATCCCATGTCTATTAGGAAATAATAACAACTCTACTTTCCCACATGATTGCCCAGGTTAATATTAAACTTGTTGCCTCTTTCAAATTGCAAATTTACATTTATTGTCTACTGTTATAACATTACCTACAGCTACTAAAGGAAATTCGCTTAGAACATGATTTACCAGGCATGGATGACTTCAAGATATACCACAATGCTGCTAATTTTGATATGCACGATCAATTATAAAATTAGCAAATAACAAAACACATTATTTTATAGGCTACATTCATTCTAATATCAAATACGTTTCGCCATATTTACTGTACTTATAAAAATTTAGTAAATTTGTCTTAAACTTCAGCCTATAGTTCGTTCTAATTTTGCTGTAGTTTTTCCTTATTTGACAATAAGTTGGCCTAATTTTACAACTTTATCTTTTAGTTACTGATTCTGTGAAATGCAATATCGTATGTTATGTTTTATATACGCATATTCTAATTAATAATGAATTTTTTACATGTATGAACACTAGAACACTTTCTACATCATACAAATTTTATTACTTATTGTTATTAAATGAATACAGCTGTTACCTTGTCATTCAAATAAGCTAGTGAAATCAAAATATGGATACGCCGAAAAATTATTGAAAAATAATAAGCCTCATGAAATGCACATTGAATAATAGAACATAAAGAGAGAATTTTAAATTGTTAATGAAATAAACGTTGTAGGCGAAATAAAAACAATAGCTAATCTACATGACACACCAATCGAGAAATGAACAGATGTCTTTCTTATCAAGAGTATTTCTATCATTACCACATCACAGAACTCCAAAATGTCATATTCATAACTATAACTGAAGGTAGTCCTATGTGTAAGATAAGAGTCTTTTGATTTCTGACAAAGTGAACTTTGATTAATTACCATTTGCCTTCACCGACTATACCCACTATACAAGTATTATAGAGTTTATATATCCATAATAAAACATCTAACAATGGTATGTGTTATGTTTGACAGTGTTATTGCAAAACAGTTTATTCTAATCACCTAAGACGTGCCTTTGTATTTACTTGTATCATGACAAATTATAACAACCCTTTAATGGACTTCTAACTACGGCTACGGAAATTTTGAATGTTATTATAATTCTTGTTATATTTGTCATTTCTCGTCTACATCTAGAACTACGTTTGTAAATAAATAAATTAATTAATTAACAGATGCGTACAGATAATTTATCACAGTCTAGAATGTATGCTATAAATACTTGTTGAAATGGGTAGCTGTCCCTCAGGACCTAACAGACCAGAAATATCATACCACTTTTTATATTTCATCTGCTTAGAAATCCTCTAGATACCGAGCGTGAGGTTGAGTGAGTGTGAGGTCAGATTAGTGAGGTGAGCGTGACGTCAGAGTGGTGATGTGAGCGTGAGGTCAGACTGGTGATGTGAGCGTGAGGTCAGACGGTGAGGTGAGCGTGAGGTCGAAATGAGTTTGTGAGAGTGAGGTCGAGTGGGCGTGAGGTCGAAATGAGTTTGTGAGAGTGAGGTCGAGTGAGCGTGAGGTCGAAATGAGTTTGAGCGCGAGGTTGAGTGAGGTTAGGTCAAAGTGGTCACCTCTGGACAGTAGCAACAGTACCAACAATAAACCAGTGCATGTACAGTGGAGAAGAAAAGGCAATTTCTCTGCAAGAACATTTCTCATTTCGATCGATCGTGTACTAAATTCGAATGAGGTGTTCCTTTTGAGACAAGAAATATTGTTTCGATTCCACATAGCCGACAGCATGCATGGCCAGGAAATAATACAAGGAGTGCCGTTATCAAATATTCAAAATACCAAGACTTTTTGGAAAAGCGTTTAATTCGCATTGAAAATAAGAAGATTTATTGTCTCCCTCTGGCCATTGTATATTGGATAACCAAGCATACATCAAGTGCTCAAAGTTTGTTTCTTTTAATAACAAAAGAAGAGGAAACATGGCTTCTTAAAGCAGAAGTTCTCTGCGGGATGGCAGGAGTTAACGTTCAAAGTAAGAGAGGCTGTGACTTTTGAGATGTTGATACTTTCCAATCATATTTGAAAGGGGAGAATGAAATCATGATTTATGAGGAGCATGAAAAGAATAACCGGGAATATATAGTTCGTTACCGGGAGAACCAGCAAAAAATAAAATCTTATTCCACTATCAAAGAGGTAACACTGTTGGACATTTCGAGCCCATTCGTAACATTAGAACTTTCCTCAAGGCTTTGAAATATTGTTATTATTGTTTGGAAGCTTATCATGAAAGAGCAGGTAAACACAGGTGTGAAACTCGTTGTACTTTTTGCGAACATACTCACGCACGTGATTATACTGCTAACAAAATTAAATGCAATGCATGAAATAGAGACTTTGCTGAGGGTGTATGTGTTGAGAACCATGTAAAGCGTAATAAAGCGGCTAGATCTGTATGTGATAATGTAAACGTCTGCATCGATTGCGGTGTCATCTTTGATAGGAGTGGGCCCCTTGCCCCCTACTATTCACCTGACTAAGCGTGTTCACATACCCGCCAGCTGTACTGAACGTTGGGTCAACAGTTTAGTAGATGACGTCGAGCAACTCCTTCTGACCAGGTTGAGTATGAACTATGAAGTCGTTTCGACAAGATTTATGTTTATTATATTATAGTAACAATGTAATGTGGCAAACAAACGAAAATATAAAACATTATAATAATAATAATAATAATAATAATAATAATAATAATAATAATAATAATAATAATAATAATAATAATAATAAATAATTGTTCCAAATGTTGATTTTTTCGTGGATCCTCTTTAGTTCTGCAGCACTAGACAATTTACTTCGTCTGTCTAGTTGGAAATCTGGAGCTGGAAGGTAGTATTATTAACAAAGATAGTATCGTTTCTTTGCGAATAGGTATTTTGGCATGAATCATACAGCATTATTACAGGGCATTTTGACACGGGAAGATATGACATTTTACCTTCAGTAAATGCAAACTTATTTTATTTTATGATATCAGTTAGTAGCTTAAATACAAAGAACTTGGAAACAATATTCAATAATAAATCTTATCATAAATGTGAAATAGACAAAATAAACAAAAAAATAGAAAACATGCCATATCTTACCATTAGTGTTTCACCGATTTCTTGTGTGAGAGTGTCTATGTCGTATTTCGTATGTTTTCGTTTCCAGAGCTCCACGTAAAGATACATGCCTGGTATATTTCGTGCATTAGGTAGCACAGGACATTCCAAATATTCTCCCCACTGAAATAAAATAAAGCAATGCAAACTTAATACTTTAAGTAAAATTTTTAGAACATTAAAATTATGTACACTCGAAACAAACACTGCAAATTTAACTGTTATTTTTATATCTGAGAGCGCCATAAATATGGACTAGAAACGTTCATTATTTAATACATAGACTTAAAAATCAGTTGTTAATATCTCGATTGTATTAAACAATTGTACTGAAAGAGTTGATTTGAGGATAACGATAAAACTATTTATTTTGTTATGAACAAAATATAATGAAACCATTCACAATGGGTACTAATGGAACGTAATTATTTGCCGGTAAATGAGAGGTGTCGCTTACGAGTTCAGATTATATAATTGTATGCAATTGCAATAAATACATTAGTTATAAATGAAATGATAGGGTAATGTCAAAATACTGTACCGAGCTCTCGAATAACTGGAGGAATGAGAAATTCCCCTCTGTGAAAAAAAAGAAAATATCGCTGGAGGATATGTTTATATTAGCGTAAATCCTATCTGTGTAAAGGTCTGCTAATCTGTTTACTCAATGTATTAAAATTTAAAGTAACTAATTACAAGCATGCAACAATATTATTAAATATATGCTGAAAATCTAGACTGGACCGACGATCATGATGACTTATGAATTTCCTAAAGAAATGTCTACAATATTAGTTGTCTGCCGCGTAATCCTGAAAATGGAAATTTCAGATCGATATTTGCTTGTAACTGCTGGATCGGTTGGAGGAATCAATTAATATGCATACGTGTGAACTGACCATAATTCCTGTCCGTTACGAAAAGGTTCCTAAGATGTTGGGGATAAACGAAGACTGTCCGTCTTCATATCTGAAAAAAATTGACCGTAAGAGGGAGGATTCTCTCCCATGACTTTTGCTGGTAAAAAAGCTTGTCCGTATTACGAAGGTGTCCGTTATTGTGAGGTTATTGCCAGCTAAGAGAGTTTTCACTGCAGTAACACTATAATTGTATTCAAATCTCTCAAAATCGAATATTCTACAATTTTATTGGCCACTACTCAAAATAATGTTCTGTCTCGCTGATAGACTTGCATATAGATGAAATTCAAAGGTAACGGTATGTAAAAACGTGAAATTGGCACAAATGAGTCAACAGTGTTTTCTTCTAGCAATGTAGTTGTGTAGTGCGAAGTCTAATGGCGTCAAAAGTCAACTGATTTCAGAAATGTAGATAGTAGTTGCACTTTCCAATGCATACCCGGTACTTCAGTTATTTCAGTCTTGGTCTCGCTTCTGAGGCCCGGCTGACCAGACTTGGTGACACAAAGCCGGTGATCCGGAAAGATCTGGTGATCCAAACAGATTTGAAACAGCCAAAATAACAGCTCTGCAGCATTACTGCAAATTCCATAGTGGATTAATGCCTTCCACTACTCGGGCTTGATTTCTTAGACTCTCGGTGTGACATACTTATATCAGGATACTATGTCTTTCAAATATAATTTCATGTTTACTCGTCTTCTCATATTAAAATATAATGCACTGGTTTTCGAAAATAAAGACATAGAGGAAGATTAAGAAAACATTGTCTAAGCTCAGGGATATCTTTTATACTGCAAACGAGAAGCTTTACAGTTTCGCTTGATTAAGCTTTGACGTTCTCTGATGAGACAAGCATATAGCTTATTTCTTCTGTGATTCTAACGCATTTATACTTTGATAAACCTTGTAGTTACTTTTCAGTGCAAGCATACAGGGAGGCAAACAACAAACAATAGGAGAGGAGAAAATCGTATTTGTTATAATTAACATTAGCAGTTGGATTTTGTATCCCTGATGCGTATGACAATGTTTCGTCGTCTCCGGGTTGAAGTGGTCGTTCTTGGTCATAGGCCTGTCCGGATCAGCCTAGCTCATAGGACTGTTTAACTCATCCTGGGTCATATGCTTGCTAGAGCCACTCGTTCTGGTGAGTCATGGCTCTGATTGTCCCTGCGTCTTCAGGTTACTGGTCATGATCTCCATAACCTGTCCCATTACTGCTCACTGTAAGATTTTTGAAGGCAATTATACAACGGTTTGAAAGCTGTGAAAACAGAAAATTGTAAGCGTCAATCTCCACAGGCCCGTAAAGCAAACAAGTGGCCGAGATAATTTCTGGGAGTAAACTTGAGTTCACCCTATATCCTTAACTGCTGACTTTTTGAACATACATTTATCGAAACAAACAAATGAAAACTAGGAGACTATGGTGATCACAGGGAGTACTGAACATCCCAACGCCATGTTTACACAATATTTAATTACGGAGTGTTTCAGTTTCTCGTATTTCAATCATTTATATATATATATATATATATGCATATATATTTATTAGACTTACATATACAGCCTGCGAGACCAATTTAGAAGGGAATCACTAATAATAAATAATAACCACAGTGGAGACGGTACTAGAAGGAAATCGACCACTGTCTGATTTAAAGATACTATCTCAGCATTTACCCAATAAAGTGAAAAGAAACTGTTGAGAAACTTCAATTGGGATGTCCGACAACCAAATTAGAATCTGGAGGATACTGGTTGCGACACGAGAACGCTAACTTACGTCTGCTTATGAGGTTACTAATTAAATAGGCAAGTATGACTTGTTTTGATTGAATCAGTCCCATTTTATGTTCGGATTATTATTTGCTAATATATATATATATATACAGAGCGTTCAAAAAGTCTCTATACATCTGAATTGTCATATATTCAAAGCAACGAGAAAATTATTTACTCAAAATTTATTATATTTTATGGTATAAAAGCACTATGTACAGCATATACAGACACATTTTCACAGAAAATGTTGGAAATGTACCCCATGAGCCTCCAAACATGCTTGCACACGTTTTTTCTTGTTCTCAAATATTCTCACAAGTTGTTCATGTGGACTGCTATGAGCAAAATCTCGAATAGCTGTTTCGAGTTCTTGTAGCATGTGGGGGTTCCCTTTATTCTGACAGAATTCTTTGCATAACCCCTAAAAATCTAGAGGAGACAAGTCAAGAGACCGAGGTGACCACAATTTCTTTGAAATTATTCGATCTCCTCTTGCAGTAGTCTCATGGATTGGCGAGCTGTATGTGCTGTTGCGCCATCTTGTTGTATCCAAGCATTAGGAATTTCGTTTTCCGTTAGTTCTCCCATGAACTGGTGAATAATTTCACAATAACGAGTTGAATCTATTGTTTGTCTGAAAAATATGGGGCCGAATATTCTTCTTCTGGATATTGCAATCCACACCCCTACCTTCTGGTCATGCAGAGGAACTTCATGTATGACATATGGGTTTCTGCACACCACAAACGTGAGTTCTGGGAATTGACGTAACCTGATAAATGGAACCAGGCTTCATCAGTAAAAAATAAATCATCCAAAACATCGTCAGACTTGTCCATAACAATCCGTGTAAATCATTCACAATACTGCACTCGTTTATCACTATCGGGAGGAAGTAACTGCTGCACCGCTCTCATCTTGTACGGGATAAGACGCAGTTTCTTACGAACCGTCTTTTGTGCCGTACCAACACTTATTGCTTCTTCCTGGGCAAGTTTTCGAAGTGGTTTATGGGGGCTACGTTGCATTGCATCCGATATGTGGATCATTTTTTCTTCATAGAGCACTGACGGTCTACCACATCGATCATAGTCCATTACCGTTCCAATGTCTCTAAATTTATCGATCAGTGCCCTTACAGTGTCACTATTCGGAACAGGTGTATTCAGAAACCTAGCTGCAAACTTATCTTTGACTGTCTGTTTGTACTCACCTTGTTCACGGAACACATGTTCAACCAGAAATATTCGTTGTTCCAAAGTTAACATCATTGTTTCAGAGACCGCTAACTAGATGCAACAATCACTTCAACGTCACTTTGCCGACTGGAATCTAAGAAAGGAACTTCACGCAAGGCGATAATATAGCAGTTGCAAACCTTCGCATAAAATTTTATTTCATGTGACTTTGAATGCGACTTTGACTTGCCACGATTCACGTGTATAGAGACTGTTTAAACGCTCTGTGTATATATATATATATATATATATATATATATATATATATATATATATATATATATATATATTTGGTCTAGGAATTAATTCGTGCGGTTGGACAAGAGATGGCGCAACGAACGGAGCGTCCCACAGTTCCGTGTATCCACACATGTGTTGCAAACCCCTGTCATCGCGTATCGTTCGTAGTATAGGGCAGTGGATTAAAGCGTCAACAACACCAGTTTGTAGTTAAGTGAACATGGCGCAATTTGTGCCTGATAAAGTGTTTTTGCGGGGTGTCCTGCTGCATTACTTTAACATGCAGAAAAGTGCGACTGAAAGTCATCGTATTTTGGTGGAAGTGTATGGTGACCATGCTCTAGCTGAGCGAACGTGTCAGAAGTGGTTTGCACGGTTTAGAAGTGGTGATTTCGGCTTGGCAGACCAAGAGCGAGCTGGACAGCCAAAAAAATTTCAAGACGAAGAATTGACAGCACTGCTCGAGCAGGATTCGTGTCAAACGCAGGAACAACTTGCAGCAGCATTAGGCGTTGATCAAACAACAGTCTCCAAACGCTTGAAAGCCATGGGAATGATTCAAAAGATGTCACATTGGGTTCCACATGAATTGAAAGACAGAGACGTTGAAAGACGAAAAACCATTTGCGAATTGCTGCTTCAACGACAGAGCAGAAAGGGGTTTCTGCATCGAATTATTACGGGTGATGAGAAGTGGATCCATTACGAGAACCCTAAACGAAAAAAGGCCTGGGTGAAACCAGGTGAACCAGGTCCATCACAACCAAAACGAGATATTCACTGTGCAAAGGTTATGCTGTGCATATGGTGGGATATGAAAGGTGTGGTGTACTATGAGCTGCTGCAACCGGGTGAAACTATGAATGGAGAACCTTATCGACGACAATTAATGCGTTTGAAGCAAGCTCTGGCCAGAACACGACCAGAATGGGAGAACAGACATGATAAACTTATTGTTCAACATGATAACGCTCGCCCACATGTCGCAAAACCGGTCAAAACCTATTTAAAAAATGTCGGATGGGAAGTTTTACCCCACCCGCCGTATTCACCAGACGTTGCTCCTTCGGACTACTACTTGTTCGATTGCATGAACAACGATTTGATTGGACAGCGGTTTACTTCTTCAGAAGATATCGAAACATGGGTCTCTGACTGGATCGCTTAGAAGGATGAGGACTTCTTTCGCCACGGAATCCGTACATTGCCTGACAGATGGGCGAAAGTGGTGGCTAGCGATGGACAATATTTTTCTTAAGGTATTTATGTATTTTGTGTTTGTACTACAGCTTCAATGTGTGCGTACCAACCGCACGAATTAATTCCTAGACCATATATATATATATATATATATATATATATATATATATATATATATATATAGAGAGAGAGAGAGAGAGAGAGAGAGAGAAATGTTGAGTATGTAGCGTTAAATTTGTTTCTCTTTTATTTGGCTAAAAATGTTCGATTAAAAGTTTGATACACGTGTCTGCATAAATTTATAAGATATACGCAGTTGTGATTTCAAAAGTTTTTTTTGGGAGGGACTTTCAATAAACGATAACTAGAGGTAGCATTGCGAACATATTAGAGCTCACGTTAAGCACAAGGGGGATATGCTGCGTGGGAAAATTTCATAGTACTAATGTTTTCCCCTCTTCTATGTGTACCCTAGAACTTCTTAAATGTACATGTGTGTCCATGACTACTGAATTGGGATTAATTCACAATCGAATCTGTCTTGTTCGGTAAGTATAAACACATCTGGTTTTAATTGCAATTTATGGTAGCGTAGGGGGATGGTTATTTTTAGTGACGTGGCACACCACGTGTACCTTGGAACAAAAAGCATCATGTACCTTGGAACATACATTAGTCTTAAAAGTTACATCAATGATTTCCGTTTTCTTAATTTACAGGAACCCTACACCATGCCTAGAAGCAAAGGTGGACATGAAAGAAATAAAATCGACTCTACAGCGATGAAGGAGACATTGGATCCAGATCACAGAGCAGATCAGAGCAAGAGAATGTCATATAGAGAAATTACGAAAATGTATAATATAAGCTTGGCTACCTTGTCAAGAGAAGCAAAGAAATATAAAACCTGCGGGGCAAAAAAAACTATCAATATATTGTGAAGTACACCATGAAACAAGTATTCAGTGAGTCTGAACAAGCTACTTTGGTGAAATATATACAAAATATGTCTAGAAAGCAATGCGGTTTAACGAAGCAAAACGTATAAATATGCAGTAGAAAGATGAATGGCAAACATAACAATGTGGCATTGTTTAAAAAGATCTAAATCAAACAACTAGCAACCCTTCATTTCTTGGTAACTAGTTGAATATATCCATGCTTCGCGCGGTACCTGTGTTTGAAAGCCAATGCCTGTGGGAGTATCACCAGTGATCTCAGCGACCGCGAAAACTACGGATTTGATACTAATATGGGTCATTTTCTACTACTTTTACATGTTCCGCTAAACGCCCTCCTGAGACACCCCTGTTTGTTTTGCGGGGTGCTGTTTCCATAATTGACAGAAAAATCGTATTTTTCTTATTTAATATGTATTTTTCGTGTTTGGAGTGCATATTTCTGAATTTGTACCTTAATTCAAGAACTGTTACTAGGCTATATCCCAGAAACATTCTTTCCTCTAGCTCACGACCCTCCGGAAACGTGCCCCCCCCCCTTGGGTTTCGAAGATTTATTGTTCCCCACTGCATACACTAAAACCTAGGCGTTATTGACGGAGAAAGGTTTTGTAATCAACTTGCGATCATTCGTCGGCTTCCTTTTGTCTAGACGATAGACAGATTGTTGAAAAAAGGCGCCAAGAGATACACGACGTTGTCGCGTGAAACAAATATTTCAGTTTCGAGTTGATCTTCGTGTTAGAAGTTGGTGTTACGCTGTGTCTGTGTATACCGTAGGTGAAAAATATTTCTGCGTGAAATATTGACGTTTGTGTTAAACGAACATGCCGAGAACTTGCAACAATTCGACAGATTCATTCTGCTACATATGTGGTGGAAGTGATTTTCAAGGGACAAAGTAGGCCATTGTCACCATTCCTGAAGACAGCCTACCACCTCTACTTCGGGTGTAAAATCGGCGACCAGGATCGCGTTTGGGCTAAGTTGTAACTCGTGTGAGCGTACTCTCACAGGATGGTTGAAAGGTACACATAAATCGATGCCGTTCGCCGTACCTATGGTTTGGCGTGAGCCCAGTGATCATGTTTCAGATTGTTACTTCTGCCTGACTAATATTAAAGGTTTCTCAAAAACATGAAGCATAAAATACAGTATCCTAAATTGGATTCAGTGAGGAGACCTGTGAAACATGATGTTTGTCTGCCTGTACCAGTACCACCAGAATCATACACCCTGTGCAGTGTTTCATCCAATGAAGAACTTGCTGCTTGTGAGGATGTTGCACAATCTTCGGGTACACAGTCAGATCCCAATTACGCTCCAGTGCCTGACACTAATGAACCATATATGATAAGTCAGGAAGAGCTGAATGATCTGATCAGAGACTTAAACCTTCCCAAGTCTAAGGCCCTGTTGCTTGCATGACGACTGCAACAATGGAATCTACTAAACCAAGATGTGAATATATCGATGTATAGGAAACGAGAGGTGAGCCTAGTTCCTAAATTTACAAAGGATGGTGATTTGGTGTATTGCAGTGACATTCCTTCGCTTATGGGACAACTGAAGTTGAACTAGAACACTGAAGATTGGAGGGCTATTCGTAGATTCCTCTAGGATAAGTCTCAAGGCAGTGTTACTACACAATGGCAATGAAAAGCCAGCCATCCCTATTGCTCATGCTGTACATATGAAAGAAACATACGAGAACATGCGATGCCTATTGCAGAAAATAAAGTACGAACAGTTCCAGTTGTCTGTATGCGCTGACCTTAAGATTATTGCCATCCTCACCGGTTTACAGGGAGGTTACACAAAGCACTGCTGCTTCTTGTCATTGGGATAGTCGAGCCAAAGATCAGTACACCATCACAAAAATAGCCACCAAGGAAGCAACTGGTCTCAGGGGAGATGAACGTGGCTAATAAACGTCTTGTGGATCCGGAGAAAATATTCTTACCACCCCTTCATATCAAATTAGGGCTCATGAAGGTCTTCGTCAAGGCCTTGAACCGAGATGGTAAAGCATTTAATCATCTCAGAAAACTATTCCGAAGACTGAGCGAGGGCAAGGTGAAAGAAGATGTTTTTACGGGACAGTTTCGACAGTCCTTGATAATGGTATGTATGCGTTTCATATATAAATAACCCTTACTACTTCACTCGTGTAATCCCAGTTCTCATTCTTGATATCTGAGCATTTGAAACTAAGAAATAACTTAAATAGTTATACCTTGTTCTGATATATCATATTATGTTTAACCCTGTAGCTGTAAGAATTTCCAAAGACGAAGACTAAAATTTACTGTTTTTGGTTATAACTGCGTAAAATTTACTGTTATGTATAGCTATAACAAACGTTTCTGCAAACTCGAAAGATTTTAACTTCCAGTTCTAGCGAACCGGAGCGAATCGGCTGAATAGCACCATTGTATCTGGATATTATATTCGACTTACATCTGAAATGGTCTGCCCCCCCCCCCCCTAATTGTATCGTTCTCAAAGTCGCCAACCGCCTGAACTTATTCCGCCGCCCAACTGGAACTAGCTGGGGCTTGAAACTTCAAATACTTCTTAACGCATAAAAACCTTTTCTACGTCATGTTTAACCTACGGTTTTAGAGCTTGCTGTCCACACCCAAGTCATATTACAGCTGTTCCAGATTCTTGAGCTCTACGCCTTACGCCTTGCCATTCGAACTAAATTACCACGCCCTACACAGGACTTACAAGAGAGAACGCCTTTTCTGCACATCCTTTATCATCTAGAAGATCTCAAACTCCACTATGTTACGAAGCGATTCCAGAATCACCATTCACCGCTCTTTGATGCAATGCACCATAAAGCCACTTTTCACAAACCCTCTATTATTCTCTGACACTCTCCACTCTTCCTGCTATTTACGTTGTATCATTACGTTCTCAGCCAAATAATCCTGACTTTTCACTTCTAGAGCACTTGCTCTTTGCTATCCCTCCACCATACACCACTCCATCTTACGTAGTTCTGTAAACGTCCTGTACTTATAGGGCTCCCTCGTTTCCATTGAGTCCAGAGTAGCCCCTGGACAGAAGATAACAAACAGTCGTCTCTCTAACATTCTTCTTTATGTTGTTTTGTGTTGTCAAGGGTACCTCATAGTTCCATTTTTCATCAATGCTCTACTATTATCGGTATACTGATGAGTTGCAAATCAGTGTTCCTATCGTTTTCCTCTCCTGACGATTATGGTTAAAGGTTATAAGGTCCTGCAATTTGAGTGAACTCAGATATGATAAAGATCTTGCCTCACGAAAATTCACCTGCATCTAAAGTTAATAGTAACTTCGCATCACAAATAAAGTGCATAACCCATTGGATGGGTGCTAGGTACGGTTAACAAAAAGAAAACTTGGTGTTCACACCACTTTCTCTGGGTTAACCTAACCTGTCTTAAAGCAGTTATTGCATTTTCCGATGAAGAGGTATAGTGCAAGTATGCTTATTATAGGATTGAAAAAAGGATATCACACCTTTTGGAGGGTTATAGCCTGTATTTTTATTATCATAACTTCCTGTACGACTGACTATCTTCAGCTCTATATAAGTGTTCTCCCTATGCACACCCAGCCTATAAGCCGAACCACACCAGATATCTCGCTACATCTCTGAATCTCACAAATAAATGCCAACCTCAGGTACTCGATTCTACTGGTAGTGACCACCACCTAGTGAAACTAACATTAACACATGACTTCTACAAATACGTCCTGTACTTGTACATCGCTCTATCTCGAGATATGATAAGGCTCATTGGCCTGAGTTCCGGCAAGAACTTCAGCATACTCATCATAGTGTAACACCTCCTCCGACTTCGTTTCTTGCCTTACTAATAACACTAATGTATTACAACGCAGCTCTCAGCATCACATGTAGACAGAGCAAGTACATCCTCATAAAACGAAATTGCCTCCAACATATCTTGCACTTGTACAGAAAATGTGACATCTCCGCGACTATTATCGAACATGGTTCTCTCCGACATCATCGCCAATAGCAACGCACGGTTAAGAACTATCTTGTTGCATATAAACATAGGAATTGGGTAAAAACCTGTACCAACTTAAATGAGGATGCATATCCTCCTCGACATTGGGAGCGCTTTAATCGGCTTCCTGGAAAGAACACCAAAACTATCTATCCTTTCTTTGACATTAGCACTCCTCTCTTCTCAGATTAAGACAAAGCGAACACCTTTACTATTCAGTTACAGTCATTATTTACTCCCTCTGTCGCTTCCACACGTTCGGAATGGATAAATATCTCTTGTATCCCAGCTTTGCAACCTTCCACAGAACATGCCATTGTTCCGGAGCATCCTCTTATTGCACCTATCACTATTGCTGAACTTCAAATTGCACTAAAGTGGAAAAAGAATACAGCACCTGGAATTGATAACATCTCTTTCCGACATATCCAAGAAGCTCTACAATCGCCCTTGGTCTTTCTTTATCATTCTACAATTTCATCCTACAAACTGGTTTCTATTTCTATCCATTGGAATGGAAAATATCAGAAGTTTGCATGTTTCATTAACCGAATAAGCCCATATATTCTGTCAGCTTTTAAAGACCAATCCAGATTACCTCAATATTCAGTAAGCTACGAGAAAAAACATCGTGTTTCGGTTTCATTCACATTTAGAAACACGTAACATACTAGCTATGCACCAAGCAGGCTTCAGACATCGTTTCTCAGTAAATGGCCAATTGCTTCGGCTTAGCACTATAATCACAAATCAATATAACAAAGAAGTCCAATCATGTCTTATCGCCATAAATTTAGAGAAGGCTTTTAATAATTTTTTGATATTAAGGTCTTATTCAAAAACTTCAGTGACTCAACTTTTCCATGTTCTATTTGAGGCTCATCAATTCTTTTCTTGCACATCATATTGGGCTATATTTCCGTTTACTGGAGTCCCTCAGGGATCAGCTCTTAGCCCTTTACTATATATACTGTATGCTTCCGACATACCTTCAACTCTGCACAATGCATTTACTTTTTAATATGCAGACGACACGGCTTTCCTAGTTTTTGGCAAAACTCTGCATCAATTTAATGTTGCTCTTCAAACGACACTCAACAATTTCATCAAGTGTTGCAAGAAATGTAATGTAGTTATAAGAAAGGAAAAACATAAGCAGTACTGTTCCTACCACGTAAAAGACGTTTCAGAGTTCACAGAAACTCAACCCTCTTACGAATTTCTATTGATGGAAACCTAATACACACTAAACCTACTGTACCTACAAGATGGCTCGTAATTACTTATATGTTTGATTGACTGTAGTATTCGTAATTTTCCACAAAAAGTTTCGATATGGTAACACTGTGTAGCCTAAGATTGGTCACTTAGAACCATACTAGTACAAAGTGGCTGATCGAATCATTCCCAAACCGTTGGATCGGTCGACGAGGGTCTAGGAACGTTGAGTGGCCAGCTCGATCTTCCTTTTTAATACCACCTGACTTTTTTATGGAGTGTTCTAAAAGACAAAGTGTATTAACAACATCACATGCGCAATTTGGCTGAACTACGGGAAGCTATCAAAGAAGAGTTCCACAGGATACAAGTACGTATTAGTCAAGTTGCTTGTGACAACGTTGCTCTTCGTTTCCAGGTGTGTATCAATTTGGAAGGTGCGTTGGTGAATCACGCAGGAGCGGATTAAGGGCGGAGCCAATGGAGCCCAGGCTCCAGGGCCTCCAGACTCAGGGGGCCTCAAAAACTCTCTCTTTAATACCAAAATATAGCAATCGACTTAGGCTTCAGACCCATGCTAATTTTTTTCCCGCTCGCTACGTCCGTGGTATCGCTAGAGTTAAGTTTTCTCCCACCAGCGTCTTCAAAATACTTATTTTATGAGAGAGTGAGCTATTTTGGGACTCTATTACAAACCAAATTATTAACTTGTGGTGACAATTCCATTGAAATATCTCTTGTCATTACTTGGAGCAAATCTAGCAGGTTTTCCATATCTCCTTAACAATAAAACGTTCTTATTCAAATCAATTTGGGCTCTCTGAGGTACTACAAAGTCACTCCCTAACAACATGTCTTGGAAAAAATTACTTAACACACGAAAAGCATGATGAAATATTCTATTAATTTTGAAACGTACAATTGCTATTTTCTTTATCAAAAGAGAACTATGAGTAATTTCTTTTATTCGTGTTTCGATATTCAATATCTTAGCCTTAGGTGAAACTAAATCCTCTCTAATTATTAATATCTGCGAAACAGAATCTAATACAGCATCAGCATTCTTATTTTCAATCAATAATAGTATATGATCATATTATTTCATGTAGCTAGGTAGTAATGGAGGATTTTACATGACCGTTATTTCCTAATGCAGTGTTATCTGTAAATGTGCTTCCCACATTTACAGACATTTCGCGTTATAGAATGTTTACACAATGAACACGCATCTTCTGTGTGAAAACCATGTCCGCAAAAAGAGCAAATGGGACTTGTTTGTGCCGGATTTGGATATTGTTGATAATTGTTTCCATACATTCGTGTTTGAAACTGATAATTATCAAACTTTCCTCTACGATAAAATTGATTTCCCGTCTGGCCTCTGAAATTTCTAAAATTATCACAAAATTTACCTCTAAAATTCCCTTTTTGATTGTGATTCTGATTTCCTCTGTTTTGAATGTAAAAATTATTCCTCTTTCCTAGAGAATTCTGTCTCGTTTTGTTACTACTGTTAGTATTGTTCTGATCAGATTGCTACTGACTAATCAGTGAAGTCAATTTCTCTAACAATTGCAACTGATCGGAACTAACTGGACTTTGCACCTGATTACTTTGATGACTCTGCACTTTTGGCTCACTAGTCTCCTGTTTAACTAACTAATTATTGTAAACTTGGAGCACATTAAAATTAGTGGTGGGCACAAAACCGGTTTTTCGGTTTTCGATTTTCACCGAAACCGGTTTCGGTTTTCTCCAAAACCGGTTGTCGGTTTTCACCAAAACCGGTTCGGTTTTTCACCTGATCCGGTTTCGGTTTTCTTCAGCAGCGATTCCGTTTTTTTCCAAAATTTGTTCTATTTCTGACCAGAATGGTGTTTCGTTGTTCTCCAGAAACCGAATCCATTTCCACAGAAATAGTTTTATGTGTTTTCGAAAAGTTTTCAGAGAAACCAGTTTCGGTGAAAACCGAGCCGGTTTTGGAGAGAACTAAAACCGAACCGGTTTTGGAGAAAACTGAAACCGGTTTCGGTGAAAACCCGAACCGTTTTTGGTGAAAACCGAACTGGTTTCGGTAAAAAAAAACGAACCGGTTTTGAGAAAACCGAAATGTCGGTTTTTCGGGTTTCGGTTTTTATAGAAACCAGTTTTCGGTTTTTATAAAAACCGGTTTTGCCCATCCCTAATTAAAATAGGGTAAAACTGCATTTGCCATATGTCCGTATTTTGTACGGACTGTTTGTATTTTTGGATCCTTGTCCGTGTCCGTATCGTACAATATACAAAGTATGAAATAGAAATAGTATTTGACAACTCTTGAAGCTGCCTGAAAATTTCCGAATGGGGAATCGCTAAAATTTCGGGCGAAAAGAATTGTTTTCTCAACATAAAACATATGTGTTAATAAAAAATATATTATATTTGTGTTAATGAAAAAAATCCATGTTAGCTTCCAATAGTGTTTTAAGTGTTACATTAAACAATTATGTGATAACCTAAAAAGGTGATTTTTAGGTAAGAAATTTCAAAATATTTGTTCTGTGTTTGGGCACTGTATCTTTGATGGGTCGTCATGTTAAGGCTTGTCCGTATTTTGGATCAAAAAATTATGGCAACCCTACATTAAAATATTATAGCATAGTTCTCGATGTTTCGATAAGCCTATGAGGCTATGGAAGGTAGCAAAAAAATTTATGCGCTGGAATTATTCATAATATAGGGCTCCCTTGAAATAGTCGGCTCCAGAGCCCCAAAAGCCTTAATCTGCCCCTGGAATCACGCCATAGGGAACATAGATTAAAATTCTTGTAAGGAAAGGTGTGAGAGTAATGTGTTCATGTTCAATTTTATGTTCAAGTTATGTTCCTAGTTTCTTTATCGCAATCTTTGAAACATTGTATACATAATTAACGGCCACCCTGTACTTAGGCATTGTCTTCTATTCATAGCTCACGTAAAACACCCTCCTGAAAAAGCTAATAGATAAGGCTAAAAATTGATTAAATTTCTTATGCCGACTCACCGGAACAACTTGGGGCCTAAAAGCGGATGTTTAACGTCACATTTATTTTGTGTTCCTCCGTCCCATCCTTACTTTTGAACATAACACATGGTATAATGCTCCTGCTTCCTATTACGAAAAACTCTACATACTGTAGAGACACGTAATTTACCTAACCATATCGCCTTAAACTACCATATCTTACATGGCTCACCTATGAATACATCTCCTTTCCGAGAACTCCCTCTGGCTAAGCGGTTAGCATACGCGCATCTGGCGTGCGAGACCGGGGTTCGAATCGCGGCTGGAGCTCATGTCGTTCGAATCCTAAGTTAAACTGTAGGTCCACGTGTCATATAGAATCGCTGCTGAAAGGAGCGCTAAACTGAAAATCAAATCAAATCAACATCTCCTTTCCAAAAATTAAGGAGCATGCCGCAAAACTCCGCATTAGATATGTAAACTCTCGCATATACACAGATCATTTGTTATTTTTAGACGTTCTTCATCCTGTGCTCTCATCGACTCCACATATCGGTACAAGCTTTCATCATTAAATATATCTTTATATATGAACAATACACACCTTGCTCCGGACAAATGAAAAATCTACGACATTTTATTGCCGATCACAATTTTCATTCTTTTTCCGTTATCACATAGAGATCCTCATCATTAACAAGAGTTCCCCTGTGTTCATTAATCACGAGTCGATCCGGGACAGAAGATTTAACCTAGCATCTGTCTGACTAATGTATTTATGTTTGTGACGTACTAGCACTTCATTTCTATTTTCACTCCACAATTTCTCTGGACACATTCTGCACCCAATCTATATGTCTGATTATTTTGCACTTATTTCACCTTTTCTGTATCTTCAGTATATAACTATGCATTCTTACAGTTATTGTAGCACTATATCAGCGTTTCCCAACCGGTGTGCCGCGGCACGCTTGTGTGCCGCGAATGGGCCGCTGGTGTGCCGCGAGGAAATCGAAACAAATTATTAATTCTATAGGAATCAAATTGCAAGACATAGGGTAAAATGTATATTTGTATTTCACATTACTATGAACCTACAATTTTAAGTTTCATAATGTGTTACTCTTCTGTACATTTTTAATGTTGGAAAATGTATTTATCATTGTCATGATCATTATTGCTTGTTTATTGTTGCAGACTATTTCGTAACTTGAAATTTTAACATAACATTCAATAAATTCAACAAAGCAAATATGCATACAAATTACCTACATTTGTGATTTAAAAGTATAGGAGATTTGTTTATTTATTCGTTATTTAGTGATCTTCCCTTTTAGTTAAAGGTTAGATACAGTTTTCGAAAGAGAAAGTGGATTTTTAAAAACCCCAGTCCATATTTCATTGCAATTGTTTTCTATTTTAAAATTAGAATGAAAAATAAGCATAATAATTTACCACGGGGGAAAATCAGTGATCGAGCTTTCTTCTCTGTAAGGAGATCAGTAATCACATAAAAATACCACGGTATTTTATATTTACAAATAATATATATATATATATATATATATATATATATATATATATATATATATATATATATATATATATATATATATATATATATATATACAGGGTGTCTACTGGTCATGAAAGTCATGAAAAAGTCATATATTTTGCTTAGTGGTCATGAAAACCATGAAAAAGTCCTTTATTTACCCAACTGGTCATGAAAATCTGAAATTTCAGAGTATATTTTTATTCTTCATACTTTTATACCTCATACTGCATGTACTGAAACAGTTGTATCAGGTCAGTATTTGTGAGAATTTCCCCCACCAGTTAGTGCTGGCTAACTCGTACTTTACTGTCTTCCTAGTTGCTCCCCATTTCATCTTCTAGTCTCTGTAATATAGTAACAACCTTTTACTGTCCAACTTTCTGATCTGCTATTTCTTTACTTCTAAGAAATGTAAATTGTGTATGTTTGGAACTGAAACGTAAAGCTCTGTGACTCAGTAACTTCAGAACTTGATGGAATTGATGTTCAAATTAACTCATTGAAAAAGAAGTTGAACTTGTGATATTCAATTAAGATGTCCATTTTTGTGTTCACTTTTCTTTTTTTAAAAAAAAAGTTTTGATGTGATACTAGTATGCAGACTGTGAGAAAAAATATTTGTAAAAGTACCCTTGAAAAAAGAGAAGAAAGAAGGCATCCGACCCCATCCAGGATGAAGGTTCCATTATGAACAAATTCAGTAGGTCTTATCAGTATGTTTATGTACGCTAATTTCAAATATGACACGATGGAAAAGAATTGTATATTTACGTAATCAGTCTTTTCTTGTAAACGAAAATTATAAATTTAGAATTCAGAGCACATAAAATGCAGATAAAAACCTAGCTGAATGTAACGGGACTGTTCACAAAATTTTTTTAAATCTATAGAACCTGGTAAGCCTTAAACCCATACTTGAACCGCAATTAAAAATTTGTTTACTGCCTTTTAAATTGCTCTTGCATTTTAAAATTAGTTGTCAGCTAATCGACGTTATGTACATTAGACAAATAAGAACATAATGTGATCTTCATCTTAACCGATGCACCACTGATGGTAGGGGTTTATTATTACTAATGGTAATTTTTTATCGCCATGGTCATGAAAATTTGAACAAAAGGGTCATGAAAAGTCATGAAAAAGTTATGAATTTACTTTCTGGTATTCCAGTAGACACCCTGATATATATATATATATATATATATATATATATATATATATATATATATATATATATATATATGGGTGTGCCGCGAGAATTCAAGTTACACCTATAGTGTGCCGCAAGTTGAAAAAGGTTGGGAAACGCTGCACTATATGTATATAAGCATAAATCAATAATAAATGTAAGATGACGACATTAAATTAAATAATAATGATTCCACTACCCTCTTAAAACTTTGTTCCACTTCATTTGTTAAAAAGAATATATCTTAGCCGATTCCGTAACATTTCTCGCAGCTATTTTGTATATAATAATCACATGCCATAGAGAGGGTGTAACCGTCAAAGAGGCAGGAAGGCAAAATTTACCTCTCCAAGACCTTTACTCTCTACCATAAACCCCAATGTCTGTTCTTCCTAAAAACATAAAAAAAAAGAACTTCGTGTTGAAATAACACACAAGTAACACGTTATACTGGCAAAAATAAAAGTATCCATTAAACCGTATTTGTTCCATTGATAATTAACTGGTATGAATATATGTGCAATAATAAGTACAAAACAAAACTGGTTCGAAGAATTTTGTCATTACTATAAACCTGAGGTCATTGAATTGAAATAAATTACATTTTATTCACCAAGACTCCTTCATTCTACACAAATACTAACAACTTAGATATGTAATAAAATATTATGTAATACTCGGATATACCGTCATGTTACTCGGTGGAAAAAGGAACTAAAATAAAACTAATCACGAGTCATGTTCGTTGCCTTTTCCATCACTCCATACTCTCAAAATTCAACTTTTGCCTAGTAAAAGTAATTTGAGCTGCATTATGAAAACTTCGAAAATGTTACATCTAGTTTCACCTTAATTTGAAGAATCTTTTAACCGAAATAATATTTCAACTTCTAAACTGGCCAACATTTACTAATCAGCAAGCAGATGAAATAAGCTATGTCACTCATGAAGTAACAGCCTATCTGCCCATAAGGATTTAGATATACTTTGGCACTTGAAATATTTCTTCAGTTGTTTTATTGGTGGATTCTTTTCACAATTTCAAGCTTGAAATATACACCTCTACTTCATAACATTGCAACATCATACTGAATAAGACACACGTTCACACTCCTAATCTTCCGTTACAACATACTGAATATCTGTATGTATCTGATTCACCCATCTCGTTTTGTTACCAGTTTCTACAAAGTTTAGGGATAAATATCAAGGTACGTAGGTTGTTCTCTGAACTTACTAGTTTTCCATTAATTCTATAAATATAACTGCAAGTAAATAGAAAATATACATCCTTGTCACAGACTTATTTGATTTATAAACCGCAAAGAATATTACTATCGATTAAGTTTTCACTAATGTTAAGCTCGAAATTAAAAAAAAAAAATACATTACACTCGGGGAAATTTTCCAGCATTTTAGATGTACCATACAATTTATTATTTAAATTGAATGAATGGTAGCAGACTTCACTGTTTAGTAATCAAATAAGCTTTAAACTAGAAAAACTTCAATAATTTTCAGTACTTCATGAGAAATGAAATAAGGATTGAAAATTAAGCAAATATTACCCTTAATTATAGGTGAAGTAGCAGTGTTTAGATTGCAGTAAAGACAGGTAATATACTTTTTTTGCTAATTGTCCAAAGAAATAGAAGCAATGCTTGTACTTTATGCTGAACTTTTCATTACTAATGTCTTGTGTCGTCATAACTAACCACCGTGTGCCTATCCTTAATTCATTTAGGTTACACTAACACTCCTTTTGATCTATCATGTCACTCGAATATTTCTAAACAATAATATTGTATGGGTTTAAGCTTCTGTCTAAATTCTAAAAGATTTGTCTTGACTTACCTCTTCCTCTTCCTTTTTCTCTTTCCGTTCATTTTCAAGTCTTTTATTCATTTCTGCTATCACTTTAATCGTTTGTGGTAGTTGGATCATCCTAGTTCTTCGATCCTCATATTCTTTAAAGGCTAATTCTATGTTTCGTTGCTTTTCCCTCTCTTTACGCTCCTTCTCTTCTTTCTCTTGTCGCTTCCTAAATTTTCAGAAAATATTTACCCTTTAAACATCTAGGAATTTAAGCTACAAAAATAAACATAGAAACATATTTAAAAACTTAAGTTAAGGTCGCCTTCACATTAGCATCTTGTGAGCCGCTCACATGAAGCTAAATGTGAAGACATTGAATACTTCTGAGCCGCTCAAAAGATCGTCAAAAGATACCAAAATGCCAGCCATGCTAGAGCCAGAAGAATCTGCAGCTTTAATCTTGGCGATAAATTGCAAGAAATAAGGGAAAGAGGATATAGAACAATATGGATTCATCTTATATATCGATCAAGACTTGAAGAATGTTCATTTTACAGTAGGGATAAGCAATTCCGGAATTTTTACTTTCCGGAATCCGTAAGTAAAATCGGAAAAATTCCGAGATTTAGAAAACCTCATATTTCGGAAAATTTCCGGAATTCGAAAAATTCCTTACTTAGGAAACATTCCATAATTTGAAGAATTCTGGAATTCCCAAAAGTTCCGGAATTTCGAAAATTCAGGGAATTTTCCGGATTCCAGAAAATTTGGCCGTCCCTATTTTACATTCTCTTTCCTAAATTGAGAGAAAATTAAAGAAAATCTTTCAAATACTTTAGGATGTCTATATCTTCGTTTAACAAACTGTATAATAGTATAAAGTGTGCATTTCATTAGAGTAACACCAAAATGAGAAAATTTTCAATATCAAATATATGTACACCTTTCTTAATTGCAACTGAGTTCACGCTCACGTTGAAGGGCTCTCATAAAACTGCGTGTTATTTTCTTCCCCGCCAGCAGCCTGCTCGAGTCAGCTACTGGCGGGGTGATCTTCAATGCAGCTCAGAGCCGTGGCTCACTTACACCGAAACGCATGTGTGAAGGCGTACATTTAAGACAATGTAAAGCTAACAGCTGCAGCTTACGCTAGCGGCAGCGGCTCACAGGATCCTAGTGTGAAGGCTACCTAAGTGTAAAGGCTTGAATATCCCCGATAGATGACAACACACGTCTCCTATCTTCCCAATGTATTTCGCACGTAGCGACACTTAAATGTTCAATCAAATTCAAGAGGGAAGTATTTAAACTTTGTTTGATGTAAGTCAAGTAAATAATCAGAGAATAATAAAGAATATTTTGTTTCTTTCATTTTTGAAAGCATTTAAATTTACTCTTCAGAAATAGACTGCTAATTACCGTAGGGCGGGCGTAAGCCGTAGGTAAGGGCGTGTGAGTGGGGCTGTCACACCTGACGCTTAAGTCAAGAGGACCCCGAACAAACAAGCAGAAAAAAAGTGTTGGAAAAGAGTAAACAACGCAGCGCCCCGAAAAAGTACTGCCACCCTATTCAATTAATATTGTTGTCGGTTTCCAAAGATTACAACATTTCTTTGGGAAAATTTTCTTAATCGCTCCGCTCGCAACCCAAACGTTTCAATAAGAGTTGCAAAAAGTTTTTACTTATTATTTTAAATAAGTTATTATATATGATTAATGACGATGTGATATACAAGGTGCTGAGTAATGACTCAGCAATAGTGTACTCAGGGGCGTTTCGTAAATTAGAAACGGTCAAAAGTCTGAAATACTGTACGTATTCGGTCTTTTGATGGTGATGAGTATGGTTAATTAATCCCGCTCTCCTACACAACTGGATTATTCACGACGCGACTATGAGAATGAAGGTATGGAAATGAGAGGGTTGAAGAGACACACGCAAGCTCCTATTTGCACTTGAAAGGTAAACAAGGGGAATGATAATATTTTCGAATTTGAAGCTTTTGTAGAATTGGGACTTATGGGATCAGAAGTTAACTCAGTGAATTTAGTCTTTTTAAAGACTGATAACTACTAGTGCTTTTTTAAATTCTATTGATATATGAAATGCTTCCAATCTGAAGGAATTAATTGGGATCATTTCTCCATCAACTACTTGTATCGCCAGAATATGTACATAGCAGTGAAAATCCCTATGTTTGTGACTTCGTACTTCATGAATCACCAGACCGATATCCATCAAATTTTCAACATACACGAGGTTCGGGCCTAGGATGTTTTTTGTCATTTCACTTTGGCGGTATAAGGAGGGAAGAGGGAGGTGGGAGATATATAAAAATAAATAAAATTTAATAACTCTTGAACCACACGACCAATCTCGATGAAATATGCCACAAAGATGAGGTTCAGACCTGGGATGGTTTTTATCATTTCGCATTGACGCTGCAACTTAGGGAAGGAGGATGGGATGCATACATATAGGGCCTATATATGAAAGTGACTACCTTTGTGACTTAACCCCTGAACCACCCGAAGCTCTCGATCAAATTCTCAGTATAGATGAGGATAGTTTTTAGGTTTTTATCATTTCACTTCGACGGTGCAACTTAATGGACGGGAGAAGGAAGTATTTAAAAACAATCAAAGATGACCAATATTAATTTCGAATCCACAGCTTTCGGGGTCGCTGAGACGAACAGTGACAGTTCCGATGGCATTTAAATCCAAATTTACCAGTAGTTATGTCCAAAATGAAACGTAATCTCCCCGTGTGAAAAATGGGTATTCCGGATACATATACTTATAGATAGATAGATACATACATACATAAAAACATATATATATATATGTGTGTGTGTGTGTGTGTGTGTGTGTGTGTTTTAATATGTCAATTAATAAGAAGTAACCTTAAATTCTGAACTTTCTTTCATTAAGAAACTAAGTAATTACTGTAATTTCAAATATATGTAGTAGCCAAGCTATATTTTGGATTTTAAAATATTTTTATTTTTAAATACAAACATTAAACATATTCTTCAGAACCACCGATCAATGTTGAGAAGTCTACAAAGAAGGCTCCTTCTGAATTTCCGTTAAATTTCACAAAATATATTTACCGTAAAGAATCGAAATTAAAATGCTATTTGTGGTCACATTCATAATAAATCTTCAAATGTTGACAGTTATTACTGGAAATTAATGCTATCATCCACTTAGTTTCTAATGTATTGAAATTTCATATCCTATCGATAGTATGAAACCTTGAAAATAATTGTACTGTAAATTTTCATAACTGCTCTTCAAGTGAATTTGTGTACCCACCAAAGGTAGTTTTGTCAAGTTTATAAAAAGTCCAAATTAAACCTCTTGAAAACAGCTCTTATTTGTAAAAGAATACATAATGATGGCTTTTGGCTGTTGCAATAGTCTGTCCAAGCAGCTTGATAAAAATCCAACATAGTATAACAACAAAAGCTGTCATACGTGAAAAAAAAGGGGGGGGAGATTTTTGAGATGAATACAGAGAACACTGTATTCTACTTTGCCCCGGGCGCTGAAATCTCTAGCTACGTCTTTGCTAATTATACCGGTAAAATTATCTAAAGAATAAAACAAAGTGCACATCTATATCTACATCTATGTACTTATATACAATGGAGGTGTAGTACTTTGTTTCTCGGTAATTACTAGCCGGAGCTGAACGAAATCCAATGACCCATCGCTTTTAAACTATAGATCGCTATATTTGGTGGTCAGGCTTTGCCAGGAACAGGTTTGGCGCAACAACAGAGGCTGTGTTCTACTGCTTTGCACGCAGACAGCTTCTGAGTTTGGTTCAACTCCGCTTGTTTAAGATAAATTTATGGTTTCATTACTTCTTGTACGTTCTCAGTGCAGGACATTTACAAAATATCTGTCATTAAGATATTTAGAGTAGTAGGAACAAACGGTACACAAATTGTTTAAAACTTTGACGAGCCAATATTTTAAAGTCCTTAACCTGCTGTGGATTCAAATGAGACACTATTCTGAACGCGTATTACTCATGATACACACATCCAAACAGACTGCTGTTTGCAGTGTTTCATACATTGCCCTCCTATTATACTATTACAGGCAATATCAGCTGAGGAGACAGTCAACGGGAAACATGCAAAAGTCGAAAGCGAAAACAATTCGACTCGTGTTCGAGATTTCGTGCTGAGGAATGCGGGACTCTCTGACGCTGAAGTCGCGAAGCACTTCCAAAAAGAAGGATTGAGTCGTGCAACTACGTACAGAACATTAAAAGGGATCAAAAATGAGATTTCAATGAAAGGAAGAGAAGGGAAAGGAAAGAAAAAATGATTATGATGAAAAAAATCAAAGAGAAGATTGTGTCACTGATGGACGCTAGCGACGAACTTACCATTTCAAGTGCTGCACGTGGATTAAAAATGAGTCGCGATGTTATGAGAAAGTGGCTGCTGGAACTTGGGATCAAAAAGAAAAACAAAAAAATATGTTCCATATGCAGGTGAGGAAAAAATAAACAAAAACTCATTCTGAACAAAGTTGCAAGGACGAGTTTCGTATCTCTAATGATGATAGGGACGTAGTAATGGATGATGAAACATATATTGAAATATATCGTACTTCGAATCTGGTCATATTCTTGTCACTGAATCCGTAAAATTTAAGTTCAAAACTATGTTTCCACAGAAACTACTCATCTGGATGGCAATAAACAGAAAAGATAATTCTCGGCCATATTTTCATAAGCAATCAATGGGTGCAATTAATCAAAATATATATTAATATGAAAGTATTCGAAAGAGACTTATCCCATTTATCAAAGAAAACTATCCTACTGGTGATTACATCTTTTGGCCTGATTTAGCTTATCATTATGCAATAGTGAAACAGCTGCTGGAGCGGGAAGGAGTCAAGTTTTTGCGTAAAGAGCACAATCCACGAAATCTACCATAAATTCGTCCCATTGAGAAATTCTGGGCTCATTTGAAAGCTAAAATATTCCAGGCATCATATACACCAAAAAAGTGTATCATGTTTGGAGAAACGAGCCCGAAAAATAATACGTCAATTCAGTGCAAATTACTTCGAACAGCTAATGGGGAATGAGTCCAAAAGTCAGAGTGGCTGCTACTCAGGGTATTCTTTCTGTCATAAAGTGATTTCATATGATTGTAGAATGTCTATTGTGCCTTCGGTACAAAAAATGTGACTTTTCATGTAAAGTAAACAAAATACGGTAATTCAAAAATTTGTCTCACTTGAATCCACATATGCTAATGCGTTTATAGTGTAAATAATATTGTTTACCTTTCCTCTTCCTCCTGTTGCTCAAGAAGCTTGAGATCTTGTTTCTTTTTCTTGCCCTTTTTACCCTGTGGAAGAAAATGTAAACATGTGAATACAGCATTCAATTTGCATTTTATTGTTTCGCATTTTAATAAATTTGCAGTCATTACAACTGTAGCTTATAATATACTCAAACTGATAGACACTATTATTAAAAAATCCTGATCTCACGCTGTAGCCATCTAATAAAATAAAAAGAGTTGTTATACCTTAGTAATTTCTACGAAAATCTGAGATTGAGACCTCCTGCTATTTTTAACATGTCTACTATGAATTTTCAAAATCTTCTCCTGGGATAAAAGCCTTAATTCAACCTTGCTGAGGGACTTAATACTAACTACAAGAAATACTATAGACCAGTGGTTCTCAAACTTTCCAATAACGTGGACTCCCTGTTCATTCGGGAGTGATCTGCGGACCCCCTTGCAATGCTATCTGAAATTTCACATGGTATTAAAAAATATATACTAATTAGAATTACCACTGACAATAAAAAATTCAAGAAAAATAATGCAATAAATAACACAGGCCGACGTTCTTAAACTTTTGAAAAGTTACAGAAATAAAACTCATTGATTCTGACTAATTTTAGGTCCCTGAATATGAATATGATATCCATTTTACTAGCCAGATTTACCATAATAGGGAAAATGAGCTGTCATGAAGTGTACCGGCCAATGAGCTGTTTGCGTGCCGAAAGGGAATCAACTTCATTTCGACAGTTGGTCAACAACGATATTCAGTTTTAAAAACTCTTAAAATTAATTTATTGAATCAAACCATTTAAAAAAAAAACTAGGCTATAGGCTATATTCTGTTTGTTTATTAGCACTAAAAATCTATATGTATTCTGTTAGTGTAGGCCTATTAGCATTTACATACACAGTGTAATTTATAAAGTCTAATGTTTAAAGCTGCAAATAACACCACCTGCTTTACATTTTTCCTTTATGAATTGTTGAATTTCTCTTTGTCGTTTAAACTCTGTTCAAACAATTCATCATGGATAAGTTTGCGAATATCAGGTCCTGTGAAAACTCCTTCTTTTAATTTACCGTCACTTAGTTTTGGAAAACACTGTCTAAGATACTTAAATCCTTCACCTTCTTTGTCCATAGCTTTTACGAAATTCTTCATGAGGCCCAACTTAATATGAAGAGGTGGAAGCAGCACCTTGGCCGGATCGATCAGAGGCTCATACTTGACACTATTTGTACCGGGCTTAAATGTCTCTCTAGGGGCCACTTTTTTGTGAAAAATGTTTTCCTGTGGCTTTTTAGTCCCAAAACCACAAAAAAACAACAGTACTTTGTAAATCCACCTTGCAGACCAAGTATTATTGCAATAAGTTTCAAATCTCCGCAAATTTGCCAACCATATTCTTTATAGTTAATACGATTTAAAGTAAGTGCGAGATTCTCGTAAGTCTCTTTCATCGAAACAGAGTGTGCCACAGGAATAGACGGCAGCTTATTTCCATTATGAAGTAATATTGCTTTCAGACTGTACTTAAACGAATGTATGACAATACGCCAATCGGATGGATCATGTTGAATTTCTAATTCATTCATCAGACCATTGATATCTGTGCATACGCAAAGGAAACCTTCCGTTCTGTAGTATTCTGAAAAGGGCTCGTTCTTTTTCCTGTAGTGAGTGTAAGTAGTTCCAGGAGCCAGTAAATTCCACTCGTTGAGTCTAGCACCCAAAAATTGAGCTTTCTCTTTCAAAAGTTGTAACTGTCTCACTAAATCATTCAACTCATGTTGTAGGATGAAGTGAGGCTCATCTTTTACGTGGAAGGAACTGTGTCTCGGATCTTCATCTGCAGATATTGAGTTGGTGTCCTCATCGCTTCCTGTAGGCGCTTTAATATCGATAGTTTCCCAATCTTTCGGAGGAGTAGGTACAGGTAAATTTTCTCCATGGGACACCGGTCTGATCGCGGATTGCAAGTTGGGTATTCGATGGTACGTTGTTTCTTCTTGTTACTTCCTGCTGTATTCGTCATACAGAAATAGCAATCATTATAATGATTCCGGGGTTCTCTCCATATCATTTTACCGTATTTTTAGAACTGTTTGCCTGTGTTTTCAGCATCTTTTAGTGATTTTATGGAATAAGTGGTTGTGCTGTTGCTCGAACACAAGTGTCAAGCATTTCAATCATCCCCGTCCTCCCGCTATTCATTGTTATATATATATATATGCCAACAACAAGGAGGGGCCTATCTGTCGCCAACTGAGTGAAATCTAATTTATTTATTTCTCAAATAGCATTGTCAGACTTGTTACTTCGATGACAACTGAAGCCGTCCCTACAAAATGGTAAAATTGGCAAAATATGAGCTAATGTAATAAAACGGCTATCAATTTCGAATTCAGCATCCTGAAATTAGTCAGAATCAGAGGTTTTCCTTTCTGTAACTAAACTGATGTCGGCCAGTGTAATTTATTCTAAAGCTACATGATTGTTTTCTAGTGAACGAAATTTCAATTTAAAGTACAGTAACTTTCAAGACTAAAAATTATTTTTTTGAAAAGGAAATTCACTTCTTAAACAATGTTCTCAAATGTGGGGTCACTAATGTGAGGAATGAAACTCTTTGTGTTGTTCCATAATTGCATTGAAATCTGGAATATTTTTTACTATCAATCTTAGGTCCGATTCCACATTAAGACGATTTCGCTTTAAGATTTTAATATTGCTAAGAACAGATAAGGTTTGCTCACATAATAAGTGGTAGGGCAAGACAATGTTGCAATGCCTTTTTAGACAGCTCTTCGTTCCCACAGCGCACACGCAAACCAATTTGAGTCGAGAGTTAGCCCCATGGCGGATCAAGGAACATATTTTGGAGGAGTTTCTGATCGTTTTTTAGGAATCCCAGAATTGGGGAAGGCATGATGTTTATAAGCACAGGAATGACTAACATTTACTTCTTTTTTAAAAAAATCTGGAATTGGAGGCAGTGGTCGGAACTTGCTGCCACTTGAAGATGAAATCCATTACATTCAGAAGCGTCATATAATTAATGTACAGCTGTTTTTGAAAAAGTGCCCTAACAAAGAAGAAATTTCTCTCACTTGAAGT
Organism: Thermobia domestica; assembly: GCF_964235325.1. NCBI lineage: Eukaryota > Metazoa > Arthropoda > Insecta > Zygentoma > Lepismatidae > Thermobia > Thermobia domestica. The sequence goes on along the minus strand of NC_137463.1, from coordinate 122,721,511 downwards.
AGTCCAATATAACGGTTGATCAACTTCAGGCCAGAAATTTAGTAAAGTACAATTACTTTAAATTTACAATTGTAAGTATAATCTCTAGTTGCTTTCTTTTCAGTAACTGAAAAAGTACTTCTTGCATAACAGCTGTGAGTTCCATTTTATTACAACATATTTCAATTTTTAGGCGTTGCGGACCCCCTGGCTAGGCCCCATGGACCCCACTTTGAGAACTACTGCAGACTACCAAGTGGAATGAGGAAGTGAAATACAAAGTATATCATTTTCTATAAAGTCAAGTCCGTGATCGCATCGGCTGCACGAAGATTTTTTTTCAGCAAAATTGTTCGATAACATACATTATCACACATTGCATCCCGAACCAGTCGCACATGAGTGACTGCCAAGAAATGACAGTACCATTCTCGGAGAGCATGACAGTACTATTCTCGAAGAAGTTTGCGCTAAAGAGGAAAAACAAGCAGTGATTCGGTTCGAGTGGTGGGAAGGTGTATCAAGATTTGTAATCCATCAAAGACTTTCGGCACAATATGCGAGCAGTGTCTTCCCGCAACAGAGTGCCGACGAATGGATTGAAAAATTCAAAAATTGTTGCACAAGTGATACGTACGAGGAAGGAGCCGAAAGATCATTTACGGTAAAAAATGATGACGACATTGAGCGTGCACGTGACATGGTTCTGTTAGATAGACGGATAACTAATGATGAAGTGGCACATCGTCTGAAAATTAGTCATGATACACTTTCCGACTACAAAAAGCGGATCACTGCTCGTCGTTTCCCTTTGGTTTAAACTTCTAATTGAGCGGTAATGATCTATCTGCAATAAAAGGAAGACAAATGAAGGAATTGTGATCAAACTTTGATAGCATGACCACAATAGCATAACAATAAAATACAGGAAGACAGAGGTCAGTATGAACAATGTAAAAAGAGTTAGTCAAAATTGTGGATAATTTTCGACTTTATTATTGTTTTCGAAATCCTGATTTGTAAAGAGCTTCAAAGGCTTTTTTTCTTGAATATCTTTAAGTGATAAATCCGATATAAAAATGTTCCAATAAATGTTCATGCACCTTTCCTTGTGCCACAAATCCCACAATCACTGACTAATTTTCCACATCAGACCAATCTCATGTTTTCTGCTTTCAAGCAAAGAAAATGTGATTCCCTTTCATCATATTCTGTTTTTATTTTGTCCAGCACCATCTCTACCAACACACCTAATATTTCGTTCTGAACTTCAGGTGACGTATATCGAGCGAACGCCGATGAGTTATATGCAAAAATGATGGACTTCAGTTTCAATTCTTTTTCCACTGTGTACTTGAACAATGCTGTAAAAAGTCCAGTAGAACTTAATTCATAACTTAATTCATCTTTGAGTCCACATCCTCAATGCCCCACGATATAGTAGTTCATTTACTGCGAACAACTTCACTACCTTAAAGAAAAACAATATGATAGTTGCTTCTCACTGTCTGTTCCACAGTTAGAATTATATTAACATCTTTCCTCTTTCACTGTCTTAATTTAAGTTCTTCCCAAATTTGGATTGTTTCTATGTTGCTTTTAGAGGAAGCATGCTTATAAAATCTTTTCCACCGCTTCAATGCTAACTTCTAATTGAATTCATAGTTGAAGTCTGTTGCTGTAGACTGCTCCTTAAAAACTTCATACAAGGATAGCAGAATGCGGATAATGTGAATCCGATATGATAGCAGCAGTAAAGCATTACAAACTAAACAATGGGTGTTAGGCAGGCTGCAAACAACTTTAAAGTTCGAAATCTACTTTACACCGCTTAGTGTCTCTACCTCATTCTCCAGAGGAAGTGGTATCTTCAACGAAGTTGGGACGACAGCCCATACCACCTCCACAAGTAGAATAAGAAATGGTGCAATATATTTTGCAAATCGAAAAAATATTTTGTGGTATGACGAGAAACGATGTGCAAAAGTTGCACAGGCAAAAAACATCCAAATCCCTTTTCTAAAGAAATGGCTGAGGAGCATGATTTGATCACTTTTGAATCGTTACCGTAACGTGCTTTCCATTTAAAAAAAAAAACCTACTGGTATTTCCCATTTTCGATCAGGTTGCTTCACCAGAGAAAATGTAAACACGTTTTCTCGGTGAAAAGTATGGAAAAGGTCATTTCCACCGGACAGAATATTTAACGCCTATGAAATCAGACTAAGTCTGCTGCAAAGCAAGATTCCACAAATTGTTGGGCTGAAAGGAAAGCGTCAGATTGGTGTTCTTACTCCTGCCGAGAGAGTTGCCCTTGTATAGGTTATTATCGGCATGAGCGCAGAAGGTACTTTCATTTCTCCCAAAACTTGGTGAAGTGTGGGTTCGGTGTGTTATGTGCAGCAGATGGGCACATGTAGAATGCTCTGCAGGCGACAAAGACGTGTTCGTATATAATTTTTGCAAATAAGACTTTATTGTATGTCCCTGCATTCACAGTCTTTCATGAAACACTTTTTTCTCCTGGCAGAGTGGAAAACATTTCTCTCCTTGACCTCTAGTTAAACACCAAGATATAGTTCCATAAAGTTGCTATGTGCAGTTGCATTGTGTTTTACTTTGTCCACTGGAAGCATTTGGTTACAAGTACTGTATATTCGTTTATGTTTTAGTTACGTCTATGTTTATGTATGAACTGCCCCACATTACAACTTCTTTTTGCAGGATGTACATTTTGAAGCATGATTAACTTTTTATTGTGTATCTTTGGTATTTTGCAATTATTTTCGAAGTGAAACTTTTCTTCTATGATACTCAGACATGTGACAATAGAACCTTACTCAAACCAATACATTTTCCCTTAATACTTCCGACTTCTCCTGGGGAATAAAATACTGTCCCATACGACCATCTTTCCCTCTCTATATATGGGAATGGTCTTACCCTCCCTAATGTTGAAGACAGATTTGCGCCGCTGCCTGTATTTATAATATGATGCTAAGCACATTACATTTATGCAGGAACAAATGTTGGGTATGGATTTAAAAATGAAACATAAAACTTGTCACTAGTCTAAGCAAGAATCCAAATATAATTTTAAGAGTGGTTGTGAGACGTACTATTTTGTTTTTTAGTATGATCGCTCTCACAGAAAATATGTTTTGCATGATCAGTGTAACTTGGTGAGATTCGAACGGACAGCTCAAAAAACATATTTACAGTAGATGAATTCAGAACTAACTGTTCTTATGCAATGCATCATAGAACTTATTCTAAAAGCTTTTGTCAGTAAAACCACACCAGGTGTAATTTTCAGTTAATAATTTTGAGACTAGATTAAAAGTTCTTATTTAGATTTTTGTCCTTTTGTTCCTTTCCGTCCCCGTACCTTTGCCCTATCTGAACCCATCGATGAACGATATTTCTCAACTAATAAAACATTATATAAAGCATATCAAGCAATTTGTGTTGATCTTTCATGTGAGGAGCACGACTTTTGTAGAGCGGTCCTTGTATGTTACCCGTAGCTGCAGACCTGACCTAGACATGTTGTATTGTAATGTAGTTACGTAGACATGTATTGTAATGTAGTTACGTAAATATAAAATATTGTTTTCGGTATACAAAAAAATAGCTGCTCCCTCAAAATGTCTCTGCCCCTACACTTGCCTCTCACGAAATTAAAACTGTCATCACTAGTGGCGTATTTACGATTTTGTTTCGGGGGCTTTGCTAACTTTCGGGGCGGGGGCTTTGCCTGAAATGTGAAAATACTGCAAGATAATTCATATACTTTACTGGAGTAAGATTTCGGGAGGGGCTTAAGCCCGGAAGGCCCCCCTAAATACGCCACTGCAGTCCCTGGTCGTCACTAAGAACATTATCTCAAATGAAGTATGATATGACTGCTATCAGGATGTACACCATTTACCTTCAGAAAGCACAATGCCTATTTAACGAGATTGTTAAATGTCATACTGTTACTGCAGCAATCGCCGCTATTCTTGGATTTTTTATGCGCTCTTTGTCCTGTTTTCCTCATTATGCTATACTCTCGGAGAGCAATGTATATTTATACATATGGTGAAACACATGAGTGATGAAAATGCATACATTTTAATATATAATTTAAACTGGTAAAAGGAATTGTTGCAAAATAATCTAAAATTTAGAAAAGGCAATTTTAAACAGAAGGAAGTTAGTTACATACTGAAAATATTATCGAATTATGTAAAGAAAGGAAAGGAAATTTTAAAAAACTGGATATCTTATCTTAGCCCAATCATTCAATCAACCATTGCAATATACTAATATTGCATAGATTAATTGCGATGCCTATTTTCAGCCAAGGGATTTATCGAGTGACACGGCTCTATGTTGAAGCCAATATTGATGCACTTAGCATACGAAATTACTTCTTATTTCCACACTAATCTGTAGTAATAAAATTTATTTAAAATTCACATCTATTCGTATATCAGCCAGAGCTAAGAATAGTTGCTAAGACAATCAGCAATACCGAAGATATAGATCAGCAATCCTTGATTACATTGTCGTTGGGCAAGCAACCAGCGAATATGAACTCTATTAAAGATACTCCTCCAAGTATCAATTTCTTTTAACTACTTCAAAACGTATTGTGAAGTGCTGGTAAGTTACTAATTAAAAGATATGATTTGATGCATTTTTATGTAATTTATAGGCCTATATACGAGGGTCATTCGGAAAGTAAAGAACGTTTTTGTATAAACACTTTAATAACTGATATACAAAGACGAAATTTGTGTTACATACTATGTGATACTTAAGTTACTTTTCGACATATTCGCCGTGTAAATTTAAACACTTGTCATACCGTGGTACAAGTTTTTCTATCCTTCGGCATACAAGTTCCCGCCAAACTGTTGAACCAATCACTAACAGCTTCCTTAAGTTCATCATCACTGCCGTAGTGGCTTCGTGCGGAAAGAATTCGTGCAGCCCATCAATAGTGAATCGCCTATCCTCTTGAATTTTCCGCTCAATTCTTCCTTTGAGTTCGTCAGTCACAACAGAAGGCCGGCCCGAGCGTTCCTCATCGTGCACATTTGTGCGTCCGTCATTAAACATAATGCACCACTTACGAACTGATGCTTCATTCATTACATTTCCATACACCTCAGTGATTTGTCTATAAATTTCTATCGGACGCACTTTTCTTGCATTCAAAAATCTTATCACACTACGAACCTCACACTTGGCGGGATCAGTAATTGTATCGCACATTTTACAGTCGCACAGCGAAGCAATAACGGACCGTAGCGGATTGCAGCTGGTGCCAGACTGAGGCTAAAGCATGCCCAGGTCAATAACCCAGCGGCAGCGGGGGTGGGGGAACACGCGCACGCGCTAGCGCAAAACGTTCTTTACTTTCCGAATGACCCTCGTATTTTTTTAAAAAAATACAGCATACAACCGCTTCCAAATTCACTTTAATTGTACTAAATTGTTTCAGTAATCTCTGTTAGCTTAGCTTTCAGAAACTCCGTCAATAGCTTTCAGAAACTCACCTAAAATATTTTTTTCACCTGAGTGCTGGAGCAGTTTAGTGCAATATTAGTAAACCTAAAGTGTATGTCTACACAGTAAGTGAAATACTTACCATCCTTGGTTAAGCCAGTTTCTGAGGGTTAACTTTTCTTTTATTCAGGTTGATGTTTATTTCTGAAATAAAAATGTGGAACAATGATTCATAATTAGTAATTCCTCTTGCTTTATATATATATATATATATATATATATATATATATATATATATATATATATATATATATATATATACTAAGGTACATGTTTGGACAAAGCCTATAAAGAGGCATTAGCTTAATAAAGGCCCAATTATTCAGTAATTTAGCACCAATATAATTCTACAATTGATTTCTAGAAGTGTTACTCAACAATGAGAAACCTCCTAAAGACACTAGCATTTTTAGATTGCATCACTAATGTAAATATACATTAGTGATGTAATCTAAGAGTGCTAATGATAATGTAAAGTTACATGTAAACTTTTAATTTGTGCATTAAATACCTACAAATAATTGTTTATTTCTACGTAACACAAATTCTTGAAAGAACCTGTTACTATGTAGTGTTATCGTTATCAACTTGAAGTTGGGAGCTAATTTTAAAGCTGTCATTCCACATTATTCACTATTAGGGACAGGTCAACTTCCTAGTTGTTAAAGTACACGGTGGTTTAGCCTACTGGTAGAGTGCTCACCTCTGGTGCGAGAAGTTACTAGTGTGATCTACGACCACATGAGTTTGTGGCAGACAACATAGTTTCCGTGAGTTTTCTCAGGATTCTCCCGTTTCCTCTCACATTGTCATTTCTGCAATTATTTCATAAACATTAACTTTCGTTAATCATTCGTCTTCTTTAATCTAAAGAAGATAACCGTAGCTCGCAAAACTAGAAATTTCGTTTTATTAGTTGTTAGAGAACACGATATTTTAAAGGTGCATTTTAAATCTTTCCGGATATTGAACGATTTTGACAGTCTAACTTTTGTGAAACAGTAACTGCCTCAACACTTTAGCAAAATCATTGCATGCATCTATCTATAGTTAACAGTTCTCTCATTCACAATCCTGATATCTATTCAACACGGTAATAATAATGATTTGAAAACAATAATGTTTCACTTGACTAACCAATTTCTCTCGTAATGACTGTTAAATCCAATATTGCAAATTTCACAATCTACAACACTGCACTAATTGCCAAAAAATATTCTACTTAGAAATACAGTAAAATTTCAAAATAGTTCAACATGACTGAACGTTTTTCCGTATCTTGTACACTCAGAAAAATAAGGGGTAACCTAGTGGAGGTTAATGGCTAATTTGGCTGCTAGAACCAGTTAATAATTTGCAACAACCCTTCTAAGATAAAAAAAAGTTAATTTTGCGAGGTCACCGGTACCGGTAATCAATCGAATAAGGTTACTGAAAAATGAGTAGAAACAATACAGTGTTCGGTTGTTATTAACCTATAAAGTAGGTTAGAAGAAGGTAACCAATTCAAGAAGGTTAATTTAATTTAAAACCCTCTGTTGTTATCAACCAATTTTCACACAAGGTAAATTTAACCCTCCAGAACTTGTTTATAGATAACACTGTATTACTAGAAGCACAAACAGCAACGTCCCTATTTGCAATTTTAAGAGTGAAAAGTTGTAACAATTGTGAATACGTCCTAAGGAATAAGAAAATGGTTATTAAAATATGGATTCTACATTAATTATTAGAGAAATGTGAAAGAAAGTTTATTTATGGAAGTTTATGCATTTTCTGATATTTAAATGAATATATTCTTATAAGCCATGTCTGTAGTACAAATAATGACATGACATGGTAGCACTGCTAATCATAGACCTGCCGTCAAAACATTCATACACTCATACTAATAATTTCGTGGCGGGTTATAGTAAATATAACACGTTGTACATTGCTTTACAGTAACATATTAAATATACCGAGTAAAGCTTTTCTTATAGTAAAGAGTATACGAACATAAATTTTCACTGTAACTTCTTATATATTTCTGGTAGGGGCACAAGGGTAAGACTAACGTACAACTATCACAGTCCTTGATCTCCTTGGTAGTGACCACACCCCGATCAAACTTTCATATCATCTTGGCACTGCTCGACCGCACAATAAACTTCCACCACTCCGAACCTCTTGCTTTGATAAAGCCAATTGGGATAAATATCGCGCATATTTTACCACTGCTGTTGCAGATCTCCAACCTCCTACATCATTCGACGAACTACATGCGCACGTTACTACAATCACTTCCGAGATCACCTGTGTATCTGAATTGTACATCCCAACTACCAGTTCCACTCCATACCAACCTAAATTGAATAAGTACTATCTGGCTGAGATTAAAAACTCCCGTCAAGCATATCGCGAATACGTTCGGACACGAAATCCTGAAGCCCTGCGCCTTCACAATCAGCTCCAACGCTCCGTAAGAAACGAAATTAAAGCGTACAAAAAGCGCCAATGAATTAAAACTTGTAACACTCTCGCCGACACAACACATTCATCACGTTACTGGAAAGGTTTCAGTGCGCTTTGTGGTAAATTCAGCAAAACCTCTTACCCACTCATCATATAAAACAGTCAAGCTGCTTCTGATAAGAAAAAGGCGAATGCGTTTGCCGACTACCTCCAAGACATCTTCATCCCTCCATCCTCAGATCATATTTTTTCTCATCCAGTCGATAAAGTCAACACAGCGAGTCCTCTCTTCCAACCTAATGCCAGTCATACATTGCCGCCTAATGAACTCACTTCTCCCATCATTGTTGCCGATATCACTTCCGTTGTCCAGACTAAACTAAACTCTGCTCCATGTTTTGATTAAATTACATATCGCCATATCAAGGAAAATCATTTTCACTCCTCTTCTTATTAGTCTCTATCTTCATTTTCATCCTTCGAACAGGCTTTTTTCCTCCCGAATGGAAGATGTCTAAAATGCTCATATTCCTAAAACCGAATAAACACCCAGCGCCGTATCATCCTATAGCTCTGTACTACTCACTTCAACTTTCAACAAAGTACTTGAACGCATTCTAGTGAATAGGCTCCATCCTTAACTCCGTGCACGCCGTCTCATTTCATCTTTCCAAGCCGGTTTCCGCCCGTCATATTCCATCAATGATCAGCTCCAACGCCTAAGCACCCTTATCACAAATCATTATAATTCTGAACGCCCATACTGTCTTGTGCTTTTTGACCTAGAAAAAGCATTTGACAAAGTCTGGCATCTCGTCCTCATCTTAAAACTCGTCAAACTTAAATTACTAACATCATACATCAGCTTTATCTTTCACTTTTAGGCTTGCCGCATTACTTATGTTCATATTAACAATCATTTGTTTCATTTAATATTTCTACATTCTGGCGTCCCGCAAGGATCAGCTTTGTCACCCTTACTGTACTTGTTGTTCGTTTCCGACTTCCCGACTCTGCCTGCAGACGTACATACATTCCAGTATGCCGATGATAACGGCTTCCTCGTTCTCGGCCGCACCATCAGACACATCAACCTCATATTGAAAGAATCAATTGATCGCTTCTCTCAGTGGCGTCGCAAATGGAAGCTCACTATAAATGCTTCCAAAACACAGACCGTAGTATTTCTTCCACCCCGCAAACGTTCCAGAATTCACAGAAATTCATCACTTTTCTCTCTCACCATTCAGAATTCGCCAATTCGTCTCAGCAGAACAGTAACTTATCTCGGCATTATATTTGATCAACATCTTACTTGGACTCCTTATCTGAACTACGTTAAAACTAAAGTCCATAACCGTCTCAATCTTCTAAAACGTCTGACTGGCGCGACATGGGGACTTACATCACACATCGTTCTCAACAGATATGTTTTTCTTCGTCCTGTACTTACCTATGGATTTACTGACTAGATATCAGCTCCACCTTCCTACTACTTCAAACTGGTAACCTTCGAACGACATGCATTTCGTATAGCTCATCGTATTTCTCTCGTTACTTGGATTCTCTTATAACATTTCCTACATTGCTTTACCACATTGAATCTCTTCGCCGAAACTTCATCACCATTCGCTACCAACAAGAACAACCACTGCTTTTTGAAGCCATGCATTACCTCGCCCTTTCATCTGTTCGACCACGATATTACCATCTCCCTCTCAATTTACTCTTTACACTATATTGCTATACTTTACCGCCTAATCATCCAGATCTCGCACTTCTACAAGATGACCTCCTTCATGTCCATCTTCCGCATATATACCCGTCATATCAAGCACAGTAACTCCTCTTTCTTCTAACAGGGGCCCCTCTGTCTACATTAGCCTAGCGTCGCCCCTAGACAGAAGATAACCCGCATTTGTCTTTATTAACCCTATCTCTCTGTTGTGGCGTGTATAGTGATGGGTAAATTCCAGGGAAGATATTTTTCGGGAATATTCCCTGGGAAGATTCCCAAGATGGGAATTTTTCCGGGAATTTAAGTACAATTTTAAATAAAATTGCATTCTATTACGCTAAACAGTTTAAATTTACATGTTGGTGCATTTTCTAAACTTCGACTACTGAAATTATAAACATATTAAATTTTTAAATGTTATAAACAAATCAGGTTGGGTAACTGCCAGATCACAGATATCCCACCATTTTGTCAACATTTGCGCATAAATATGTATTCACAATATTTGCATGTCTTTCTTGTCTTTATAATTTTGCATGTAACATTACCACACACGATTTTTCTTCCTGCCCATTTCTCGAAATTCCATGTAAAAGAAGTTCGAGTACCTCTTCAGAAATTCGAGTCAGAGAGAGGAGACAGACTGACGTCTATTAAAAACGGTGGTTCAGGGTTTATTAATAGTACTTCATTTCTATTTCTACATAATTCTACATTACTTTACAAAATGGTTTGTTTCCATCTTGTAAATTAGTACTTTGCTACTTTTGGCGATTGTTTAGCTTTGACGGGTCAGATTTTGCACCTACTTTTTTGCGATATTCTATTCCGATGTTGTTGTTTTATAGTTTCATACGTTAAATTACGTTACCAACATTAAATTTAGAGAGCATTGCCGAGCAAGCGTTATCGAGTGAAGGCGGATTAGAGCCCCGCAGGGCATGTTGTTTTCTATCTTCATTACCAACAATTGACTTTCTTTTCTCACATAAATCACTTCGACCTACCTTTACGATTTGTGCAAATCCCCTACTGCCCTTAAAAAAAAATGTGTTCGATACTTTCTTGACAACTTGAACACCACTTTCAACTCATTTCTTCCGTAAATCATCCTACTTTTTGCTAGTTTTGGCCCCCCAATACTAAACAATTACACTACTTTTTAATTAGTGCAAATGGAAATGGAACTTAAAAAATCATATTATTAGTTATATAAAGTAGTCAAAGAATTTAAAATTTTTTAACCTCCAAATTCTTTAAAACCTAGAAGTAAATCATAATATATTAAAATAATGTAATTAGTAATACGGTTCTTATAATTTGGAAGATAAAGTAAAGAAATGGAAATAAATTCCTTCCCGAGAATTTATAGGCCAGGGGAAAAAACCGGGAATATTCCTATTTTTAAAATTCCTTCCCACCGGGAATATTCCCACTGCCCATCACTAGGCGTGTATAGCATCTCATTTCATACCTCATACTCATTTATACAAGTTTAAATTTTTTACTCAAAAATTGTTTTGTATCGTAATCATAATTATTGTACTTGTATATATCATTTGTTAATTACCTCACCTACAAAATGATTATAGTCGCAAAGACTATAATGACCCAAAACTTAAAGTATTAAATAAATAAATATCTCATAGCCCAGCGTCTATCACCTTAACATCCCTTATTTCCTTTACAACCCTTTCCTAAAAGAGGGTGTAGCCCTCTACAGGGTAGCTAGCCCAAGGGCTAGCAAAAAACGCACAATTGAATGATAACTTTAAGGAGTTATCATTTCTTTTCATATTGCATTTTTGATGTGTATTCACAACCGTTAAGATTGTGTTTGCAGGAGCATTCCAATTATTTACCCACTTTGTAATATTAACCAGATTACTATAATTGGAGCACTCTGTTTCATTAACCGAGTAGTCGGTTGTTCCAACATGCTAACTAGGTGACGGATTACAAGCTATGGTCGGTAGTGGTAACTATTTGGTCGGTTAGCCTACACCTCTGAGTTATTACACAGTAACCTGGCAATATTAACCTGTAACGCAAGATTGCAATCACCTTTTCTGTTAACCTTTTTGGTTTGGTTGCTGGGACACATGGCTTTGCTGTCCCTATATTGACAAACTAACTTGGTTACTGTCCGTCTTTCTGTTGTTTAGTAGTAACCTTTTTTTGCGTGTACTGTACTAAGAATTGCAAAATTTTGAAAAATGTGAATATGCTAAGCAAAATTTAACCTACAATCTCAAAAACAACAGCAGATACTTTAAGATGGTGATAACTGTTCTTTTCCTTTTTCTTTCTTTTTTATTTTACCTTTTGTGTAGTTATTTGAGAGGTAAATTTAAATGTGTATTGCAATTTATAAAATTTATACAGCTGACAGATAAAAGCTATTATCAATCTTTCTAACTAGGGGGTCATTCCATATCAAATCATCCACAGAAACAGGCATTCTGCACCCGACCATCTCAGAATTGAATGAAAATTGGTAGACTGATAGATTGGTGGATCCTGATTCCAACGAGCCAGACGGTTTTGAAATCCGTCCACTGGTTCAAAAGTTATTTGCTTTTGAAATTTAAGCTTAAACTGCAAAAAAGCAGTCGCGAATCGCGTTTTTTGCTCCAAGGTCATAGAGGAAAATGGGTATAACTTCCTTTGTAATAAAGATAGAGCCATGATTCTTTTTTTGATTTTGAACTCATGTAATTTACTTTCAGGTAAAAAAGGATTGAGTTGTAATTCCTTCAATGGAATTTATTATGAGTGCTAATGCACAAAAAAAGGAGAGTTGAAAAAAACTAACGTTTTTTAATCTTTAAGTTCCCATAACTCATGAGCCCCACTTCCAATTTGTATGAATTTTTTTTTAAAATATAGTTGACAACATGTACAATAATCTCAATGAAAAAAATTGATGGGATCTCTAAAGGAACACACAGAAAAAAATAAAATTCTCTAAATTCAGAATTCCAAATAGAAAAAAGCCAATAGCATACAAAGTCCTTACAATTTTTGCTACCAAAACAGCATGTTTGCAATGTGTGTGAAGAAAATCTTAGCGCATGTCTTAAAGAGGTTCCATTAGGAGAACTGTTCTCCAAGAATAGGTCCCAAATAAAGAAATATGGTGTTAGAAATTAAGCTTATGGGATGTAAATCAATGCTAGACGTCACCATTAATTAAGATGGTGACGTGTGAAGATCAGACACGGAACTGTATGATGAGAGTTTGTGACAAGTGCCCACCATATACAGTGCTAGAAGAGTTTCTGAAATCAAAGTTTGAAGAGTTTGATGAAGAAGATACTGTTGAAATGAAGCAGTGGGTGACAACAGACAGAACTGACTTGGTCACTCAAACAGTTCAGTTAGGAGATTTAATTACAGACATCATCAAGAAAATGGTGAAACTTATTCCGCATGCTCACACAGCAAAAACTCAAGCTCAATATCTGAAAAACAGAAAAGAATTCTTGCCAGACACTGAGGCACTAATTCTTATGGATTTTAGTGAAAACTATTCATTTGTAGTTCAAGATGAAGCCCAAGGATTTCACTGGATGAATGAATGCTGCACTCTACACACATGCGTTATTTATTACAAAGAAGACGGAACTTTCAAACACAAGAATATCTGCATTCTCAGCGATGATTTGGAACATGATGTTCCAATGGTCTTCGAGACACAACGGCTACTCTCAGTGTATATCAGAAATGAACTTCCAAAAGTGGCGGAAGTTGAGTATTTCACAGACGGTTGTGCGGGTCAGTATAAGAACTGCAAATCGTTCTTGAATCTGTGCCATCATGAGGAAGACTTTAATTTGAAAGCAAAGTGGTCATTCTTCGCAACAAGCCATGGCAAATCGCCTTGCGATGGCATTGGAGGAACTATCAAGCGCTCTGTCACAAAAGCAAGTCTACAAAGGACTGTAAGTGGACATATCATAAATACAGCAGCCATGTATGAATACTGTCTAGATCACATAGAAGGTGTTCTGTTTTATTACGTAGCAAAAGAAGATATGCCTCCCATTCGAGAAAAACTGAAGAAGAGATTCACGGCAGCAAGAACAATTCCTGGCACTAGTCTGCACTATTTTCAACACATTTCAGAGATGAAGATAGGTGCTAAAATGTTAAGCAGTGATGAGAATTTCAGTGTTACATCCAGTTTTACATTGTCAGTAGACCTTCCTATGCCAACAGTCTCAGTGAATAGCTATTGCTCATGTGTTTATATGGGTAATTGTTTTATTGGAATCATAACAAAAGTTCAGGGAGATGAAGGAGATGCTGATGTCCTGTTCATGCACCCTCATGGGCCATCTCCTTCTTTTTAACTGACCATCAAATACGGACTCATGCCTTGTACCTTTCACCAACATATTAACACCTGTGGATATCACTACCATTACAGGAAGAACATATAAGCTGTCAGATACTTCCAGTAAATTAGTGGCAAAAAAATGGGCAGAATATGTGCAAAAGCATTAGAGTGTAAGTAGCCTACACTTTGAACATGTTTTTTTTTTTTTTTTTTTTTTAAGCAACATTTATGTTTTTCTGTTACAAGTTTCTTGCAGTGTGATGTGTAAGTAGTGGACATTGCTAAGAACATTTAGTACTATTTTTAATGCATTATTAACAAGCAATGTGGTATTTAGGCCTATTTTACGTTAATTAACTAGGCTTATATTCATCTCATTATCAAAAAATAAGGAATTTTCAGTTTTTATTTGTTTCTGTGTGTTCCTTTAGAGATCCCATCAATTTTTTTCATTGAGATTATTGTACATGTTGTCAGCTATCTTTTAAAAAAAATTCATAAAAATTGGAAGTGGGGCTCATGAGTTATGGGAACTTAAAGATTAAAAAACGTTAGTCTTTTTCAACTCTCCTTTTTTTGTGCATTAACACTCATAATAAATTCCATTGAAGGAATTACGGCTCAATCTTTTTTTTACCTGAAAGTAAATTACATGAGTTCAAAATAAAAAAAATCATGGCTCTATCTTTATTACAAAGGAAGTTATACCCATTTTCCTCTATGACCTTGAAGCAAAAAACGCGATTCGCGACTGCTTTTTTGCAGTTTAAGCGTAAATTTCAAAAGTAAATAACTTTTGAACCAGTGGACAGATTTTAAAACCATTGGGCTCGTTGGAATCAGGATCCAACAATCTATTAGTCTACCAATTTTCATTCAATTCTGAGATGGTCGGGTGCAGGGGTGTGGATGAGGTGATGTGGAATGACCCTAGGGTAACTGTCCCAATAATTGACAGTATAAGAACAGTGTTTGACAAATTGCAAGTTTCTTCACCCTTTAAATGAGCCTGGCTTACTGATCTCTCGTAGAGGTACGAAGGCATCCTTCCTTCATCTATATAGACCATCATAAAAATAATAGACTAATAATTATTATTTTTTACAATATGTATACGAAAAGTTGATCATTGTACCAGTAATTGACACCAAGATTTGTGAGATTCACCAGTAATTGACACCTTGTGACCCAGTATTTGACATCTCGTAATACCTTATTCTAATGAACCATATAATTTTCTACCAACTTATCAAGCTGATTTATAAGTTTCCACCTGGATAAACATGTTTATTTCTTTCGCTAATATAGCTATTATAGTACTATTTTGCACTGTCCATCGATTTTCTGTTTTCTTTGGAGAACTACTACTTAGAGGCAAATATTAACAGTGGTGTGGGATTAACAACACTGCAAAGGAAGAAAATGTGGCAGCATTTGCTTGTACCTAGTCCCGCAGTCTTGTTGCGTCGGAAAAAGACGACAGTGTCAATTACTGGTACACTGTCAATTATTGGGACAGTTACCCTATGTATAAAAGTAATTAAAGTAGAGAAGAAAATTATTTTTCTCTAGATATGAATGACTGCTAAAACAGGAACACAAAATTAATACAAACATAACTGTGTCCATAAAGTCACCCGTGTAATCTTTGAAACGACTGCGAATATGAGAAAACGCAAAAACATGTCTATCATTATTTTAAAGGGCTTGTATTTTGAGCAATAAAAGGACAACCCCAGACACTCCATATATATGGGTACATGGGGTCAACTTGAAAATTTTAAATGGGAAAGGAGGTCGAGTAATAGGCTATATCGTTGGAAAGGATTGACAAGAGAAACATTTTGCCGAAAGTTTCAAGTCCCAATGTTGACCCGATCCAAAATGACATGTCGCGTTCATAAGGTTCGTTGCCACCCCGTGTATCTACAAAACGACTGCAAATATATATATAAAAAAAAACACTAAAACACGTCCGTCATTATTTTAATGGGTTGGAATTGTGTGTCATAAAACTTCCACCCCAGACCCCCCAAATAGGGGTTCGAGAGCAAACTTCAACATTTCAAATGACAAAGGGGGTCGAGTAGTTTGAACGAGATCAACAAAAGAACATATGCTCTAAATTCTGAATTTCTAGTTCGCCGAAATCCAAAATGGAGGTGAAATCCAATTTCTGATTGAAGACCAATTTGACGAGGTTGGTCCTTAACGCTTTGTGTTTCATGAAACTTGTTCACAACTTGACGCACATACTGATGATTTATATTAGTATGTTCGGGATCAATTCATTAAATTTCCTAGCAGTCGCACGATAGTTTCGCCCGCATTCTCCGAAAAGAAAAATAAGTTCAACTATATCTTCTGCAGAACGCACAGTAGTCTGAAAACGGAATTTAGCCGGACAAAAATATTTCCTGTAGAACTGACGCTACAAGAGCTGAACTGATGCTGTAGAACTGATGAAAATGTTACAAAAACTTAAGGCAAATGTTACCCATAATATAGTATGCAGTTTGGACCAATACATTTATGTGTAGCATTGTAATATATATATACAAGTACTTAATATTACCTGTGCTACTTTATGATGGCTCAACTACATTTACCTTTTCTAATGATTGTCCGCTAACCGTGGCATGGGCAAATACAGAGACAACACAGAAATTATTGAAACATTTATTTTTAAATATACATATTTAAGTGCGAAATGCTACAACATACACCAGTGGCGTATTTACGATTTTGTTTCGGTGGAGGGCTTGGCTAACTTTGTTCCTAGAAATGTGAAAATTCTGCAAAATATTTCTTTTATTTTAATATAGTAAATAAAATTTCGGGGGGGACTCAAGCCCGGAAGTCCCCCTAAATATGCCACTGACATACACTAATAACAACAATATTCAACATGATGCATGTCCTCCCATAATTATGATTACAGAAGCTTATTTCTGCTTGAAATGTTGTGGTTTATACCAAATAAGCATAAAGATAGTAAGCATAATAAAACACGAAAATAAGTGCAATTTGCATTTACCTAATTTGAACAAAAAAAAAAAAGAATAAAGTCTTTTTGAGTGGAAGATGTCCATTTAATTACAAAAAAATTTCTTTTACTGTGAATTAGAAGTAGTATGAACGTCCACATGGATGTATCCCGATATCTGGTGCTTCATTCCGCATCATCGTCGCTCTCATCAGTTTCGTCTTCTGCGTTATCTGTGTCTACCTCTTCTTCTTCAGCTTCAAGAAGTCCAGGCCCAGGTCAAGATGTTTCGTTTCCTTGTAGCAGCCGAAGTACTTCCTGAGGTATCTTCCTTTTTGGAATTTGCTTTGCACCAGTAAGGGATGAGATGATTGAATCCGACGATACCAGCAAGTTGTGTAATATGTCTGCCGCGAAATTGATTTGAGAAGTCTTCCTAGAATGGTGTGCCCAGTAGTGGCGGAAATCTTTGTTCCTAGATTCCTGTGCCTCCTTCGAAAGGACACCTATAGGAACTAAAATGTGTTTGATCACCTGTGATCCGTGCACCAACAGTGCATCCGGTACCAAGCATAATGTTTTACGTACGATGAGACAGTTGCCTTAGTGTACTCATCAAATTTATCATAATTAATGGGCCGACCACTGGACATAACCATGAGAATGATGCCAAAGCGTTTTATTAGATCCACGTCTACTCTAGTTGTAGGTCTATTTGCAGCCTTTTCTGGATGTGCGAAAAATCGCCTTGCCACAGTCCCCGTGTTTGATGTGCCTCTGCCTTGAACAATTTTATCTACCGTGATGCCCAATTCTCTCCGAAGTGCTTGCTGAACATATGATTTTTGGTCATTGAGGTTTTTTATCGCATTTGCTGTAGTGTCTCTAATAGAAGTTTTCAGCTTGTAGGCAATGTGGAGAACACACTCAAGGAATTAGATCCAAGCGTGTAAAGTGGAGAGGCCATCTTGAAGAGTTTCTTCTCGAGGTGGTCGATTGTACGCTTGTCGAAGATCATTCATTTGGGAGGGAAGGCACCCACAAATGTAACACCTCTGACTAGATGATCCGGTTAGAACTTTATCATTTTAGTATTTAGCATTGTACTATGAAGCAAAGGATAAAAGTTCACATGTTCTTCCTTAACAATCACTTCTAAAGGTCTCAGTTCACTGACTTCCTTCCGAACGTTTTCCACCTCCTTAACTGTAGACTGTGTGGTTTGTTTGACGTATTTAAGTCTGATTGGTCTGCAGTACTTTATGAAGGAGGGTACTGGATTTTTCCACGGTATTGGAATGAAAGGCTCAACATGAACTCACTGTAATTGCTGCTGCCATCAAAACTCCATTTACAGAGAAGTTCCAGATGGGCGAAACAAATATCTTCAGAAAATTGAATCGTCTCACACAGAAGCTTTGTGGTATGATCGATAAGGAACTGCAGTGGAATACAGATGTTCCCTCTTCTGAAACGATAATCCCTGTTGGATAACACGTCTTCTTCGCA
Organism: Thermobia domestica; assembly: GCF_964235325.1. Lineage (NCBI taxonomy): Eukaryota > Metazoa > Arthropoda > Insecta > Zygentoma > Lepismatidae > Thermobia > Thermobia domestica. Next base: position 122,702,944 of record NC_137463.1, on the reverse strand, counting down.
CTTAAGATGTTATCGTATGGAGAATAGATGTCTGCGTTTCGACGTTTAACCTCCTGTCTGGTATATGAATATTGGAACTTGTTTTTATTAGGAAAGCCAATTTCATCATCAGACAATGGCGTAGGTTGGTTTGATTGTACTCTGGCTTCTTGTCAAACCTGACGGATTTTCACCGCACGTGAAGGAGAATATTCTGTGGATTGCGACAATAGATCTGCTGCAGAGTACTTCCCTTCTGAATGAATAACTGATTTAGTAGCAAATATAAGCTCCTTAGTTGGAGTCTTCGCTCGTAGTTATTCTGTTTTTAGGCGCTTGGATCTATCTGTCACCGACGAAAAGTCCTTGGCTGGTCGTCCTTTAAGCCTGGTACTGCTGAGTGGTTTATCAGGTGGTACAGAATTCGGAGTAATCCAGGGTGCATTGAATCTTCTATCGAGCCAATACGGTTTTGCGAACGAAATAGGTGATCCTTGTAATTAGCTTTTACCCACTTACTCTGCAGAGTTGTAAAGTAACCTTTGAGTCGATTACGCAGTCTTCATTCACTTGTGCAGGATCCTGTGAGACCACGAACGTCACCAAGTGTTCTAGACAATCAGCTGACCTAGGTTACAACAATTTGGGGTTTCGTTTGCGTAGGGCCTCAAACAGTGTTCCATTTGTCACCATGATTCTTTATTGTTTTTCCTGTAAGTACACAGAACAATGCGATTCTGTAATTTAAGACATAACAGTCCAAACATAACTTATAAGTTAACTTACTGCAAAGCTTCACATTCATACGATGTTTAATTGTTTCTTATAATGATTTTCCATAAAATTTACTACGCATGTCTGAAAATGAAAGTTAGTTCGACAAAAATAACCGCAAATCGTAAAAAAGGATAAATTGGTACGAGAAAATACATCGATTGCATAGGGAAAAGTACTCTTCAAATGCATTTACATGCCGCAGACCTCTACTAGCCCCTTCTTGAAAATTCTAAACTATTGAAAATTCATCTTGTATAAAATTTGTATAATCAAGTCATACGATGATGTCATACTTAATAGCGAAATTACTTTTCGAAAGCCACACTTGTCTTGAATTTATGAACTTTCATTTGGTACAGCTTTTATTCGGATTAGCATATCTAAAGCAGGAGTGGTAACAAAGAAGGCACAATCGCGTGATTCTGGGAAAGGACAGATAGGGCCCCGACAGAAATATCATGAAAGTGTTATATCCAGTCTATTGGCAGCATAACCCACCAAGATTTATTCTATTTCGTGATACTGAATTTTACGACTTTTGTCCGGCTAAATTCCATTTTCAGACCACTGTGGAACGTGCTCCTTCGATACGATTCATTACGAATGTCGTAAGAAAATCTTCAGCGAAACTCGAACATTCACACACAAGCTCAATCAAACTATCCTCGATAAAATGTCTTAGAACAGCACAGCGTTCACAACTACAATAATATTAAAATTTATGAATATTCACCATTGTGTGTGAGAAGTGTAGAAGTTGTTAAGCAAAATAACATACAAATGTCCAGGTCTTCGTATTGCAGCCCTAATTAAATATTGCATGTCCTTATTGGACATGTGTGGTGATAATTATGACTGCTTGATTGCTAAAATTAACAGTGAGGGGAAAATCATATATATTTGTGTTGTGTATTTGTCACCGGGATCTAATATTGAATTGTATAATGGTTTATTTACTCGCCTTGGAAATTAATTGTCCTCAAGGTTGTCCTGTGCTCCTGATTGGTGATTTCAACTTATCGGAAATACACGATACGGGATTTTATTTTTAAACAAGCTCGTCTAAATGTAAGAATTTAAATGAATTTATGTCTTATTATAATTTGCAATCGTTAAATAATGTGACGAACGAAAATAATCGTACATTAGATCTGGTTCTGTCTAACATAATGAATATAGAAGTCAGTAGGGAATATTTTCCACTAATTCCGAACATGTACACCATCCATCCTTAGTAATAAACGTGAGGCAGAACGGGACCGCGAAGATTAAAAAGGAAGCTAATATATCAGGATATAATTTTAGGAAAGCTAATTTCGTAGGGTTGTGTCTTGAATTCTCATCTATTGACTGGAACTGCCTAAAGAAATATGAAAACGCCAATGACCTAATTGATAATCTCTATTATATTATTTATAGTGTATTTGACAAGTGCGTGCCACTTAAAAACAACTCAAGAACAGCTTATCCGTGCTGGTTTACAAATGGAATTATCAAAAAAATCAAAACTAAAGCAAGGTATCATAAAAAAATGCAAATGTAATAAAGAAGTAAATTATCTCAATAAATTCAATGAATTGCGTACGAAAATAAAGAAAGACATTAAGCTGGCGTACAAAGCGTTCATACAAGATTCTGAAAATAACATTAATAACAATACCAATGAATTGTGGAACTTTATTTAAAAAATAAGAATAAGCATCTTCTTGGGGGAAATTAAATTATGAGGGACGCTTAATTTATCATAATGATGAAATAGCCAATGCTTTTGCACAGTATTTCTCGTCAGTATATGTGCCAGATACAGGTGTCACTGACAATCCTACGAACAATTTATTAACCTAGGTAACTAACAAACTAGAGCCACTTACCATTGAGGAAATCACTCAATCTGAAGTAGAAATGGGAATCAAAAAATTAAAGCCCAGAAGTGCTTTTGGCCCTGATGGAATACCTCTCTATATCATAAAGGGTTGTATAGATGCGTTTGCATATCCGCTAAGGATTGCATTCAATCTCGCTTTAAAAACATGCGTTTTTCCGGATAAATGGAAATCATCTATAGTTTGCCCAATACCAAAAACCAATGATAAACACGAAATAAATAACTACCGGCCTATATCAATTTTACCTACTTTTGCGAAGATATTTGAACAAATCCTATACCGACGGATAATTGACCACATCCAACCCGTAATCTCACCATATCAACATGGCTTTATCCCACACAGATCAACAACAAACCTTGCACTTATCACAGTCTTTATAGCAAATTCGTTAGATGTGGGATGTCAGGTTGATGTAATATATATAGATTTTGAAAAGGCATTTGACAGAGTCAATCACAAGGTACTATTACATAAGCTAGGCGAATATAATTTCTCTTCTCCCTTGACCAAGTTCTTTTCATCATATTTAAATAATCGAAAACAAACTGTTATCTACAAAGAATATAAATAATCTGATTATATTGCATATTCTGGAATTCCCCAGGGCTCTAAGCTAGGTCCGTTATTGCACCTTTTATTCATTAACGATCTCCCTGATCATATATTATTAAGTAACAAATTGCTTTTTGCTGATGACCTCAAAATATACGGTAAGATAAAGACATCCATCTCGATTTACAACGTGACATGGAAAATATTGCTAATTGGTGTTCTTTTAACAAACTTAATGTAAACATAAACAAATGTAACATTTTATCGTTTACCAGAAACAAAATTCAAATAGAGTTTGATTACTTAATGAATCAGATCTTACTAAATAGAATAAATTCAGTCAAAGATCTTGGAGTTATATTTGATACGAAACTGACATTTAATAACCATATAGAGAACATAGTTAATGAATCTCTCAAGATGTTAGGGCTCATAATTAGAACTGGAAAGGAATTTAACAATAGTACTACACTAACAAAAATGTATTATGTCTATGTCCGATCAAAACTGGAATATGCTGCTGTGATCTCGAACGTATCACAACAGCAATACAGACACCAACTGGAAAAGGTCCAATCTAAATTTATCAAATACTTGACGTACAAGACAACTGGAATCTATCCATATTATGAAAATTATCTAACATTAAGAGACAACTTCTGTATCCCTACACTTGAACAAAGGCGAAATATGACAGATTGATTTTTCTCCATAAAATAGAACAAAACGAATTTAATTGTACGGATCTCATATCAACATTAAATTTTCATGTCCCAACACTTAAAACTCGTGCTAATAACTCTGGTCTGTTTTATTGCAAAAAAGTTAGAACCAACGTATTATTGAAATCACCAATTTGGAGAATGTGTTCTACTTATAACAAAATATGTATCAAACACAAAGAAATTGACATCTGTAATGTGAACTCTATGTTTAAGAAAACTATTGTAAATGTATTATGTAATACACTGACACTACAATTGGGCTTATGCCTGTTGTGTTGATGGCAAATAAATAAATAAATAGTACAGGCAATTGTACTTTTAATTGCTTGTGTTAGCCCAATTTCATTTGATCTTAAGCCTCTCTCTGTCAAATGGATAACTTGCCTGACCGATCACTCAATCGGGAAAAATATAGGAAGGTCGTAGTCAACCTTGTTTCGACTGGTGCGTCTAGAAGCAAATCTCAGAACGAACAAGCGACCCATTAAGATGTTTATGCAAAGGCTGATCCACGCCAATGTAAGTAATTTTAAGGTAATTTGGGACTGTGTATGTGGGTTGTTTAATTTTCAATCAGCGAAACTACGTAGTTTTACATGTCTGAAACGTGTAGTGATTACAATATCTCTTCTCTACACTCTGGTAGTACTGGTCCCTCTTTCTGATGTCCATATTTTCGCAGCTCTTTATTTTCACTTTTGAAATAACCATTTCTTACAACCTTACTCTCATGACAATACAGCAGAACAGCAAAATGGGACTCCATTTACAAAACTACGGACAAGATGCACAGATACAAAGTCTCAACTCGATAACTCATCATTTTCTCTTTTATAAAAGTATTTACGATACTTACAGTCTGCCTAAAAATATTTTTTTAAAACGTAGAAGGACCGCATTCATAAGCCACAGGTTTCTAAAAGTCATCAAAGGCCTTCAATCCAAAATTTGATTTCAGGGCCATTTTAGATTTCGGCAAACTAGCAAATTCAGAACTTAAAGCAAAATATCTTTTGTCGAGTCCGTTCAAACTACTCGACCCACTTTGTCATTTGAAATGTTCAAGTTTATCCACGTCCCCCTATTTGGGAATCTGGGGTGGAAATTTTGTAGCTCAAAATTCAAGCCCCTTAAAATAATGATGGACGGGTATTTTTCGTTTTCTCATATTCACAGTCGTTTCGAAGATACATGGGATGGCAAAGGACTTTTTGGACACCTTGTATATATACGTACATACAATAATAATAATGGCCTATTGCAACCTTTTGATTATGATTTGTGATTTTTAACATACATATGTGATCTATAATGTTACGAATGCTTATGCAATGTTGAGTAACCGTGGTTTCAGCTAAGAGTTCGTCGTATATTTCCTCACCTGTTATTTCCGACTCGGCACTTTTAATTAAAACGGAAAGGAATAGAGCTTTGGGTAGTGTTTCTTTTTCATCGAAAGTCAGTGAGACAGTGAATCAACCTACTATGCAAAAATAACCACTGCCCAAAGCGGAAGTGCTTGTAATTTCAAAGTAATGATTTCATAACTTGGTTTATTATGGAGTGTGTGAAATTTAGAACTTTTGAATACCACTACGTAAAAATTACTGGCGTTGTTACTGATTGTTATGTGATACTACCTTGAATGCCGAGATGGTATCAAATAAATCAGCCTCAGTGCGACTTCTTTGCATATCCTTTCTCTTATTAAGCTATTATAAAAATACAAAAGCAGAGGACAAACTTTGCTCTCTGAATAAGTGTCTGCTTATGAAGGTTCGTCTTCTAACTCAAATAATCCAACGGAAAATATGTCATCCATCTTCCATCAGTTCCTTAAGGTTTGTGATCATCTCATCACCATTTCATTTTGTCTGCAGTCGATAACGATTTCAAGTTGATTATAACTTTCATAAGTAGCTGCCTACGATGTTCTCACTAGCGTACATTAGGTTTTCCTGACTTGAATTCTTTTCAAAAAGATACAGCTGTTCAGAAATCTTTGAATCAAGAATTCATATCAATATGCATTTCATTACGTCTTACAAATATAAACTTATGGAAACATAAGGTTCACCATTGCATTTCTCGTAAAATTCTAGTCCAATTTGATATTTTACATTCCTATTTAAAAATGTCGAACGAGATACAAATTGACTGACTTCAAGATGGCCACCATGATAAACATACCCTCAAATAGATATCTACTTCCTTCCGGTGTCGGTTAATGTGTTTTTGTTTTTCATCCCTTTACCCATTTTACAAATAAAATGAAATTTTCAAACTAGAACACATCGTTATGGCTTATTCTGATCAATCAGGTTTTTGGTCACTCTGGCCGTCTTTATGGACGGAAGCACTAAATTTTGCTTACGCTCGTTTGTTGATATTCCACACTTCTCTACCAAGTTTGGTCAAGAAACTAGGTTCCGACATCGATAGGCTTACTTGTAAGAGAAAAAAAGTATGAAATACTGGTACAGAAATTTCTTGAAAAATTGCGAGGCACATGGGTGAAATATTTATTTTAAAATTCATTCACTGTCTGCGTTTCCATTTGAGTTATTTCTCTGAAAAATTAGCAGCTATAAGCAATGAACAGGGGTGAGCGTTTTCACCAGAACATTTTGCAGATGAGAAAACATTATAAAGGGAAACAGGACCCCTCCATGTTGAGAGGTTACTGTTAGTTCCTTTTCAAAGAGAACTCCACGACATAGAAACGGGAAAATGTTTCGAAATTGTCTTTGCTGTTAATCATTTTTCTTAATCAAACTTATAAGTGAACATGCAGAGTGTTCTGGGGATAAACTGACAAACTTATCATAGTGTTCAGGATCTCAATAAAAAAAAAAATGTTTTTCTGTGACTTTGGTCGGAAACGCTTAATTACGGAGAGAGAGCTAATTAAAATTTATTACTGGAATTGGTCATTCCTCTTATCCTTTTATTATCCCTATCCCCGTAATTAAGCGTTTTCGATTAAAGTTGCAGATATTTTCTTGTATTAAGGTTCTGAACACACATGCGAGGTTTGTCGGCTTTTCCTGGAACACCCTGTATATGAATACGTAATAACGATATACACATAAGTTTGCAAATGATGTGTTGGCAATGTTTAGTATGACATACATGTATTTCTTTCATTGAAACTTAGAATTTATCTTCGTAAACACCTTTTATTTTATATCTCAAATTGCATTTACTCCTGTCAACAGTTAATCTTCATCATCATAGTAGAAAATCTGAGGATGATACACAAAAACTGATTGCATTTTCATTTTCAGGACGTGTGATTAAGTAAAGTTTGCATTGTTTTATCTCTACACATTTTTGAAAGTTGAAATTTATAGATATGGTTTATCAATGCTAAAAAAAATATTACTGAAACTACAGAGGTTGTTCAGTCTACATTTGGCCAATTTCGACTTACCTAAAAATTTAGAAGAATCCTTGGCGCCAGGTCCGTAAGTGCTCGATGTGTTTTCCTTGGTTCCTAACAATAATTTCCACTGTAATGGGCTTCTCTGAAGAACTGGGAGGGGAATCTAGTCCCATTCCCTTTGCACAGCTTTCCGAAGTCCTTCCACAGTTATCACACGCCGTTTTTCCAAAGCCCGCTTCAGTAATTCAAATCCACAATAGTCCATAGGACTTGCATCTGGAGATTTAACAGGTACCTCATTGAAAGGTATCACCTGTATACCACTTGCCTCCTCCATCTCCCTGTAAAATGCGACGGACGATCGTGAGGTATGTGATGAGGCCTTGTCCATGTGAATGCGCGCCAGATTGGCGTCTTTCCGTACATTGTTGAAATCTCATGCTCGTAGATCGCCCGCATGATCTTCTCCTGAAAATACTGCGAATTTATTTTGCAGTTCTTCGCCACCCTAGGAATCTTCAGTTTACCTCGTTAACAGTAGCCAGTAACGACCATGAAACTTTGTCTTGGTACATGATGGCTCTCAGTTTGCCGCAGTCGGAAAGGTAAATCCATGCTTCATCGAGCGTTACGACATACATCCACCTTTGTTTTGCCATATGCCGTTCGTACAGCTTCCGGGCATTACACTTTCGTTCCTTTTGGTGGGCATCCGTGAGAAGATGGCCGCGAGCTTTCATGACTTTTTCCAGCTTGAGTGATGGTGTAATGTCCGGCTCACAGTCCCCAAAGACACATCAAGACGATTAGCCATACACCTCTGTGTTGGCGGATTTTCTTGCATTGCCATTTTGCGAAGTTTCCTCTGCATGGTGGAGATGGCCTTGGTGCATTCTCGCTTCCTAGGCAACTTCGTGGGTGATCCAAATGGTGGAGCTTCGTTGCCCTTGTACCTTTTAATAAAATTTTTATTCCACTTAAACTGATGTTGCAACCATTCTTCTTGCACTGTTTTCTAATGACGGAAACACTAAAGTGGGCGTCATAAAGAGCTGCAACATAGCTTTCCCAAAACCGGCTTAGTTTGGACGGCATTTTAGTCACAGAGCGGAAACCCACACACTTGGAAACAAATTTAACAAAACACTCACAACAATGGTTCTGTTTTGTGCGTTATTGTCGTCCGCGCCTTAAAACAACTCCGTTCCCAGGAAGCCACTGCACAACACTGCAGGACGCCACGAGCCAGGTCGGGTGAGTCCATTCTGCCCGAGATGGGGAAGGAACGAAATGGGCCAAACGTAGGATGAACAATCTCTGTATATGTAAAAATGCGATTCTACAGAAGAAGCTGTACATCATATAATCAACCTTAGATAAATTTTACATTACCGTGAATCAAACATCTAAGGGTATTTCCAAAATCATCTCCAAGAAGATATGACACCAAGGATTTGTCAAGTAATCAAGGATGATTAACGACATTTTTTTTTTTTTTTTTTTGATTGCTCAGACGCGCCTCTTCGGTTTCGGCACCTGATGATTAACGACAGGGAGTAATTATGAAATTATATTTTGTGTGCTCTTCCACCAGGAACCGGACTCGAGACTATGTACACCACAGGCGCACGCGCTCACCACTAGACCAGCAAAGAGTGTGCATATATATATATATATATATATATATATATATATATATATATATATATATTCTATAGACCTTAGTGCAAGTTAGTTGTAAACCTGGGGACCCGCAAAATGTTAACAATCGGGTCCCACACCACCTAAGACCGGCCCTGGGTAAAGGGATACATGAATAGACTACAAGGAAACTTGCCTTCATGCCTTTGTAATTTGTTCTTGCGAAGATCAGCCAACAAGAAAATCTACCGCACAAACCCATTCACTATTGAAGATTTAGAGGACCATATCAATGCTGTGATAGGATGTATTCTGAAGGATGTTTTCAAAATTTATTTTATGATTGTGTTTGGTTTACAATGTAGAGACCTGCGTAGAAGTTGATTGTGAGGTCAGATTTTCATAATATGGGAACGGTCACACCTTTATGACGCCCTATTCCTTTTGGTAAATTAAGCAAGTACTCTATATAGTATATTAGAATTCTTTCGTGCGGGCAAGAAGAAACGAGATATGTTCTTAATTAAAGCTACAGAATTGATTATTCACGGCGCTTTTCTGTGACATTAAGTTGCATTATACTTTCCTGCGGTAAGTAATCGTCAAATCATTGTATTTATTACCTGAGTACGAACTTGGTATCTCCGTACGACGTTTAAACAAGCTGTTGCTGTTCATCATAGGTTCCACTGAAGTATTTTTTTGCTGAATAAAATAAATTGTAAATGCTATTATCATTTTCTCTCAGAAAGAGAATATTAAATTATAGGAATGATTTGTAATGATCTGTATTTTTTCATTTCTTCTCCTTTCTTATTACTTATCATAATCTGCGTATTTTGTGACTTATCTCCATTCTATCAACTTGCTTTAGATCCACGTGAATGATATATATCATTGTAATTGATGTTTACTCAAGGCCAGTAGGCTTAACATTCACCAGAAAAGTAGTCCTTGATTACAAAGTAAATATGATTTGTCTTATATCTTTGGCATAAGCATGTCTGCGTGATCATCGAAGACTAGGCTGTTCGATTCAAGTAAATGTTACTACACTTTGTACGTTATTAATGTGGTTTGTTATTATTATGCACAAAAAGACATTCATCCAATCTTGTATAATTACGTAGTTTCCTATCCGTCATTTTCAATACATGAACATAATCATGGGATGTTGAGCCAAATATTTCATTTCACACGCATCTTTTGCCATTTTCCTGATAACTGCCACCTACCTACCCTACAAGAGCCTCAATATGGATTAATACTTTAAGGTAATATCCGTAAGAGCGAATATTTGATTTAATTGGAAATACAACATCGAAGAATGTGCGTATATGTTATTATATTCGTATATTGTGATTCAAATAATGTTATTTGAAAGGAATTATTGTTTTCTCTATTAACCTAACTAGCTGAAACGCCCGTTCATTGCACGGCGAGAATAGATTTATGGGAAATACTTGAATTCCCTTCCCCTTAAAATATTTAACTCAATAAAAGTGTACTGATAAAAATACAGAAGATACTATACTTTTGACATATATATTGACATACTCTACCCCCACAGAATACCCCTTTAATCAAATCGATACGAATAAGAAACTGAGCTTGAAGTGGATACAAACTCTCTTCTAAAAGTAGTTTCAAACGAGTTAGACATTCTCCCGATCCGTAAACTATGAATTCGACACAATCTGTCATTTTTTGACATTTTATTATTTTTTTATTTATTCTCTTCCTCTTGCAAACTCCCACATCTTGAGATATCTGATTCTTAATGTATTTTCTTTTATTTAAAATTTGATCATAATTCGTTTATCATGTTTGGTAAACATTGGTCCAGACGTTTCGGAGTTACGCTGGAATATATCTTCATACACACATCCAAATATATGTAGATGTGCGAGCAACGTCTTTGGCTTTCTCTCTGTATATTTTCAATCCAGCTGACATGCTCGTTAATGCCTAAACTTGGAATTAAATATCATCGTGATTGTAACCTAATAGCTTCACGAACCAAAACTATGTACTCGACACTAACCTCAGTCATTTGAGACATTTTATTTTTCATTCTTACTCACTCTCATGACGGTGGGAACTGAACTTCGACTATCGGGAGTGTAATTATTAACTGGAGCTACATCGATAATATTATGGATTCAACATTAAAATCGGTTGTTTTCGATTATTTTTATATGGCAACCCCTTCGTACCACCCTAGGAGTGCTAATGCGGTTTAAACTTAGACTTAAATCGTATAGGGAGTTTCACCAATTAGTTTAAGGACCCAGAAAATTATGGATTTGATATTAAAATCGGCCCTTTTATATTTTTTTCGTGTCACCATTCCCCCCCCCCCCCCACAGATACTACCGAGGGCTAAACTTGGATTTAAACGGCATTGGGAATGTCGCCATTCATCTCAGCGACCCTGAAAACTATGGATTCTATATTAATATCGGTTGTTTCCTATCAATTTATATGTTATCCTTTCCACACCCCTTCCACATTCTTACCCCTACTGGAGGCTAAACTTGAATTTAAAAGTCATCGGAACTGTTTTCAATCAACTTAGTGACCACGAAAACCACAGATTCGACACTAATATCTTCTTTCATTATTTTTATGTCTGCGAATTCCACTCCTTCTAGGACTGCTAAGGAGATTATGCATCCACTGATGGATGAACTTGGACGTCATTTTCTTCAAGACTGTTATTTACTTAGCGAAAACTAATGATTCGACACTAATATCGCTTGTTTTCGATATTTTTACATGTCATCATTTCACCCTCTCCAACCCGTGTGCTAATGGGAGCTGAACTTGAACCTAAATGGAATCGAAAGTGTCACTATTTATCTAAGTGACCCCGAAAAACTATCTATTTGACACTAATATCGATCGGATTCGGTCATTTTTATATATCTTTCCTTCCCTTCCTCCTAGGAATAGTAGGACGTCTTACCCCAGTGAGGACCAAAATCGTCACCGATCAACTTAGTGACCCCGAAAACTATGGATTCGACTCTAATATCGGTTATTTTCCATTATTGTTTTGTCACCTTTCCCCCCACCCTTAGGAGTTGAGTTGATTTTGAGTTTAATGTCCCTTTCAGCAGCGAGACTATATGAGACGGGACGTACTTACTAATTATGAGAAGCTCCCTCGTGGCTAAGTGGTTAGCGTATGCGCCTTTGGCGTGGGGACCCGGGTTCGATTCCCGGCGGGAGCTCATGTGGTTTGGATTCCACGTTAATCAGTAGGTCCAGTCTCACATAACCTCGCTGCTCAACGGGACGTTAAACTCAAAATCCATTCCAAATCCGAATCACATGAGCTCCCGCCAGGCCCACCCTTAGAAGTACTAATGGGAGCTGCATTTGAATTTAAATGGCATCGGAACTGGCACTGTTCATCTCAATGACTCCGAAAACTAAGGATTCGACACTAATAGCAGCTTTTCCGATCATTCTTATATGTAGATTCTCCCCCTAGGTGTGCAAAGGGTTCTTACTGTTACTGGAGGGCTAAATTTCCGCTTAAAAAACATCAGAATTTTCACTAATAAGCTCATAGACCCCGAAATCTATGGATTTGACACTAAAATATCCCCTTCCACTTCCCCTAGATGTGCAAAAGGAATCTTACCCCGACGTACTCTTTCCCAGGCTGTAAATAACATGTGTACCAAGGTTAGTTAAAATTGCTCCAGGCGTTCCAGATTTATTGTGAAATACAAACATACATACAACACACATACGTACATACATCAACTTTTATGTATATAAACATAATGGGAAGTATGCAGAGTCATTTTCACATATGATTAGCGTCATACTAAAGGCCTGACTACTGCAGTATGGAACTAATCCCGCGTCAGAACGACTCTGCATAAGGCCCATTACATTTAACCTTGCTTTACGATCCACTAAAGTGATGAGGACTAGGATCTACTCTTTATGTACGTTACAATCACGCACAGACTTTAATTCCATGGGCTTACATGTTAGGAGATAGGCTAACAAACATGAAAAATTATGTAGCATAGAACTTTCTTCATTACACTAGCTTGCTTTCAACAGTCAGAACTCGAGTGAGAAGATTATAAATGAATAACTACTTTGTGAGTAAGTAGAATTGTAAATACACCAAGCTAACTTATAACGAGTTTATGGTACTATTACTTTTCTTATGGTAAACACAACATCGATCATTAGAAACATGTAGACATATGTTAAAATTATCAATGTTCTTTTTTCACTTCTCTATTTTGAAAGAGTACCTCAAACCCTCAATATACACATCAAAAGTATTGTTTGATTGATAAGTTTAGTGTCTTCGTTTAACACCGAAGCCATGTGGGACGCTGATCTACAGTTTAAGGTGAAATCCGAACCACAATAATATTTTCAAGGTTTTATCAACGGACCCCAAGAAAAGCAGTCGTACGCTAGCCACTAGACCAGCCGGGAGAGCAACATTATGCCTTGGATCTCAATAGAGATAAAAAAAAAAACTTTAAAAAGAGCTTAAACAGGTAGTCGTAAAATGTCAGTTTGAGTTTCATTGACGCGATCGTGGCGAAACTTTTACCATAATCAGAATTTATAAGAGTCTTGTTTCCTATACATATATTTATATATACATATACGTGAGGCAAATTTTGTTAATTACAAAACAATTCTTCGGAAACTTTGTCCAAGGATGTTTGCAATAGACCATTTGAACTATGCAAGATGGCTACCAATTTTTGTAAAAACACCGAATGAGCTAGAAAGTCCACATCCAAATATTCCAGATGAATTCATGGAAGTTTGTAAGTCAAAATACAAGCAGAAAATTTTCTGCTCTCTCTGATAACCAACCACATGAACAAAATAACAAAGAAATAAAGGGAGTAGCAGGTACAGTAGATGTTCTTGAATCTCCATTTGTACTTTTGAAATGGATGGTTGCTGGACCAACGGTAAACTACACACTAAAACAAATTGAAGGCCTGTACTAACAGGATGAATATGCAAATGAACTGGATGACTGGTACAGAGAGAACACAAACTCTTTTTTTTTTTTAAAAAAAAAAAAGTTCCAGAAGGATGTAAGTGATTCTATTAATTCATTTGATTAGCGTAGCAATCCTTTTGAAGAAAATGCACTATCTACAGCTGTGAGAAAATCAGATGTTCAGAAGGAGCAGAGAAGTCAATTCGGGAGGCCAAAGTAAAATATATAACTTCTTACGATATGGATGCAAAGGAAAGGCTTATTGAAGAGAAGTTACCTGTGCTTTCTGTAATAAAAAATGCAAGTTAGCCTTGTTTAAAGTGAAAGGTGGAAGAACCAAATCAGCGAAAGCGCTTCAAGTGAAGGACATACGAAAAGATGTAAATGTATTTTGCAAACTGTATATAGCTTCTCAAGGACGGGATGATGGTATTGCTACATTACTTGCACATGAACACCAGTTCTACCCACCATCAATTAGTGAATTTGGAAAGCTTCGTAAACCGTCCAAGAAATCTGACATTTTGAATTACATCAATCTGGACTTGTTGAAAGTAATCGTAATACCTTGACAGATTGTACAGCTTGTGTTTCACACGGAACAACCTTTGTACACTGGTTGCATTCTAGTACATGGAGGATATTTGAAGGATTCATAGACAAGGTTTTTCTTCGAGCAGTAAAAGATCGACTTCTGAATTTTGAAAGACTTGATGTTTAATTTCGATCGATACTTGAAAGATCAAAAAGAGTAGTTGGCAGAAAATGCTTGTGAAGCCTACAACACACTTTCCAAAGATGTACAAGAAATTTCTCGTCGATGATGACAACAAAACGCAGCTTTTCATCTTCTTGCCAAAGCAATTTCTAAATTTGAAATAGTACAAAAAATACTAGTAAGAAGTGCTGATGAGCGAGTTGCTTGCTGCGCTAGAACATTCAACAGTGAAAGTGTTGCCCCATGCTATCAAGAGGAGGCTGATAGTAGATTTCTGTTGCATGTGAAAAACTGTGTTCAGTTAGGTTACAAGAATATCGTTTTTGTTATACTTGACTCCGATGTAGTAGTTATTGCTGCCGCTGTTCTTTTGCAGCTAAAGTCATAAGGCTTGCAGGATCTCTGGTTTGAGTTTGGCAGTGCAAGGGCAAGAAAATTTTCTCACTGAGCGTTTTCTTGGAAAATCTTTCAGATGACATACGTAATGCATTGTCATTTTCCATGCATTTACAGGGTGTGACACTGTGTCAGCATTTTATGGAATTGGAAAGACCAGGCTTGGAATGTTAGGCTGAAAATGATAGATATCACCCCAGTCTTCAATAACTTGTCAAATTCTATGGAAATACAGAATGAAGATTTCTAAATAATTGAATGGTTTACTATACTTATGTATAACACCACAAGCACGACCAAAAGTCTAAATGAATACCGCAAAATTTTGTTCACCAAAGGAAACAGATCAATCGAAAATATTCCACCCAACAGCGTTAAAACTACATGCGAAGCGTGCGACTTTGCAGGCAATTATTTAAGTGTCTTCAACGCGAAATGGAAATCCCAGTATTTACTTCCTTTGGAAGGAAAAAGGAGTTCCCCTAGTGGATACGAACCACTCTGGACAATGATCCCAGAGATTTTGAAAGCATGTTCTGAACTGATCTGCTGTCACTGCAAAAACAATAAGTATAGAAAATATAGGTGCGAGAGAAACAACCGCCCTTGCACTTCACTGTGTGATTGCGATGGACAGTGCACTGAATAAACGCATATACACTTGAACAGTTCGGTTTCCTTTTGAAATGTTTCTACAGCCGGCAGTGAAAACTGTAAATGTTACTATTAGTGAAAAATTTCTTTTGGGGGGGGGGAGGATAAAATATTATTTTTAGATTATTAACAGCATATCCTGATGGAAATAGCGTCAATAACCTTTCTCCAGAGTGTAAAGTGATTAGTTCGTTCTTTTTTGGGTTTGTTTTTAAATGTTTTAATTTTTTTTAATTATCCAAATATATTTAGTGATAAAATATCGGCATAATAAAAGTTAAAAAGAAAAGTAGTGCATGCCGTAAGATAAATACTTCTCTGAAACGAATGCTATTAGTGAATCTAAGAAAATTTGAAATCTCTGAAGCAGAGATAAGTAAGCAAGACTATTTTCTTTCATATTTTAAGTTACAATAAATCTGTTCTCTTAACTTTGTAACAGTAAAGGTTAATTTTTTTAAAATTGTCTAATTACTGTCATTAATTTTAATTTTGTCTATTATTTTTCAGCGGTTGTTGAATTTTCGCATATCTTACTGTACTCGGTTGTCACTTGTATAATTTTATTTGTACTCCTTTTGCTATTGTAATCTTTATTATTTTCAATCTTAATCTTAATTTTCATATAGTGCAGACATTCCAGGGCTAGACAAATATGACGTCGATCTGCGTTACAATTTAAGGTCTGTTAGGAAAGTGCTTGTACTTCGTTAATTAGCGTTTATTTAAATGTTAAATTTTATGAATTGATTTGGTTATACATTCACAATGTCTCATATTAATTTAATAATATAAAGATATTTCTGCTAGTTAACGTCTGATGAAGATAACGTTAAATTATAGAAGCTGTTACGGTTTATTTTAATTTAATAAATTTTAATTACAACCTATAAATAGAGAACAGTAAATTGCATTTTTTTTTTTTTTTTGCATTTTTTCTTTGTTTTTGCAAAATAAGTTACATTCTAGAAAAATCTGTGAAAGCATCAACATCAACAAAAATACTTTAAAAACTATTTTTCTCAATTGTGGCGTTGACGAACATGGCGCTGAGAAATAAATGTTGCTCCACCCCATCCTAAACTAGCGGGAGTGCTAATATAAACGCAATATCAGTTATTCCCTGATTGAGTAGAATTTGAGCCCCTAACTAGGCTTGTAAACCTCTCTGGGGACTTTTCTCCTTTCCCTTAGAGCGGAGGAAGGCGAAATTTTGCAAATTCCGAAACCCCCCCCCCCCTTTTGGGGCATTCCTGGGGATAAAATTATACAAGACGTTAGCTAGTTCCTTCACAAAAAAATAAGGTCACTATCATCCTTATAACTAGATGGGTAGTTGTGTTGTCCGGAGTGGCGTAGCGTAATCCCACAAGTAAGATAGGACAATCCCCACTGCTTAGAGTTTAAACCAGGCACATATAAGGATTCAAATAGCTCCCTTCAAGATTTAGAAGAAACGTTTCATGGTACCTTTCGTAAAAAGAAAAAAAAATCAAATTTGGTCGAATATGTCATAAGTTTTTCTGAGGATTTCCAATCGTCTCAATTGCTTAGAGTTCAAGTAAGAAAATAATTAAGGAGTGCATTTTCATTACTTTTATATAGAGATGCAAGGGCTCGGAAAAAAACCGGCTTTTTTGGAAAAAAACTCGGTTTTTTCTGCTTTGCTTTTTTGCTTCGGAAATTTTGGGCTTTTTTCAAAATACTGCTTTAAATTGATAAAACAGACTTTGTATCGCTTCTCTATAACACAAAAAGTCATTTAATTAGTGGTTGATGCTGATAATAATATAAAACATCGAAAATAAACTATGAATTTCGAAAAAATATTTCAAACAATTTTTCTTCAACATATTTACATTATGAATTCCACAGGATTAACCAATGTATATAATAAGAATTTTTAACCTCCTATATACAAAAGTAAGCAGAGTTGGCAAGAACCGTGGTTGTTTTTGAAAATGCCAAAAACCCGTTTTTTGGGGGATGTTTAAACCAGGCTTTTTTGGTTTAAACCAGGCTTTTTGACTTAGATTTTTTGCTTTATGTATTTATATTACATATTCACAGAAATAGCCTAAGTTTGTTTCGCCTTGATGTTATTATGCAACAGCGGGGTTATGCCGGAAGAACTCCCATAAGCTTAAAGAAGTGCGGTCAGTAAATTTCTTAAGTTGAGAATCTCCCGCCCTAGCCATTGGGAAAATCCCGTCATTATTTGAAATGTAAGACAATAACGGGAAAATCCTGTTATTGCTTTGCATGTAAAATTTAAAGGTCAACGTACCATAATCAGTACGCTAAAACTGAGGTATTAAATTACAAATTTAGTACCGGTACGTAGATATCATTGAAAGTCCAATTCAAGCTAATGTTGGAAGCTACGTAGGCAATCGATAAATTTTGCCAATTTCTATCAATATATTTAAGCAATATTGGCTTCTTTATAAAACAGCACGCATTTAGGCATGTAGAAATATACAATTTGGTTTGTTTCGTATATTTAGGCTTAACATCCTTACGAAATACCGAGGTTATCAAGGAGAAGACTTTCGCTTAAACTGACATCCGAACCGCTACTTGGGTTACGCATGAAAGAAGGATTGTGGTTCGACCGAGAATTGAACATGGGACACCTTGATTAAAAGGTGAAAGGGAAATAAAACTATTGCAGGTAGTTTGATATCTGGAAACGTTACCATGAAGTTCACACGATTCGCATTTTTAATCTTTTTATTTTTGTGGTTTAAACCAGTTATTAAAAAAAAGTTGGTGTAAATCAGCCAACCCTAAAAGTAAACACTTCTTTTTAAAGAATACACAAATAACTAGCAAAATAGTATGTAGTATTTTTACTTCAAAATATTCCATACCCTCTTTTTGAAACAAAATAAAATTAAAATAAAACAAGAGAAATACTTAGATTTATATGATACACTTAAAGGCTGCACATCTAGAGCTTTTGGTTCTGTATATTCATGAAATTCTACAGTTAAGTTTTAGAGAACCACCATCACAGTTTACCCAATCCTCAAGTTTTCTGAATTTTTAACAAGAGGGATTCAACATATCATTACGGAACTCCCCCCCTACCCCCCCAAAAAAAAGACTACGGAATATATTTAAGTTAAGCTAAATACAACTGCACAACAAACAGGACTGAGTGATTAGCTTTTGCGCTTCTATCGGGAAGTCCGGGATTCAACCAGCATTCGACCATTCTGACAAAGCTTTTCTTCATTCCATCTGTGAATGTAGAAATATTGCGTGTACTGTGAGTTGGGCGACTTCCTTTTTTATTGTTTTTAAATCGTTATTATTACTAATTACCAGCAGTGACGGTTTTGCGAAGGTTAGGGGGGTGGTCTTTCGGACTGAAGCCCGTTCCCCAATGTTACGAAATGTCTGCAACAAACGAAATATCTATTATTTATGCCTTTACTCATAAACTTTAAGCTCCCGTCAAATAAAAATTACGAATGTTTAAAAAAACTAAACATTAGTAAGAAACCCTTCCCAAAATACTTTTCTAAATCCGCAACTGATTCTCAGTATAAAATGATTTTTAAAGTTGTATCCGGAAGATTATTGCTAAACATATAAACGAAACGAAATATTAGTTATGCCTGTACTCATTAACTTCAAACACTTCCCAAATAAAATTAGGACTTTTTAGGAAACGAAACAATCAGAAAAAACCCTCCTAAAGTACTTTTCTAAATCCGCTACTGATTATTTGTATAAATTGGTATTCAAGGTTGTGTCCGGAAAATTATTGCTAAATCACTTCACAGCTACAGTATAACAGAAATGTGGAATTACGGTTTGACGGATATACTGAAAAACGTACGCTTTGACGGATAAATAGAAAAACGGGCAAGTTTAACTTTTGCGCTAGAAGCTAGAGTACTAAAAGCTCTTAGAAATGAAACACGGATGACAAACTAGAGAAGAAAAAAGATGTCGATAACTCAAAAGTTAAAATAAAGTTAAATAGCCTCTAAAATTACCCTCAAATACTACATTCTTCATGTTAGCTTTAATTCGTAAAACATGTGCTCCATCCATCTTGATGGTGAATTTCAGAGCGAAATATCACATTCAGGTCATGGAATTTTTATCTAACTATAGAATATACTATAAGAAAGCTATTTAGATAGAAAAATCATGAAGTTGAAAAAAGCCAAAATTTCCAAAATTCTCGTTTTTTTCCCAAAAAAGCCGGCTTTTTATGTGAAAAAAACCATCGATTCAAAAAAGCCGGCTTTTTTGCATCTCTACTTTTATATAGTACATGTTCAGTGAACACTTATTTAAAATGCTCAGATTTTTATAGAATAATTTGTTGGAGATTACAGACTTACCCCTATAAGTTAATTGAAGGGGTTGCAATTGAAGACTCGCTGTAGAAAACAATGTAAGTGCCACCTTGTAATTGTTTCACTTATTTTATTTTTTAAAATACGTTTATGCCTTAGATTTTCATACCGATCCGTGACACCTGGAGAGAGACTGAGTACCGTCTTGATGTTTCCGAGGAACAAACGCAGTTATTTCACTTTTGGACAACAAACACTTTTGTCCTAATTATAGATCTCTGTCATATAATAAATGCCGGACTATTTGATATGTTCAATGGTGACTTAACCCGTAGGTTGTTCTGAGTTTATTTGACGCGATGAGTAGAGAGTGGTCTTGCCTTCAAATCCTGGTGATTTTTGGGTTATACCCTTGATGGTGGCAGTCAAAGTGCAATATTTTGAATGCAAACTTGGTCCAAGTTAAATTTCCTTTATTATTTTTGATATCAACCAAACTTTCTTTTTGTATTCTTTTCTACTCTATGCGATAGAATATTCTAAACAAATTATTGAATTGGACTACTTTTGTGCTCAAGGCGCCGTTTGTCCTGTTACTAAAAAGGAACTCATAAACGGAACTTTCAAAATGAGAGCAACTATCGAAAATAAGCCCTCTAAAGAGTGTAAACTCGAAACAAGCTACATGAAAAAATAACAGAACAAAATACATTAAAAATTAAAATAAGAGTTCATATAAAAGCTAAGAGTATAGATAAATATCATAAATTTTAAAATATTTAAAAACATGTTTTCTTTAGAAAAATCCAAGCTCGCATCAAGTAGCCTTTGTGATGGACAAAGACCGTGTGGGTTGTTTTCCCGGGGTTCTCCCGTTTCCTCCCATTTAAGTTACTGTACCATTATCATACATCTCATCAGTAAGTAGCCTAAATGAATAACGTGGAACGTTAAACTCAATATACAGATGGTGATCAGAAAAATGGAAACACCTGTAGTTGGCAACACGTCAGATGTATGGGTTGGCAGTGGTGTCGTGGCGCCCGCAACGCCGGACCGCTGGTGGTGGTGTGTTAGGTCGGTCTCCATACTACATCAGGTGCAGTGGAACAGCAGTGTCCAGTGGCTGCAGCAGACGGAGGTAGTGTAAAATGGGAGACCTCTCAGATTTTCAAAGAGGGCAAATTGTTGGAGCCTGGTTATGTGGAGTGAGTGTGACGGCAGTGGCTACTGTGTTAGGTGTGTCGCGTGGGACAGTGTCGAAGGTGATGACGGCCTACACAACACACGGGAAAACCACATCGGGAAAGCGGAACAGTGGGCGGAAGAAAATCATGAGTGACAGGTCACGCCGGGTATTAAAGCGCATTGTCACGCAGAACCGTCGTGCCACTGCGGAGCAAGTGACGGAGGAACTCAATCAGCACCTTCCCCACCCTGTTTCGATCTGCTAAGTTGCAATTTCATTCAGGTGTTTCCATTTTTCTGATCACCATCTGTATATAAACTTCATTACTGTATAGTGAGACCTAGAATAACGTCTAGGGAACTTATTTATATAACTTTAACTAAAACAATAAGTAGAAATACTACATATATACAGTGGCTCAAAAAAGTATTGGGCGGATAAGAGGTATGAGACAAAAGTAGGAATAGTAGAACAACTATGCTACGTGTGATCCTAAAACTTATGGAGGACATTCATGCACATATGTATGTGACTTACACACCCAGATAATCAGCATATATACCGTTGTTTTCCAACAGAACAGCAATATTGGAGGTCGGGCCGCATTCAACGACAAATAAGTATTGGGCGTGCAAACACCTTGGTTATGAAGACGCGCTCTCTGAGGTGGCTTCACCCTCGAAGACCCGTGTGTATTTCTACACAAAAGACTCTAGTTGTAGGAAAGTGAACAGCAGTAACATCGTGCCTTTCGTGAAGCACCAATGGGGACAAAAGCAAAGGAAACAACGGAGGAAGATAGGAAGATTGTAGTGGAGTTGTTTTGGAACGGAAAATCGTTTGTGGAAGTCAGCAAAACTATTCGAATACCAAGAACAACGGTTCATAATACTGTATACGAATATTGTATAAGAAAATATTTTATAAGAAAACAAAAAGAGTAGATACGAGTAGATACATGCAGCACGAAGCGGCCACCTGCCAAGGCTTTCAGTGACAGCAAAACGAAACATTGTGCATCAAGTGGCCAACAATCCGAATTAAGTGCGCCGAAGTTAGCAGCTAAAGTAGAACGTGATGTGGAAATGATTGTGTGCTGAAACCATCAGAAATGTGCTTCGTGATAGGGAATATATGGGGAGAACAACCCGTCGAAACCCCTACGTAAGAAAGACGAACAAGAAAAAGATATTGCCGTACCTGAAAAAGCAGAAAAATGAACTAATGAGTTCTGGAAAACAGTCATTTTTACCGATGAGAATGAATTTAATATCTTGAAGTCAGACGGACGTGTGATATTGTCGAGGGAGAAGAATGCAAAACTAGATGAGAAAAATCTTACAGCCTCTGTGAAACATGTAGGAGGTTCTGTTATGTTATGGGGTTTTACGAGTACAAATGGTGTGGGTGATTTATGCTTTATTGAAGAGACAATGGACCACAAGGCTTACATCAACATTCTAATGACACATCTTCCTCCAATTGTGGAAAAAATGTGTCTCCTTCCCCAATATGTCATCACACAAGATAACGACCCCAAGCATACAGCCCTTAATACATGGCTTTGATTATTATATAACACACCTCGTTGGATGGAAACACCACCATAATCATCCGATATCAACCCAATCGAAAATTTATTGCACTGCTTGGAATAAAGTATTCGCAAACATGGCATCTCTAACAAAAAGAACCTGAAAAGTACATTACTAGTAGAATGGGGTAAATCTTATCGTGAGACCACACACAGCTTGGTACGTTCGATACCAGAGAAGTTGTGTGCAGTTATCAAAAGTAACGAGGGACCTACCAAGTACTAAGAATGGTAATAATGTTTAAAAAATGGTAATCATTCTTGACTGCCCAATACTTTTTTGGTAGCAATTGTGATAAGTTAATTTAATTTTTTTTTAGTTTTGCTCTTTTGACACGGTTACTGCTTTGTTTCTCCTATCTTACCTGTTACATGGGATAATACATAAGCTGGAAGTATTGTGTATGTTCGTTTATTATTGCATTTTCCTTCCTTTTCACACCCTGACATATTAGGTCTACATATCTTGACAGACCAATACTTTTCTGAGTCACTAGATATCTAGTGACTCAGAAAAGTATTGGTCTGTCAAGATATGTAGACCTAATATGTCAGGGTGTGAAAAGGAAGGAAAATGCAATAATAAACGAACATTCACAATACTATATATATATATATATATATATATATATATATATATATATATATATATATATATATATATATATATATGAAGAGAGAGTAATCTCCCGCCGCGAGAGAAGCACTGTATACAGGATGCACGTCCTAACACATTAGCATTTTCTAACGTATTTTGAGATGTAGTGAATGTAACTTCTTCCTGAGCCTTCGACGCCCTAATAATGAACTATTCGACCGTCTGGGTTTACTATTGCTCCTATATATACTCGTACCAGTGGGTGAAGAAACAAATTCCCATGTTCAAGCATACCTTGTTAAAGTGTAAAAGAACAAGTTTTTAAAACATTGGAAGACGATTTGGTAGAGAAACTGCAAGTATTCAATGGTATATTATGGTACCAGTACTCTTTATGTGTATCATTATATTGAAAGTACGAGGAAAATGGGAATTCTCTAATAGAAGAATATTTTGGGGGGTGGAGTTGTTTTTTGAAAGGAAACAATTAATATATATTCATTAAATAATGATCCCGAAATTATTTGGCAAGATTCTTTTGTCGGAAAATTCGCTGTTACTATCCTAGAAATTGTTTCTAAAGGGAGAAGTTGCATGTCTGTGTACCCTAGATGAATATTCAATTTAGGATGACATCACCGTTTGGCGTATAAATACAGCGCCCAGACATATACCATAAATACTGCAAAACAAAAAACATAAACCAGGAATGGTTTCTAGGTGGCCTCTAAGGAATGGTTTCTAAACGAATCAGATCGGGGCTAAGCTGGTGGGCTCGCAGCGTACCGCGGGGAAGCGTTCATAGGGACCAGGTGCATCAACGACGGTGAGTATGTGCGTAAGCAGTGGTAGCGGAAATACACTATTATCCTCATGTTTAATATCCTGCCATGGGAGGGGATCGAGCGGGGCAATAGCCCCGGGCGCCGAAGGAACGCAAAATTCGGGAGAGAAAAGAAAAAAAGAGGCGAAGAATTACTTGGAACATATGTATGGGGGCGCCATACATATGTATACTAGCCCCGGGGGCTGATTTTCCACGGCACGGCACTGCTCATGTTACTAGATGCCTTGTCTGTCAGACACGTTTCTCCTTACAAATCGAAATGAAAGGAAATGAAATCTTTGAGTTTTACGTCCCGCGGTTATGCCGGTTAGGCTAAAGGAGACGATGATGATGAGTAATGAATGAAATGGTGGAATGAAGAAAGTGGGAGGAAACGGGAGGACCCCGAGAAAACCCACGCACACGGTGTTTCTCCACCACAAAGTCCACTTGGCGGGGGCTGGGATCGAACCCGGGACCCCAAGCACCAGAGGTGAACGCTCTACCACTGAGCCACCGCGGCCCCTCCTTACAAATCGAGACAACATACCTAGGTACATCCGTATACAAATTAAGTTCAACATGGTTTCTTTATGGACTGTTAAATGCTTAGTGGAGTCTTTGAATTACGTTTTTTAACATTATTAGGGATATCAGAAATTCCCATATATTTTGACTATTTATATACTCTTTTTCTGAAATAACATTAGATATTTCTTCCATACATTTTACAAATCTATTCTGACCTAAAATAGGATAGCACCCTACCTTTATTGAATGGATTTACTTATTTAGAATATCTTACCAGCAGCAGGAACAAAATTAGTTTCAAGATGTACTTAACATTACATGCACATGCATTTTATGTCATATTATTCACCCAGTTTACTATCATAATTGTCAGTTTTAGTATGATATGTTTGTATTATGAAAACTGCAGCCATATGACAATCAAATCAACCGAAATACACACATAAACATTGTTCAGGAAATTATAAAAAATCTGATAATTTCTTTATAATCCTTTCCTCAAAGCATCTTTATAGTAAGAAGAATTTGCACAATACTTCTCCGTCCCACTACCAGAGACTATGTCCCTCTATCGAGAAAGACTGTTAACGACCAGCAGATCTTGATATGTCGAGTTTTCCGCGACATCAGCGCCATAGGATAAAACATGCAGTAGCAGCCAAATTCTACACAATTGTAGCCAGGTTTGTTTATAAATAAAACAGCTGAATTTGTCAACTTGTCCAAAGTAAATCATGCATTAAATGTGAATAAAATAATATTTCAATTTTAAATTGATAGTATTGCGCAACACATTCCAAAACGACATAGGCTACATTTTTGAAGTTAATAGAGTTACATCCAGTGTTGTCAGAGCTACTGATTTTGCAGGAGATCTCCTGCTTTTTCTATGTTCTACTGATCTACTGCGAAAGAAAATGAAAAGTGAACAATCTCCTGCTTTTTCTTTACTTCGAGAAGTTAAAGAAATGTATTATTATTAATATTGAATTGTCATATTTTTCCTTACATAAAAGGAAATTTCTTTGTATGCATACACAAAACTCCGTAGAGCATATAGTTCTAGAGGTTTGCTGTATATAATATGAATACAAGGATACAATTATCAGCGGCGTAGCGTAAAGGATCGCCGGTATGCCCGGCATCCCCTATTAATAAGAAAAAATACGTATTTCATTGTATATAAATTGTTTGCTTGTAATTATCACACTTATTTCCACTGCAATCTTCTAGATGTGCTCCTCGCCTTGCTTTGATAAGCGGAACCTACGCATGCGCGTCACTCAGATGCACATTTTCTATCTTTCCTCTTGTCGTATGCTATGTTCCTTGGGCATCCAGGCCTACTGCAAGAAACGGGGTTTTCGTCTGCTTTCTGTGGAGTGCGCATGCGCAACTACTTGCTTTCTTAACTGCCTTCACCCCTTGCAACTCTACATTTTCCTTTAGTTATACGCTGGCATATCTTCAAGTATTTCCAACTCTATCTATTTTGAACTAAGCTATAGTTTCTGTACAGAACGTAGGAGCGCTAACATCAAAGAAAGAGAACAAAACAGAAATGGCTAGTTCAATGCCTTTTTGAAGCATGTCGGTTATGTAAATAATAGTATAAAAATAGTTATGCTTTAATCGTAATTAAATGCATCGTAATTGTAATCGTAATTAAAGGCAAACTATTAATCTTCATCATAAATACATAGTATGTCCAGTGACGTGGCCAGAAACTCTTTGAGGGAGCTCACATACACAATCATAAATATAAAGCATTCTGTAGAATCACGGTCACCGATCTGGTAGACCAAGAGAGTCAGCATTCTCGCCCCTCACAAAGATTGCTTGGCCCCTTCAGTCATTAGCACATATCCCTAGGAGATAAGGGGGACATGTCCCCTCCACCCGATTTGAAATTTTGATGCTTTGTATTCGAATGCCACAAAGGAAAGTGGGATGAAATTGTTTCCCTTGACTTGTTTCATTTTAAAAAAGAATCGTGTTTTTTAAAATATTTCATTATCATTTATTATTGTTAGTCTATTTTCAACTATTTGTTTAATTCCTGTAACAATTCCTATAATGCTATTGTGATCATCATAATTTTGCTCAAATAAGAGTATTATTGCGCCATACATAGTTGATTTTCTTTCATAGTTTTGGGGAAGTCATTATTTATATTATTACAAAACAAGTGTCCTAAAATTTTAATGTGGATCATTGTGGATGCGTAAATAGAAACATATCAATTATAAATATGCATGTATTCAGATTTCAGAATGTGTTCACGACACTTGATACGTATCACAATTTTATCTACATCGCCTGGTATATAATATACAACAGGTTCACCTCAGAAATCGGATTCATCTACCGTAATATTAGTTTCATCACCCCTCCCCCAGACTAAGCCTCAAATATGCCCTCTTCCCTCAAATCTGCCCTCCTCCAAATGTTGAAGACAACTCTGATCCTCCACAGCATTGTTTTTCAACTTCATAAATATTTTGAACTCGCTTTAAGAAATAGGAGCGGTCTTACCCGTTCCCCGAATGTTGAAGACAGATTTGCGCCCCTGCCTTCAGTATCTGGATATTTGACAACGAAATACATACTCAGAAACAGGCCCCCAGAGTTGGTTTAAGTGTTTTCTATTTACATCTTCAAATGATACACGTATACACTCAGGCCCATATTCACGAATGGGCGTCTGAGTTTCGGACTCAAGATGACAAATTTCTAGGGGTGACTTTTTAAAGAACGAGATTGAAGTATGGTATGCGGAGAAAGAAGCTGCCCACGAGAAATAAATAAAGGGAACTATACTGGAAACAATGTTCATACAACAGCGGGGCCGAGTTTTCTTGTCACACGGTAATGGTAAGAAGAAGCTGAGACAATTGCTTATTGGCTTCTGACGTAATCCACGCATTTGCTTCTGTATACCCCACTAGGCCACCAATTAGGGGGCCTCCCCCCTAAATTTTTTTACAACCTTATATTTCCATCAGTATAGCTATGTATTGTTGATTTTAGTAGTATTGTATCGCACAAGTGACTAACTTTGGCATCTCCATTTCGGAATACCACGCTACGCTACTGACAATTATATGTCATCTTGTATATGCATGATGATTGGCGATCTTTATGACTTACTGTAAGATTTACGAGTATGTGTTATTTTAGATTGGGACTTGGGTTGGAAGAGTAGCTTAGATCACCTTTTCATGATCGTCAGCGAAAATCGTCTTACGTCACGATAACTTGCGAGTGTATCATATAGTTATACGAGGGCTATCCAGAAAGTAGATTACGTTTTCGTCTGTGTCCGCTAGGGGCGGGGCTAGCGCGGCCATCTTGGGGTCAGAGCGTTGCACAGCTCAGTCGGCATCTAGCCGTGCTAGTGAGAGGTTCGTGCTGTGCTCCGTTAAGATACTGTGACGGTTTGAAATGTCTGCGTTAATTGAAAATCCCGCGAGCTGCGAGGTGCGTGCAGTAATAAGGTTTCTGACAGCAAAAAACTGTAAACCGATAGAAATCTATCGGCAGCTGTGTGAAGTGTATGGGGACAAGAATATCACTGAAGGTGGAGTGCGACAGTGGGTCATAAGATTTAAAAATGGCCGAACCAATGTTCACGACGAAGATCGAAGTGGGAGACCCAGCAAAGTGACTGCCGAACTTGTCGAAAAAGTCGATGTTAAAGTCCGTGAAAATCGAAAGTTCACAATAACGGAACTTTCTTTGAGTTTTCCACAAATTTCGCGAAGTTTGTTGCACGAAATCATCAGCGAAAAGCTTGGTTACCACAAGTTTTGTGCAAGATGGATTCCAAAAATCTTGACAGAGGACCACAAAAATCAGCGAATGGCTGCAGCGTTGCACTTTTTGGACGCCTACAATAAGGATGGTGACTCTTTACTCGATCGCATCGTTACTGGTGACGAAACATGGGTGAAACACGTGAACTGTGAAACGAAATTGCAATCAATGCAGTGGGGGCACACAGGTTCTCCCCAAAAACCCAAGAAATGCATGCAAATAATGTCGGCAAGGAAGATGATGGCGACTGTTTTTTGGGACAGAAAAGGTGTGATTTTGGTGGACTTCCTGGAAAGAGGCACTACAATAAACGCTCAAAGGTATTGCCAAACCCTGCAAAACCTCAGAAGAGCAATTCAAAACAAGCGCAGAGGAATGTTGAGCTCTAAGATCTTGTTGATTCACGACAACGCCCGGCCCCACACGGCAAATGTCACGCGTGAAGTTCTTGAATCTTTTCAGTGGGAGTTGTTTCCTCATCCGCCGTACAGTCCCGACCTGGCACCGAGCGACTTCCACCTATTCCCAGCAATGAAGAAGTGGCTGGCTATGCAGCGTTTTGATGACGACGAACAGCTGCAAGAAGAGGTAACGAAGTGGTTGAAGTCGCAGGCGGCCGAATTTTTCGACGAAGGAATTTCCAAGCTCGTACATCGCTACGATAAATGCCTTAATTTGAATGGTGACTATGTCGAAAAGTAGTATTTGTGTGTGGCTTTCATCTGTATATAATAAAATTTGTTTCCTATACTTTGTTGATTTTTTATTCCAAAACGTAATCTACTTTCTGGATAGCCCTCGTACCATCGCTAGGTGCATGATAAGGGTTTTTCCCACCCCACTTTACTCTTTCACTATGTCTTACTTCACACACGTATGTATCAAACATTATTAATGTAAAGGGGGCGTGAGGGTCTTTCTACCTCCAAAAGATTACCTAATCATCAGATAAAATTTTCCTTATGAAACATCTTGAAGTAATTAAAATTCAAATTTGTTTTGTATGTATTGTTTTATTTTGAAATGAAAGTAATAATGAATTCTGGACTGCTTGTTTGTCCATTGTCCCCTTAAGAATGGCATTTTTATCTTCCCCCTGGATTTGCACTAAAATTCCGCCACTTTATGTGTCTACTGCTTACTCCTGTTTTTTTATCTTCCAAGTCTTCTGCTTTTCTAACTGATCGGTCTGGCAACACTGGTTACATCTGTGCACGTGATTAAAGCGTCTGAAAGGAAAATATTACGTACGTATATAATTTGGGGAGCGTGAAATTTCCTGTTTGCCCCGGTCCACGGGTGACACATGTCCTAGTTGCGGGCTTAATTTGACAAGAAGTTAAATAAATTATTCCCCGTGTGCAGGGTTACTTTAGCCAGTGGTGGATTTAGCCCGGGGTCGGGGGTGGCTAGGGCCCTCAAGTTTGTGAGCAACAAAAATAATTTATGCTATTATTTATATATTTTTGAAAGTGTATAGTGAACTCATAATATACCTATCACACTCTAAGCACCACTACCCCCCCCCCCTTGGTTTTTACCTTCTAGACCCGCCACTGACTTTAGTGTAACTCATTGAATCATAATATTTAAAACCATAGGCTACTTGTATCAAATTAGATTCTGTCTTAATAAACTATTATTACTGAGCGATTATCCCCAACACACAGGTCTGCTTTAGAAGAGTAGCATCCAGAGAATTTCTGAACAATTGGGATGGTTAATTAAAGTAGTTTTTCAATATTTGAAGAAATAAGGGACAGAAGGTGGTTAATTTCTTGTTCCACGTTACATCTACTTATAAACGGTATCTGTTACTGACCAGCATACACCAACATGTTTCATGGAAAAGAAAGAAAAAGATACAGTATTTACGAGACACTTGATTTGTGAAAAAATTATAGGATTAACAGTCGTTGGTACTTTCATAATTGCATAATTTGTCACAAAAACTAAAATTTATTTTGAAGCTAATGATTAGGGAACCCAAAAGCATAAAAAGCATAATAGCAATTTACACATATGGTGGATGGTGGTTGAGCATCGTTGTGGTTGTCGAAGGGTCCAGAAGAACCTAATTTTAAAAGCATAATAAAGCATAATTTTAGAAAATAAAGCATAATTTAAAATATATAGGGCTATAGCACAATTCTTGGGAAATTCTGTTTAACTGCAAGTTTAACATGCTGTATTAATATTTTTTAAAACAATATTTACAATGCAAAATCTTTGAAAACATAACAATGCAACAATGAATAGCTTATTTTTATTTCTGTAAATTTTTCGGTGTAATCCTTTAAAGTGAAGAAAAGAAACAAGGAAAAGAAGAAAACTTTCCACCAACAATGGATAAACAATAGTTTTCTTCTAAGTGTAACTGCAGTTATGTAAGATGATTCGAAATGTACGTATATACAAAAAGTACACAAGAACTCTACACTATATTGTTATGTGTACCTCTTGAACTTGACAACTTCCTGTACTTTTGGTTTCATTTCTTACTTTCCATTTCTGTGTATATGTACCTCTAAGGCGCACACAAGTGATAGAGAAAACTAACTCGATTGAAATATATCTCTTTACAGTGCATTAAGTAGAAAGTTCATTAAATATGAAGGAAACTGGTTGCATACATACTTACTTTGCTCAACCCAAAAATTTGCTTTTGACGATGGTGATTGATGACAGAAACCATATTCGAGAGCTTATGTACAGACGACTTTTGAAAGCATGGAAAGCAGTTTGAAATTGATCGTATTTTTTTATTTTTTATTTTTATTTTATTTTATTTATTTATTTAATTATTTATTTAATTATTTATTTATTTATTTTGCCTCCGAACATAAACTTTGTAGCTAAAGATTACACTGAAATAATGCAATGGGATACTTGTAATCTTACCTCTCCTATATTAAGACCATTGACTAATAACGAAATAAGGTTATAAGCAGACACTAAGCTGGTTATGGATTTGAAGAAATTCCCATGTCACACTTATGGTCTCGGAAGATGTGTTAAGCTTCTGACGGAAGCTTCCGGTACAGTGTGTGAACACAGTACTACAGACGACTTCATCGAGCTACACTATTGTCAAGATCATCCATGCCTACATTTCCGCATAAATCAGAACAAATGAAAAAAATGAAACCTTAAGTTCTACGCTTCACGGATATGCCGGCTAGGGTAAAAGAAACGGTGATGAGAAATGAATGAAATGGTGGAATGAAGGAAGTGGGAGAATCCCGAGCAAAAACACACACACACGGTGCTTGTCCACCTCAAAACTTACTTGGCGCGAGGTGGGATCGAACCAAGAACGCCATGCACAAGAGATCAACGTTCTACCACTGTGCCACCGCTGCTCCCGCATAAATCAATTTAAAGTCATTAGTAATGGAAAAAATAAAGGAGAAAATGGAAATTTTTAGGGGACGAATTATATGAAATTATAAATGTGTAAATACAATTGTAAATAATACACCCTAATCATTGGATGGCTGGTTGGGTAGTGGAACACTAAATGCAGCCACCCCCAAATGGTGAGTAGCGTCCTTTTCTTACACGTTTTAATAAAATAATTTTTAAAATACATGTTGAAATGTCAAATTTTGCTAAATTCGCAAATTTTGCTAATTTTTGACAGCGATGCGCGACCAGAGGATACTATATAAATATAGTTTATTTATTTTAAAGTTGTTTTTAGATACGTAAAAATATCTTTAGGATATATAGGGTAATCATTCTATACAATTCAGTCCATTTTGGAAAATATCGAAAATTTATTGTTTTTACGGGATTTTTCAAATTTCAACGGCGATGCGGGAACGGAATATATGTAAATAATTTTTTCTTTTGTTTTTTTTCTTGTCTATACCAATGGCAACTTTTGCGCACTATAGTGTTCCGGAAATAGAAAAAGGATTTTTTTCGAACCACCCTAATGAACAACTTAATTTTTAATTCCGCATATGCTATTAAAGGTATGTTATTACTCTTCGAAAATAAAAGACAGTAAATACTATAAGCATATCCTATGACATTTAAGGAAATACTTACTTTGGCAACTTCCCGAGACATGTTCGTGTCCATTAGGTGTAGTTTTCAGTTCCTTGGACACACGTTAGAACACAATACTTAGAATCACTCCACACTCCAGTTATACAAAATAATCCTAAAGCCTAGAATTATGATGAATTCTCTAAATTCAATTGTATACACGACTCCAAAAGTGCATTACCACTTGCTCTCCTTTTCCTGCAATAGCAGGCAACCCAGAAAGCTCGGCGGTCAGGTTGGTTGCGAATTCGAAAGGCGTTGGACCAAACCTGAATTTTGTAACAAATATATTAGTGTGACAAACTCCAAATAAGAGAATAAAACAAATTGTTAAGAATGACAATTTTATTATCGTGACGGAGTTGGATGACATCAAAAGTTACAAAATGATCTTACTTAAGCAGTTCAAACAAAATGAATGACAACAAACAGATATCAGAGGAAAGCATTTCTCTTTCCCCCAAAAAATAATCTCATAAAAACGAAAAAGGAGCATAATGTAAAGTTTTAATATAAAACCCACACAAAAATTTAAAAAGTTGACACCCGAAAGGCAAGAACAACTGAACCGCAGTGAATGAAATTGTGCACAGATAATTAAAAAATAAAATGAGGGACACGGGTTTCGTATTCTCTTTAAAAAAACGGTTGGAGGGGCACGGACCCCTCCAAACACTTGATCACGAAATATCAATAGTGCTAGTAACAGTACGTCAGATGTGTGTAAAAGAGAGGAAGAATTGCAACGAAACTTTACGTGTGGGCAACACGCAAAAAATAAACCAATATGGGCATTTTCATTTTGCAGGAGAAAACGGTTTTACGGCGCAAAAGCCCCACCTAAAATTTTAAAGTTGAAGCCCGATAGACAAAAAGAAGTGAACCGAAGTGAATGAAATTGTTCACAGATATTGCAGACGCAAAATAAGGGTACGGGTTCCGTATTTTCCTGGATAAAACGGTTGGGTGGGGCACCGACCCCTCCAAACCTTTCATCACGAAATATCGAAAGTGCTAGTAACACTATGTCAGATGTGTGTAAAGGACATGAAGGATTGCAAGGAAACTTTGTGTATGGATAATAGCGCAGAAAAAAGGAATACGGTTTGTTTTCTATTCTGCGGAAAATGGGTTTCAGGGGCAAAAGAACGCGCTCCAAAATTTCAAAATTTGACGCCCGAAAAGTAAGAAGAAGTGAACCAAAATGAATGAAATTTTGTACAGGTATTGTAGTCACAAAATGAGGGTTTACGGGTTTCGTATTTTCCTGGAAAAGACGGTTAGGTCGGGCACGGACCCCTCCAACTTTAGATCACGAAATATCAAAAGTGCTAGTAACAGTATGTCAGATGTGTGTAAAGGACATGACGAATTGCAATGAAACTATGCGCATGGACAATGTACAAAAAATGAAGGTATCCTTTTTATTTATTTTCTGCGTAAAAACGGTTAAAGGGGGCAAAAGCCCCACCTAAAGTTTTGAAATTTGAGGCCCGAAAGGCAAAAAGAAGTGAGCCGAAGTGAATGAAATTGTACACAGATATTGTAGACATAAAATTAGGGAATACGGGTTTCATATTTCCCTATGAATGGGGTTGGGTGGGGTAGGGTACCCACCAAACATTTGATCACGAAATATCAAAAGTGCTAGTAACAGTATGTCAAATGTGTGTAAAGGACATGACGAATTGCAACGAAGCTATGCGCATGGACGATTTGCAAAAAAGGAAGGTATACGTTTTATTTATTTTCTGCGGAAAAACAGTTTAAGGGGGCAAAAGCCCCCACCGAAAATTTTGAAATTTGAGGCCCGAAAGGCAGAAAGAAGTGAGCCGAAGTGAATGAAATTGTACACAGATATTGTAGACTTAAAATTAGGGAATACGGGTTTCGTATTTTCCTGGAAAAAACGGTTGGGTGGGGCACAGACTCCTCCAAACATTTGATCACGAAAACATTGAAATGTTAAAGGTGCCTCCTGAAATACTATAAAATAATATATATACTGTTTGAGCTCACTGTTGATCTTCCAAATTTGAAAAACCAGATGGATACACTTGTGAAACACGAAAGGTCTTATTTTACATATCCAATATCTACACAAAATTTCATCGCTTCTGTCCACTCCTTGCGCCACCAGACGCCTCGATCCACGCTAAAGTTCTTTTTCTTTTAAGGAAATTACAAAACATGTATTCCTTCATCTTACCTCTACAATATTTGTGCACAATTTCATTCACTACGGTCCACTTGTTTTTGCTTTTTGGGCGTCAATTTTCAAAATTTTCGGTGGGGGCCTTTGCCCCTTTACCGTTTTTCGCAGAAAATAAAACGTATTTATTTTATATTGCCACTACGCAAAATTTCGTCGCAATTCTTCATGTTCTTTAGGACTTCTGGCATACTGTTATTAGCACTTTTGATATTTCGTGATCAAAGATTTGGAGGGGTCCGTGCCCCACCTAACCGTTTTCTCCAGTAAAATACGAAACCCGTATTCCCTCATTTTATGTCTACAATATCTGTGCACAATTTCGTTCACTTCGGTCCACTTGTTTTTGCCTTTCGGGCGTCAACTTTCAAAATTTTGGGTGTGGGTTTTTGACCCCTGAAACAGCTTTAACGGAGAAAATGAAAATACCAGTATTCGTTTATTTTATGTGTAGTATCTACCTACCAAATTTTATCAAAATCGGAGTGTTACACTGGAGAAGTGTTACTTGTCAGTCATTGTAGAATTATTTTCCCTGTTTCTCCACGAAGAAGAAATTGTCTGACATGTAAAGGGTCCAAATGGATGAATCGAGTTGCGGAATGAGATGTAGTGTGACTGATAGAGGATGTGAAAATATGTAAATGTGCAAAGTTATAAGGGCTAAACGTCATAAGAAGCGGAGGGGTTCAAAATTGATGGGAG
Source organism: Thermobia domestica (assembly GCF_964235325.1). Classification (NCBI taxonomy): domain Eukaryota; kingdom Metazoa; phylum Arthropoda; class Insecta; order Zygentoma; family Lepismatidae; genus Thermobia; species Thermobia domestica. Next base: position 122,667,377 of record NC_137463.1, on the reverse strand, counting down.
AAGGGCTATGCTATGTTATTGAAATACATCAAATAAACTGCTGAATCGTGAAAATAGTGAAAGATAGACAATGCAAACGGTGATAGTTTCACATATTGACAAAATGTGATCTACAATGGGCAGAGTAAATCACGAACTTCCGGCTGCACCTTGAAATCCGACATTTTGAAATCTGTGATAATTTTGGAAATGGAAAAATAGTGATGTGATATATCAGTTAGGGCCAGCATGTTCTCAAAAGTCAATTATGAACTTTATTGATCGTTATCTGTACTTATTTGTTAGATTTAGGATAATCTTCATAGTTATTTACGAAAATTTAGGAGACTGATACTCGTACGTTGAAAGTTTGGACTATCACGAAAACATGTAAGTTGAACATGTACAAAGCCAACAAAACTAACCTCGATATTTGATATCCAAGTTGTATATTATTATATTTCACTGTTGAATATCAAATTTCAGTGTTAGTTTTCTTGGTTTGTAGATATGTGAATTATTTCTTGTCCATAATACGACTAATAACGCTAAAAGACTCAGAAATCAAATTTAGTTAGTACCTTTAGCACTTCTTACAATCAACATACAATTGTAGTTATCAGCCTTTCGATGATTATGAGCCTCATAGACTCCTTCTTTCTTACAAATATTAGTATCAAGTATTGGTATCTTAACGGTAACCCACTGATAAACTGTAAGCAACCCCTGTAAAATGAAATGAAGTATTTCATTTAACGAACACGATTATGCTCTTTAGAATAAGGGAGACAATGATTAAGGCAAGTAAATGTTGATGGAAGATATGATGGAATGAGAATGTGGAAGGAAATTGGAGTATCCCGAGAAAACCGAAACACGATACGATGGTATCCACCACAAAGTTTCTTGACTTAGGATCGGACCACAGGCCCCACGTAGCAGAGACAAGCTGTTTACCACTGAGTCACCGTGTCCTCCCCGATCCCTAAGAGACGCGGGCATCCAGTTAAGAATAACTGACAGAAAAACGTGCTTACCATTTTCGCACGAAGGAAACTCCACGAATCCCACATTCTGATCGTTTGTACTTCTTGTAGGTTGGTTTACCATACGCAATATTTACTATATCGATACATCTGTTAGAATCATACTGTTTCCTCCAAAGTAGGGGCAGGGTGACTTAGTGATAGAGCGCTTACTTCTGGTGCGGGATGGACCTCGTTCGATCCCAGACTATAAAAGTTTGTAGTGGATACCATCGTACCCGTGAGATTTCTCGGGATTATCCTGTTTTCTCCTACATTCTCCTTTCACGAATTATTTCCCAAAAATTAGCTTCCACCTATTATCTCTCTTTATTATTGGATCGGATTTCAGTTTAGCATCCCTTCGGTAGCAAAATTACATGAGATATGGAGCTACGGATTAACTTGAGATCCGAAAATGGTGGACATTCTTATCTTGGAGATGTAAGTGGCTGATAAATCGTTAGGCGAAGTGGGATTAGGCTAGATGGGATGGAATCATCTGAAAAGGTAGGAGGACGGGAGGTAGCGGCATGAGTCACGATGTCTCCCATGCCTATCTTTGCCAATTGTAATTGCTTAGGAACTGGGGGGACGCCATACACAGTTTTTTGGAGGTGAGGATGGAATCCCCCGCGTTCCCACGCACTTTTACCCCTGCTGCTAAGTATTAATTGCTTTGAGGACTAACGAAAAATATTCATGATAATAATAATAATAATAATAATAATAATAATAATAATAATAATAATAATAATAATAATAATAATAATAATAATAAAGGATCTGAATGATAAAGGTATTTTTTTAAAAATTTCCTTACAATTCCTGTGGGTTTCCGTGAATCTGGTTATATTGCTTTTATAAGGAATAAAGAGGCTTCAAACAACAAATATGATTTGTATAAAAGAAAAAAGCCTTATCAGTTGTTTCACAACTGACCTTGTGTCTGTTTTTTTTAAAACACAATGTTACAAAGTACATAAGCCACGAGTGCGAGCGGCTTGCTTTTTTCCCTGAGGGCAGATTCAGTACTAAAATTAAGACTTTCATTCTGTCAATTTATGTGTAGCTATCAGTCAATTACACAGCTTCTTTGCAACGCTGAATTTTACAAGAAAGGTTTTGTTCATCGCATAGAAGCGAAGTCCATCATACGTTGTAATCACTTCCCCTCTTTTGCACAGTATGTGAAATTTAACTTGTAGTAAGGTACAGAAAAGAGAATGCTATTTTTTAAAGAGAGAATGACATTATCGAATAAGATTGACCATTATCACAATATATTCAAGATGAAAAATATTCATTTAACAGTCGTCATACTTAGTTGTCTGCACTGAAATTTTCATAATGTGCTTTCTTCTTTTCTAATATGAGCACCGAGCTTCTTCGTGGCTAAGTGGTTAGCGTACGCGCCTTTGGCGTGAGAAACCCGGGTTCGATTCCGACGAGAGCTCATGTAGTTCGGAATTCACGATTAATCAGTAGGTCCCGTCTCATATAGCCTCGCTGCTGAAAGGGACGATAAAATCAACTCAACGCATATTGAGCACCATAGGAGATACAACTCCGAGGGGAAGTTTGTCCCTGGGAAACCTCCCAAAATCAATGGTACCAAATATGTCTGCAATGCAACATGTTAATCATTTCCAACTCTATGCTCTGTGACCTAGTTTGCTTTTCATGTTTTCAGTACACTAGACAGACAAAAGAAAGAATGGAGGCTTTCTTCCAGAAAATTGTGTTCGAGGGTGGGGGGTCACACAGGCCCGAATCCACGGGCAGTTTAGGAGGCCGGGCTCACCCTAAATTTTTACATGAAATTGAAATATAAGCATTAAAGTAGTCAGCCATTAGGATTTTTTGTCTTAGAATGATACCAGATTCGACTTCTGGTGTAAGCTCAACTTTCAGTCCTGTGTCATTTGCAGGTCTCGTCTCATACAGATTCTTTGAAAAACCTCTAAACATGTGCTGTGACTAGTATGCGAACTAAAGTTTTTTTTTAGCAAAAGAGATATACATTTCTTGCTTTAGACTCTGCCCTGTAATCCAGTTTTTCTGGAGGCGAGATAGTATGGTTGGGAACGGTCGATCAAATCCAAGCTGCAAACCCACATCAAAAAGACCATCCTTTATAACCTTGGTGTTGTATAAGGACGAAAAACAAAAATATAACGATAGTTCCAGTAATGATATTCTAGGAAAGAGATCTGTAGCTGGTTTTGAAATAGAGAAAGGACAGTGCCTGAGCTTTATTAATATTACTAGCATATATTACCCGCTTTGCTGAGTTGAAATGAAAATTTAGATGCACAACTCCGTATTTCATGTGTTTAGTACCCGTGAAATATGATGTTTTCGTTTTTAATGGCATCGATTTAAACGGCATCGGAAAGATCATTGATCATCACGGCGACCCCAAAAATCATGGATTCGACACCAATAATGGTCATTTTCGGTCATTTATATGTATATTTACTCCTCCCCCATGTTGCGGGCCATGGCATCGAAAGTGACACTGTTCATCTCAGCGACCCCCCACAAATGTGGATTCAGCGCTAATATTGGTCATTTTCGAACATTTTTCAATATCTCTTTCTCCCTCTCCCCCAAATTGTGGGGTTGAATTTGAAATTAAACGAGATAGAAAGTACCACTGTTCATCTACGCGACCCAAAAAACTATAAATTCGACACTGATAGTGGCCATTAACGACCATTTAATATATCTCTTTCTCCTCTTCCCGCAAGTAGCGGAGCTTATCTTGCATTTAAACCGGATCGAAAATGTCACAGTTCATCAGAATGATCCCGAAAACTATGAATTAGACACAAATATTGGTCATTTTCGATTATTATTATATATAGCTCCCCTACCACCGTGCTGCTGCACACGGCATCAGAATATTCACTGTTAACCTCTGCTACTCTTAAAACTATTGATTCGACACTAATATTAGTCATTTTCGATCATTTTTAAATGTTTATCCTCTCTCCTCCATTGCACCCTCCCCCTCCTCAATTATTAGGGCTGAACGTAGATTGAAACAGCATCAGAAGTGTCACTGTTTTTCTTATTGACCTCCAAAACTATGGAGATTCAACAATAATATCGGTCAACAATAATATCGGTCAACAATAATATTGATCATTTTTAAATTTCTCTCCGTCCTCCTCCCCTACGTTGCTTCGTCAAAGTGAATAGCATAAAGTAATCCCAGCCCCTAAGCTCATGTATGCTGAAAATTTGATTTAGATCGGTCAGGTGGTTCAAGATTGAAGTCACAAAGGCAGTCATTTATATTTTATTTTTATACATATATTTCCCCCTCCTCCTCCCCTACGTTGGCTCGTCAAAGTGAAACGTTAAAAAAACACTCAAGGCCCGACCTTCATGTATATAAAAATTAGATCGAGATTGATTGAGTGGTTCAAAAGTTATTATGTTTCACTAGTTTTTATTTAACGTCCCCTTCCCCTCCTAGGATGTACCGTTAAAGTGAAATTAGGAAAACGTTTCCCGATCCGAACTGCATGTATCTTGAAAATTTGATTGCGATCGGTCAGATAGTTCAATAGTTATTAAGTTACAAAAATAGTCACTTTCAGTCTTATATAAATTGGTATTTATATATCTCCCCTCATTCTCCGCCCCCACGTAGCTCCGTCAAACTTAAATTACAGAAACGATCCCAGGTCTGAGGCTCATCTGTGTGGAAAATTTGATCAAGATCGGTCGAGTGGTTCAGAATTTATTTATTTTTACATTCCTCCCTCTCAGTACTACCATCAAAGTGAATAGCCTAACCAGCCCAGCCGTGAAACTCCTCCATGTTACAAATTTCATCAAGATCTGTTATGCGGTTCGGGAGATTTAGAGTCAAAAACATAGTGTTTTCAATTTTATATATTTTGAAATTAGTGTAAAATCCATAGTTTTCGCGGTCGCTGAAATATATATATATTAGTAGTGTCGAATCTAAATATTTTCCTATGGGGGCAAGGTAAAATTTTACGGCACTTTCCACCAGCCCCTCCCCCATTTCCAACAGAACTGCGTATGCATCGCTTTTACCACTAGCAATCCTCTACATTGAAACTTTTCCCAAATAGGCAGTACTGACTTCGATAGAAGGAAAAAAAAAGAGTTTGAAGGGCCGGATCGGGGAGGGGAAGAGAAGATTCACTGTGTTAGACAAATTTCAATTGAATTAACAATTAACAATTAATCTGTAAATTTAATTGTTAATTGCCATTAACAACTGAAGTAAGTAATGGTTAATTGTTAATTGCAGTTGGCCATTAATAAAGGAGAATCAATTGCAATTAATCAATCGATTGAAAGTAATTGCAGTGGAAAGTAATTGCAATTGAATTCAGTCATTCAATTGCAATTGAAATTAATTGGCAATTAATTCAATTGCAATTGATTTCCACAGCAATTACTTTCAATTGATTGATCAATTGCAATTGATTTTCACTGATTAATTTTCAACACAGTAGTTCAGAGTGGGTGTGGGACAATGAAAACTTTAGCCACGACCAGTTGACCTACCACCCATTGTGACCCACGACCCACCATGACCCACTCTGACCCACCACCCACCATGAAACACTCTCACCCACTGTGACCCACAGACCCGTAGAAACCCATTATCGTCAACTCTGACCCATAATTCATGCCCTCTTCTCTACTGACTAAAGAGTTTAAACTTGTAATAAAACAACGCTATGAAATTATCACTCATTGGAGTTTGAATTTCTACGATCTATCACTCAATCACCGCTCTATTACAATAACGGTGGATCTGGCCTTTCTAATGTAAATAAAATAGAGTTTGTTTGAATGTCTGTCTGTCTATCTGTGTGCGGCCTGTGAACCAGACGAGTGGACGAAAGTTTTATAAATTTGGTCACGGGTAGCTTGGTCTAGGCCCCAGATCAAGACGAAGAGTGTTTTTTTTCAACCGGGACCGGCCTGGGGACCAGAGAAGTTGGCCGAGAGTAACCAAGTTTTGGCCACGAATACCTTGGTACAGGACCCAGACCAAGGCGAAGCGTTTTTGACTAAATTCGAACCAGGGGGTCTCAAGGGGCGTTTACCGGGGCAAGTAAAAGTAGTAGAAAATGACCGAAATGAGTGTCGATTTGATACTCATGAGTTTTCGCGTTCGCTGAGATCAATGGTGAAACTCCGATTGCATTAACTTCCAAATTCATCCTATTCGGCTGCGGGCCGGGGGTCAACTGAGGGGAAGGGATACCGAAACGTAAAAGTAATCTAAAATGACCGATATTAGTGTAAAATCCATAGTATTCGCGGTCGCTGAGGTAAATGGCGATACTTCCACAGGCTTTGACTTCCAAATACAGCAGCCATCGGCTGCGGGCCAGAGGCGTTGTTTTCTTCAAAATTAGAACCAAAGGATCATAGGGCTTTTACCGGGATATGCAAAAGTAGTAGAAAATGGCAGATGTTAGTGTCACATTCATAGTTTTCGCGGTCGCTGAGATAAATGGCGATACTGTCATTAGCGATTATTTTCTAATTCAGCCACCATTGTATGCGGGCCGGGAGTCACCGGGGGTGAATTGCGAGACATGCAAAATTATAGAAAATGGCCGATATTAGTGTCAAATCCATAGTTTTCACTGTTGCTGAGGATGAATGGTGATACTCCCACAGGCGTTGACTTTCAAATACAGCCGCCATCGGCTGCGGGCCAGAGGCGTTGTTTTTTCAAAATTGGAACCAGAGGATCATAGGGGATTTTACCGGGATATGTAAAAGTAGTAGAAAATGGCAGATGGTAGTGTTACATTCATAGTTTACGCGGTATCGGCTGGAGGCCAGAGGGGATTTTTTCACAATTGGAACCAAGGGTGTCTCAGGGGGCGTTTACCGGGACATGTAAAAGTAGTAGAAAATGACGAATATTTGTGTTGAATCCATATTTATCGGGATTTTTCAGATGTATAGTGACATCCCCGATAGTGTTTACGTTCAAATTCAGCCCCCATCGGCCTTCCCAATGAAAACACATGTACATTGTTGGATATATATTCACACAAAATATATCCAATTTAGAAATGTTTCTTAATTGCTCTAACGTTGTTCAGTTTGTTTACATTGATACTTTATCTGATCAGTGCGAAGAACGGGCATAACAGCTAGTACGAAATGGTAAAGTGTTTCTCGTGCACCACATTACAATGAATTCAATTACATAGATAATTATTATAATTATCATTGATAATTATTACCTTGTTGAATTATAGATACTTTTCAGTGGAAAAAGGATTAAAATTTGAAATCCACAATCAAGGTAAAGGAGACCAACGTAAATGAAAAAAGTATAAAATTTTTCATATAATTAAGCGTACCGAAACTTAAAATTTCCATGTAATTAAGCTTACTGTACAAATTGTATATCTCTTTTTCCCACAATTTAATTTCCTTGTGCTCTGAACGCTAAACACAAGCTTCAGCAATTATTATAATAGAAAGCAGTGGATATATAATGCGAAGCACTGTATTTTGTTTCTCAATTTGTTTTTCAACTAACATCGATCGTTTTCGATTATTTTTTACAAATCAACCCACTACCAATTTCCCATATGTAGAAAGTTCTTCCTTTCATAAAAGAGATTTAAAAAATGCAAAGACACGTTCTGTTTATTTCTAGCTCCATAAATTGATGTCGAGTTTCGTGTCGAGCCGAGTTTGACAAATAGCTCCCTCGTTCACCTCGTTTTAACTCGTTTTGAAATCATGATCTGATTATACTGGAAAGAGCAACCATGAAAAATGTAAACAGTAATGTGGAATACTTTTAGTGGTGCTCATTACAGGGTTGCATTTTGTATCGTACTTTTAGTGCATCTCGAAAGGTACTTTTAGTGCATCTCGTCTCGTCTCGATAGCGAAACGACTATAGATTTTTATAACGAGACAGCGTCAAATGCCGTGAGCACCGGCGTAATTAACTTGTTCCGCAACCAACGAATTTCGAGATGGTTTTTTGCATAGTTTTGTGCCATTTTGTACGCCTATTCTCACTTTTTGTGCGTCACCGCAAGTGGATCAAAGTGAGCCTACAAATATGGCGAAACAAGTTTTTTTATTTTCTGCGGAAATACGGTTTTAGGGGGCAAACGCAAATACCCAAAATTTTGGAAGTTGAGGCCCGAAAGGCCAGAGGAAGTAATCCGAAGTGAATGAAATTCAGCACAGATATTGTAGACATAAAATGAGGGAATACGAGTTTCTTATTTTCCTGAAGAAAAAAAAACGCATAGGTGAGACCCAGACCCCTCCAAAACTTAGATCGTGAAATATCAAAAGTGCTAATAACAGTATGTCAGAGTACTTGAAGGACATGAAGAATTTGAACGATATATTTTGTAGGGACAATACGCAAAAAATAAACGAATATGTTTTTTATTTTGTGCGGAAAAGCGGTTCTAGGGGGAAAAAGCCCCCTCCAAACATTTTTGAAATTTGGGGCCCTAAAGGCAAGAAGAAGTGAACAGAAGTGAATGAAATTGTGTACAGATATTTTAGACGTAAAATTAGGTTTCGTATTTTCCTATTAAAAACCGTTCAGTGAGTCACGAACCTTTTAAACCGTTGATTACGAAATATCAAAAGTGCAAATAAGCATACGTCAGAAGTTCGTAAAGAATATGGAGAATAGCAACGAAGCTTCGTATAGGGACAATTTGCAAACCAATAAGTTAAACGTGTTTTAATATTTGAGGAGAAACAATGTTGGGGCCTATTCCCCATCCGAAAAAAGTAAATATTACCGTAATAGCGCAGGAAGGAGTGGACTGAAGCAAGTGAAATTGTGTGTAGATATCCCTATGTAAAATAGGGCATTTCGTGTTTCTCAAGTGCCTCTATCCGTTTTGCTTCAAATTTGGCTGATCAACAGCAAACTGAACATAAATCAATACATGTTCTTCTTTATGCGCAAAAACTTTGTAAGCGTTAAAGCTGCTTCCTGAAATACTATAAAATACGCTATAGTGTTTTTGCTTGTACTCGATCTGCCAAATTGAAAAAATCGGATGGAGAGAAGACACTTGTGAAACACGAAAGCCATATATTACATATCCAATATCTACATACAATTTTGTTCGCTTCGGTCCACTCCTCTCGCTACTCAACGCCATGGTCCATTCAACAGTTTTTTATTTTTTCAAGAAAATACGAAACACGTATTCTCTCGTTTTACCTCTATAATATTTGTGCACATTTCATTCACTTCGGTCCACTTCTTCTTGCCTTTTGGGTCAAATTCCAAAATTTTGGACGGGGGCTCTTGCCCACAAAAACCATTTTCCCCCCGAAAATTAAAAAACGTATTCGTTTATTTTTATACTATTATTTATAGACAAAGTTTCGTTGCAATTTTTCATGTCCTCTAGACACATCTGACATACTCTTACTAGCACTTTTGATATTTCGTGATCAAAGGTTTGGAGAGGTCCGTGCCCCACCCAACCCTTTTTTATCAAGGAAATACGAACCCTGTATTCCGTCATTCTATGTTTACAATATCTTTGCAAAATTTCATTCACTTTGGTACAGATCTTCTTACCTTTCGGGCGCGAACTTTGAAAATTTTGTGTGGGTTCTATTGCTCCCTAAAACCGTTTTTCCGCAGAAAATAGAAAAAAGTATTCCTTTATTGTTTGCGTATTGTCCGTACACCAAGATATGTCGCAATTCTTCGTGTCCTTTACACACATCTGACACATTGTTACTAGCACTTTTGATATTTCATGACGAAAAGTTTGGAAGGGTCCGTGCCCCACCCAGCCGTTTTTTTTTCAGGAAAATACGAAACCCGTATTCCCTCCTTTTACATGTACAATATATGTGCACAATTTCATAGACCTCGGTTCACTTCTTCTTGCCTTTCGATCAACAACATTCAAAATTTTGGGTGGGGGCTTTTGACCCCTAAAACCCTTGTTCTGCAGAACATAAAAAACCCGTATTCGTTTATTTTTTTCGTATTGTCCATACACAAAGTTATATTGCAATTCTTGATGTCATTTACATACATCTGATATACTTTTACTAGCACTTTTGATATTTCATGATCAAAGGTTTGGAGGGGTTCGTGCCTCACCCAGCCGTTTTTTTCAGGAAATTACGAAACAGGTATTCCATCATTTTACGTCTAAAATATCTGCGCAAAATTTCATACCCATCGGTTCATTTCTTTTTGCCTCTCGGGCGTTAAGTTTCAAAATTTTGGGTGGGAGGTTTTGCCCCCTAAAACCGTTTTTCCGCAGAAAATTTTAAAAAACGTATTTGTTAATTTTTGTGTATTGTCCATATGTAAAGTTATGTTGCAATTCTTCATGTCCTTTACATACACCTGACATACTGTTACGAGCAATTTTGATAATTCGTGATCAAATGTTTGGAGGGGTCCGTGCCCCTCGAACCGTTTTTTTTTTTTTAGGAAAATAGGAAACCGTATTTCCTCATTTTACGTCTGCAATATCTGTGCAGAATTTTATTTACTTCGGTTCAGTTGTTCTTGACTTTCGGGTGTCAACTTTATAAATCTTGGGTGGGGCTTTTATATTGAACGTTTACATTATGTAACTTTTTCTTTTTTATGAGATTCTTGTTTCGGGGGAGTAGAGAAATGCTTTCCTCTGGTATCTCTTTCTTGCCATTTATCTTGTTTGAACTGCTTAAGTAAGATAATTTTGTAACTTTTGATGTCATTTAATTCCGTCACGATAATAAAATTGTCATTCTTAACAATTTGTTTTATTCTTTTATTTGCAGTTTACCACACTGATATATTTGTTACAAAATTGAGGTTTGGTCCAACGCCTTTCGAATTCACAACCAACCAAACCGCCGAGCTTTTTGGGTTGCCTGCTATTGCAGGAAAAAGAGAATAGCAGGTGGTAATGCACTTTTGGAGTCGTGTATACATACACTTAGCGATGCGCACGAGACGAGTCAAGACAGGATTTTTTTTTGACAAAATTCGAGTCGACACATGGTTCTTCCAATAGAAAAAATATATTTTTTGAGTCGAGACATCACTTTTACAGCACATTTTCGAGTCGAGACAGCCACATATCTTGTCTCGTGCGCATCCCTACATACACTCGTACACCCTTAAACAAACCACTTCACTCGTATTTACACTGCAAAACAATGGAAAAGATAGATGTTTCTTATTACTCTCTTTTTAATCAATATTCCTTACTGTTAGAAAAAAGAAAAGACATTTTTGGAACTATTAATATTTGGGCAATTAAAGAATAGCTTGTGGAAGACTTTTGCGAAATATTATCTCAATTAGTTTCAAAGCGTCTGATTACCATATCCAACCTTTGTAAGAAAAAATGAAAGTATGCTGGAATTGTTGTGCTCTAATAGGTTAATTTTGGAGTAATTTCAGTGGCAATTAATTGTTGTGTTGAGTTGATTTGGAGTTTAACGTCTCTTTCAGCAACTAGGCTGTATACAAGGTAATGAGGGGGATTTTCGCTTTCAATCACATTTTGTTCCCCCCAAAGAAGTCAGCTGAAGTATCCCCACCGGGGATGCTCGCTTTCCCCCCCAAACTATGCTCAGTATAACTCCAAATTTCACTGATTTTTGTCATTTCTTGTAAGTTTAATCTTCTAGCTGTATTTCGAAATGATCGATGAAAACTATTCAGTTTTGGTCATTTCTATCTACCGCATAATTACCCACTATTTTCACCATTGTTTAATTGAACTATATTATTATGACTACGGTTGTTACTTGCAATTGTACCTTAGTAGTAAGAATGTGAGGCGTCTGCGCCATGAGGCTTCTGCGCCACTGACCCTGTACCCACTTTCTCGGTCCCGCGTGAAGCAGACAACGAGTTTCCCAGTGCCGCCTGACACACTATGCCGGGGGACATATGGGGGATACGAGAAATCGAGCACCGTGAACCGTCAACCCACGGTCTTTTACGACCTCCATTTTAGGGGTGAATTTGTTCCCTTTTATGACCACTTTTTAGGGGGTGTATTCGTTCCCTTTTACGAGCACATTTTAGGGGGTGAACTCGTTCCCTTTTATGAGCATATTTTTCAACCCCTATGTTAATTACGAACAGATAGAAGAGCACATAAAACTATGTAACATAACAAGGGTGTACTCGTTCTCTTTTACGACCTCCATTTTAGGGGGTGAACTCATTCCCTTTTATGAGCATATTTTTCAACCCCTATTCTGAACATAGCAGATAACACACAGAAGAGAAGATAACACATAGCACTATTTTAACATAGCAGATAACATATAAGATTACGAACACATAACATAACAAGGGTGTATTCATTCTCTTTTATGAGCATATTTTCCAACCCCTATTCTGAACATAGCAGATAACACATAGAAGAGCAGATAACACATAGCACTATAAGAGCAGAAGACTACATTACATAGCAGGCCTCCATTTTAGGGGTGAACTCGTTCCCTTTTTCAACCCCTATTTTAACATAACAGAAATGACATAAGAATACGTAACTCATTCCAACCCTTATTTTAACATAACGAGCAAAGATTACAATCGAATACCCACGGTCTACATATAATCATTTTAGAGGGTGTATTCATTCATTCTCTTTGATGACCATTTTTTCCACCCCTAATTGAAATTACATAGCAGAGAAGATAATACATAAGATTCGTTCCCTTTTATGAGCACTTTTTAGGGGGTGTACTCGTTCCCTTTTATGATTACTTTTTCAACCCCTATTTGAACATTTTAACATAGCAGAAATGACACAAGCATGTCCCCAAACTACTGACCATCGTGAACAAAGGTCAAACTCAAAAACAAAACAACATATCGAGGTGCTGTTTCCACATTTAGTAATCGGCCATCAACTACTACAAGTTCCAAAATTAGTCGCCATCGAGGTCAAAGGTCAACATACTTAAAACCTAATATCTCGAAAACTGAGCCACATACTCAGGTGCTGTTTCCACATTGAGTAATAGGTCATCAGGTACCACAAGTTCCAAAATAATGACCATCGAGGTCAAAGGTCAACATACTTAAAAACTAATAACACGAAAACTGAGCCACGTATTGAGGTGCTGTTTCCACATTGAGCAATTGGTCATCAACCACTGCAAGTTTCAAAAATAATGACCATCGACGTCAAAGGTCAAAACTCGAAAACGAAGCAACATATTGAGGTGCTGTTTCCAAATCTAGTAATAGGTCATCAACTAGTACATGTTAAAAATTACTGATCATCGAGGTCAAAGGTCAACATACTTAAAACCTAATAACTCGAAAACGAAGCAACATATTGAGGTGGTGTTTCCACATTTAGTAATTGTTCATCAACCACTGCAAGTTCCAAAATAATGACCATCGAGAGCTTGTAAACGGAGCAACGGATAAATTTTGTACAAAGCAGAAAAAGTGAAGGAGGAAAAATTTGAGTGGCCTATTCAATTTTGTACCAAGGAGAAATGTCATTTTAACTAGCTGAGAACTATATGTCTTCTTGTACTAATTAAACAAACGAAGGAATATTGTACCAATGAGAAATGTCGTTTTTTCTAGGCCATGTTCTAATATTTAAACAAACGAAGGGGTGAATTTGAGTGACCTATTCAATTTTGCACCAACGAGAAATAATTGCGTATTTTAAACAAACAATCGAATAAATTTAACCGGCTCAGAAGTTCAATACTATTTTGTACTCTTGAGTGAGCTTTCCAATTTTGTAGCAAGAAGGACCATTTTTTAAACTAACTCAGAATTTCATTTCATTTTGTAATACTCAGTTTTGTACGAACTAGAAACATTTGATTGGATTATTTCCTTATGTACCAACTGGAAAAAGTGAAGGGCCATTATTCAAATAAACGAAGGAATAGCAGAAAAAAAGAAGTGAAGTATGAATAAAATTTAGGTGGACTATTTTCTTTTGTACCAACTGGAAAAGAGAAGAAGAGCTACTTTAACTAGCTCATTATGTACTGTTTAAAGAAACGAAAATTGACTCAGAATTTATGTAAGAATAATTTCGATGTTCTACTTTTTATACCAACGAGAAAAAAAATGAACTAGCTGAATATTTAAATATACGAAAGAATAAATTTAAGTGACCTATTCAATTTTGTACCAATGAGAAATGGCATTTTTAACTGGTTCAGAATTTTACTACTCAAATAAACAATGGAATATTGTACCATTTTGGAGTATTCAAATTTGTGTCAACTTCAACAAACAAAAGGAAAAAGCAAAAAAGGATCATTTTAACTAGTCTAATAAACGAAGGCATAAATATGAGTGAGCTATTTAATTTTGTAGCTGAGTATTTTAACGAAAGAACAAAATTGTACTAACCAGAAAAAACCGAAGAAGACACACTTTAACTAACTGAGAATTTCTGTACCTTTTTGTACTATTTAAACAAACGATGGAATAAATTTGAGTGGCCTGTTTTTTGTACTAACCAGAAAAAGCGAAGAAGGTCCAATTTAGCTAACAGTGTACTATTTAAACAAACGAAGGTCTCTTGAGTGAGATTTCCAATTTTGTAGCAAGAAGGACTATTTTCTAACTAACTCAGAATTTCATTTCATTTTGTAATACTCAAATTTGGATGGAGTGTTTAGTTTTGTTCGAACCAGAAAAATTTGATTGGATTATTTTCTTAGGTACCAACTGGAAAAAGTGAAGGGCCATTATTCAAATAAACGAAGGAATACCAGAAAAAAAATAAGTGAAGAATGAATAAAATTTAGGTGGATTATTTTCTTTTGTACCAACTGGAAAAGAGAAGAAGAGCTACATTAACTAGCTCATTATGTACTGTTTAAACAAACGAAAATTGACCATTATGTAACTTTTGAAATACTGAAATATTCTATTTTTGTATCAATCAGAAAAACCCGAAGAAGGATAATTTTAACAAGTTGATAATTTCGATGTTCTACTTTTTATACCAACGAGAAAAAAAATGAACTAGCTGAATATACGAAAGAATAAATTTAAGTGACCTATTCAATTTTGTATCCATGAGAAATGGCTCAGCAAAAGGCGAAGAAGGACTATTTTAAACAATGGAGTATTTAGTTTTGCACCATTTTGGAGTATTCAAATAAACAAAGGAATTATAATTTATGTCAACTCTAAAATCAATTAAACGAAGTAATGCATTTGAAAAACCGAAGTTGAGTATTTTATAGCATTTTGTATTATTTCAACAAACAAAGGGATAAGCAAAAAAAAAAAAAAAAGGATCATTTTAAACTAGTCTAATAAACGAAGGCATAAATATGAGTGAGCTATTTAATTTTGTAGCTGAGTATTTTAACGAAAGAACAAAATTGTACTAACCAGAAAAAACCGAAGAAGACCCATTTTAACTAACTGAGAATTTCTGTACCTTTTGTACTATTTAAACAAACGATGGGATAAATTTGAGTGACCTGTTTTTTGTACTAACCAGGAAAATCGAAGAAGGTACCTTTGTACTAGCCCAATGAACGAAAGAGCAAATTTGGGTGTTCTATTTTTTTTTTTACCAACCGAGAACCATTTTTAACTGGCTTAGAATTTTATACCTTTTTGAAAAATTTGTATCAAATCGAAAAAAGCAAGGAAATACCATTTTTAAATAGCTCAGCATGTTACAACTTTTTGTGTTTTTGGTCTACCCAATTTCTTGACCATATTGTACTATTTAAACAAACAAAGGAATAAATTGGTGTGACCTATTCACTTTTGTTACAAGCAGAAAAAGGAAAGAATAAATTTCGGTGACCTAATCAGTTTTGTACTAAGCAGAAAAAAGCGAAGAAAGTAAAATTTAAATAGCTCAGTATTTATAACGAAGGAATAAATTTGGGTGTTCTACAGAAGAAAACGGGGAAGGGCCATTTTATTTAATTTTGTAGTACTCAAAATATACAAAGATATAAATTTGTGTGACCCATTCAGTTTTGTACTAAGCAGAAAATTTGTTGGTTTTAGTGCTCTACAAATAAACAGAGGAAAGGCAAAGAGAGACCATTTTATGTGTCTTTTGTAACGAAGAAACAATCCTGCTGCGAGTAGGTCAATATGGCATTATTGCGACTTTCATTTTCGAATACATACGGATTAAGCCACTATGGCAAAAAATCCATATTGGAGTATACCTTTTATACAACAAAACAAGCTTCTTAGCCCCACTCCAGAAATTAGAAAACTTGCATTTTAGACCAAGGGCAGCAAGATTCGATTCTCTCGATCTTCTGCTTTATCCGGCAACTTTACTTGGAAATTATTCACATCTAGTAAAAGAAAACGAATAGATAATTTTGAGACAGTTCCATATGGGTAAATACAGTATTAGTAGAAACGAAAGTTTTTAATTAAGTAGAGATAAGGAGAGAGTGAAAAAAAATGGAAAATTAAATTTTAAATCATTATTATTATTATTTTAGAGGTCAAAAGGAGGAATAAATGAATTTGAGTGGCATATGTACGGAATTTAGTTTAGTACCGGGGAAAAAAAATTGAATGGAATATTTTATTTTGTACCAACAGGGAATTTAAGTATTTTGTACTATTTAGTACCACCGAGAAAGTGTAGAATATTTAGTTTTGTTGGCTTCTTTATTTTGTATTAACGACTAAAACCTTTAACACATACTTGGTTCTGTGCATTACAATGGCCGAAGTTTTTCATTTCCCTGTGGTACAACGTAATGGTCGTCCCGCTTATTCTAGGTCTACAGTTAGATATTTTCGATTGGATAATGGTATACAGCCATGTTTTGTTGAGCACAATGCCCACTATAACGATGTGGTAGACAATTATTTGATGGATAGATATTTGTTTAATAGTCGCTATAACAAATGGTATATGATAGAATTTGTTAAGCATTTATCGCAGGTAGATATTAAGATAGACTTTTTGTCGTTGGTTACTCGTTTAACTGCACACAGATCTCTTTTCCAATCAGCTACCTTTTTGGCCATGAAAACTAAGGGTAATAGTTATACTGTGACAGCTTTCTTTTGCTATGGGGGAACGCAGGACACTTTGGATGAGTTATTAAAGTTTTGGAATCATGTGTGCGAGTTCAGGCCAAGTATCCAGATTGCAGATTTACTTGGTTGCTTTACACGATGTGGTAAAACTGGCCTTTTTGCGGTATCTCCTGATACCTATCTGTTGGACCTCGCGGTATTTGGAAACTTGGTGAAAAAGAATAACAAATGGTTTTTCTCACAATAAAGCTATACATACAGAATAATCCATTATGACAAAAAAAATTCTACTTTCTCCTTATGCTTAGTTGGAGTAGACTTCGATACATTGTGTAAGAATTTCCAATTAATAGCGGTATTGTACTGCACTTATAATAGTCTGTAATAGTGCAGTTTATTTTTCGAATGAGAGTAGGTTTTAAAGGTGTATTGTAGTCTACCAGCAATAATGATTTCTCAGATTTAAGGCTAAATTAAATGGGCAAGAGGTGTACAGTATTTGGAAGATATAATTAAGAAGTACTAGGATGTGCCAATAGAAAAATTTCAGAACATCTACAAACATGCCTATTAACACTATTTGTAATAACGATGATTCCGTGGGTGTAGATTGTCTTAGATAGAATACAGGTAATTCTTCCATTAAAATTTACAACTATATAATTGATTTTCTTCATTGTTCAGACAAGCGTTTACAGGGTATTGCGAGATGGGAAGCAATTATCTTTAACCACTATACTGATGAGTGGATCCAATTTTACACATCAAAGAATATTTACAGATGCTTATTGGAGTTGCCGGATAAAGCAGAAGATCGAGAGAATCGAATCTTGCTGCCCTTGGTCTAAAATGCAAGTTTTCTAATTTCTGGAGTGGGGCTAAGAAGCTTGTTTTGTTGTATAAAAGGTATACTCCAATATGGATTTTTTGCCATAGTGGCTTAATCCGTATGTATTCGAAAATGAAAGTCGCAATAATGCCATATTGATCTACTCGCAGCAGGATTGTTTCTTCGTTACAAAAGACACATAAAATGGTCTCTCTTTGCCTTTCCTCTGTTTATTTGTAGAGCACTAAAACCAACAAATTTTCTGCTTAGTACAAAACTGAATGGGTCACACAAATTTATATCTTTGTATATTTTGAGTACTACAAAATTAAATAAAATGGCCCTTCCCCGTTTTCTTCTGTAGAACACCCAAATTTATTCCTTCGTTATAAATACTGAGCTATTTAAATTTTACTTTCTTCGCTTTTTTCTGCTTAGTACAAAACTGATTAGGTCACCGAAATTTATTCTTTCCTTTTTCTGCTTGTAACAAAAGTGAATAGGTCACACCAATTTATTCCTTTGTTTGTTTAAATAGTACAATATGGTCAAGAAATTGGGTAGACCAAAAACACAAAAAGTTGTAACATGCTGAGCTATTTAAAAATGGTATTTCCTTGCTTTTTTCGATTTGATACAAATTTTTCAAAAAGGTATAAAATTCTAAGCCAGTTAAAAATGGTTCTCGGTTGGTAAAAAAAAAAAATAGAACACCCAAATTTGCTCTTTCGTTCATTGGGCTAGTACAAAGGTACCTTCTTCGATTTTCCTGGTTAGTACAAAAAACAGGTCACTCAAATTTATCCCATCGTTTGTTTAAATAGTACAAAAGGTACAGAAATTCTCAGTTAGTTAAAATGGGTCTTCTTCGGTTTTTTCTGGTTAGTACAATTTTGTTCTTTCGTTAAAATACTCAGCTACAAAATTAAATAGCTCACTCATATTTATGCCTTCGTTTATTAGACTAGTTTAAAATGATCCTTTTTTTTTTTTTTTTTTTGCTTATCCCTTTGTTTGTTGAAATAATACAAAATGCTATAAAATACTCAACTTCGGTTTTTCAAATGCATTACTTCGTTTAATTGATTTTAGAGTTGACATAAATTATAATTCCTTTGTTTATTTGAATACTCCAAAATGGTGCAAAACTAAATACTCCATTGTTTAAAATAGTCCTTCTTCGCCTTTTGCTGAGCCATTTCTCATGGGTACAAAATTGAATAGGTCACTTAAATTTATTCTTTCGTATATTCAGCTAGTTCATTTTTTTTTTCTCGTTGGTATAAAAAGTAGAACATCGAAATTATCAACTTGTTAAAATTATCCTTCTTCGGGTTTTTCTGATTGATACAAAAATAGAATATTTCAGTATTTCAAAAGTTACATAATGGTCAATTTTCGTTTGTTTAAACAGTACATAATGAGCTAGTTAATGTAGCTCTTCTTCTCTTTTCCAGTTGGTACAAAAGAAAATAATCCACCTAAATTTTATTCATTCTTCACTTATTTTTTTTCTGGTATTCCTTCGTTTATTTGAATAATGGCCCTTCACTTTTTCCAGTTGGTACCTAAGAAAATAATCCAATCAAATTTTTCTGGTTCGAACAAAACTAAACACTCCATCCAAATTTGAGTATTACAAAATGAAATGAAATTCTGAGTTAGTTAGAAAATAGTCCTTCTTGCTACAAAATTGGAAATCTCACTCAAGAGACCTTCGTTTGTTTAAATAGTACACTGTTAGCTAAATTGGACCTTCTTCGCTTTTTCTGGTTAGTACAAAAAACAGGCCACTCAAATTTATTCCATCGTTTGTTTAAATAGTACAAAAAGGTACAGAAATTCTCAGTTAGTTAAAGTGTGTCTTCTTCGGTTTTTTCTGGTTAGTACAATTTTGTTCTTTCGTTAAAATACTCAGCTACAAAATTAAATAGCTCACTCATATTTATGCCTTCGTTTATTAGACTAGTTAAAATGATCCTTTTTTGCTTTTTCCTTTTGTTTGTTGAAGTTGACACAAATTTGAATACTCCAAAATGGTACAATATTCCATTGTTTATTTGAGTAGTAAAATTCTGAACCAGTTAAAAATGCCATTTCTCATTGGTACAAAATTGAATAGGTCACTTAAATTTATTCTTTCGTATATTTAAATATTCAGCTAGTTCATTTTTTTTCTCGTTGGTATAAAAAGTAGAACATCGAAATTATTCTTACATAAATTCTGAGTCAATTTTCGTTTCTTTAAACAGTACATAATGAGCTAGTTAAAGCAGCTCTTCTTCTCTTTTCCAGTTGGTACAAAAGAAAATAGTCCACCTAAATTTTATTCATACTTCACTTCTTTTTTTCTGCTATTCCTTCGTTTATTTGAATAATGGCCCTTCACTTTTTCCAGTTGGTACATAAGGAAATAATCCAATCAAATGTTTCTAGTTCGTACAAAACTGAGTATTACAAAATGAAATGAAATTCTGAGTTAGTTTAAAAAATGGTCCTTCTTGCTACAAAATTGGAAAGCTCACTCAAGAGTACAAAATAGTATTGAACTTCTGAGCCGGTTAAATTTATTCGATTGTTTGTTTAAAATACGCAATTATTTCTCGTTGGTGCAAAATTGAATAGGTCACTCAAATTCACCCCTTCGTTTGTTTAAATATTAGAACATGGCCTAGAAAAAACGACATTTCTCATTGGTACAATATTCCTTCGTTTGTTTAATTAGTACAAGAAGACATATAGTTCTCAGCTAGTTAAAATGACATTTCTCCTTGGTACAAAATTGAATAGGCCACTCAAATTTTTCCTCCTTCACTTTTTCTGCTTTGTACAAAATTTATCCGTTGCTCCGTTTACAAGCTCTCGATGGTCATTATTTTGGAACTTGCAGTGGTTGATGACCAATTGCTCAATGTGGAAACAGCACCTCAATACGTGGCTCAGTTTTCGTGTTATTAGGTTTTAAGTATGTTGACCTTTGACCTCGATGGTCATTATTTTGGAACTTGTGGTACCTGATGACCTATTACTCAATGTGGAAACAGCACCTGAGTATGTGGCTCAGTTTTCGAGATATTAGGTTTTAAGTATGTTGACCTTTGACCTCGATGGCGACTAATTTTGGAACTTGTAGTAGTTGATGGCCGATTACTAAATGTGGAAACAGCACCTCGATATGTTGTTTTGTTTTTGAGTTTGACCTTTGTTCACGATGGTCAGTAGTTTGGGGACATGCTTGTGTCATTTCTGCTATGTTAAAATGTTCAAATAGGGGTTGAAAAAGTAATCATAAAAGGGAACGAGTACACCCCCTAAAAAGTGCTCATAAAAGGGAACGAATCTTATGTATTATCTTCTCTGCTATGTAATTTCAATTAGGGGTGGAAAAAATGGTCATCAAAGAGAATGAATGAATACACCCTCTAAAATGATTATATGTAGACCGTGGGTATTCGATTGTAATCTTTGCTCGTTATGTTAAAATAAGGGTTGGAATGAGTTACGTATTCTTATGTCATTTCTGTTATGTTAAAATAGGGGTTGAAAAAGGGAACGAGTTCACCCCTAAAATGGAGGCCTGCTATGTAATGTAGTCTTCTGCTCTTATAGTGCTATGTGTTATCTGCTCTTCTATGTGTTATCTGCTATGTTCAGAATAGGGGTTGGAAAATATGCTCATAAAAGAGAATGAATACACCCTTGTTATGTTATGTGTTCGTAATCTTATATGTTATCTGCTATGTTAAAATAGTGCTATGTGTTATCTTCTCTTCTGTGTGTTATCTGCTATGTTCAGAATAGGGGTTGAAAAATATGCTCATAAAAGGGAATGAGTTCACCCCCTAAAATGGAGGTCGTAAAAGAGAACGAGTACACCCTTGTTATGTTACGTAGTTTTATGTGCTCTTCTATCTGTTCGTAATTAACATAGGGGTTGAAAAATATGCTCATAAAAGGGAACGAGTTCACCCCCTAAAATGTGCTCGTAAAAGGGAACGAATACACCCCCTAAAAAGTGGTCATAAAAGGGAACAAATTCACCCCTAAAATGGAGGTCGTAAAAGACCGTGGGTTGACGGTTCACGGTGCTCGATTTCTCGTATCCCCCATATGTCCCCCGGCATAGTATGTCAGGCGGCACTGGGAAACTCGTTGTCTGCTTTGGGCGGGACCGAGAAAGTGGGTACAGGGTCAGTGGCGCAGAAGCCTCATGGCGCAGACGCCTCACATTCTTACTACTTACCTTCGTGCCCTTCAGTTCGTCATCATTCGTGAATTTGAATGTACTAATTGCGTACAACAAAGCCACATATGGTTTTATAAATTTTCTTAGCGGTTGGCCAAGAAGTAAACAAATAGCTTTTTCCACCATACTTGGAGAGGTTCGGACATGTCATATTCATCCTCTACATTTGTATCGATTATCATCTTATTTTAATTTTTGTTATAACATATTATTTCATTTTCCAGTGTACTGTTTGTAAGCACATGGTCTTCATTCCCTAGTAGTTTGTGTGTATGCAACTCAAAAGTTGCATTTAATTTGTGATAAATAGCATAGTAATCACTGCCTTTTACAGTTTACGCAAATGAACTTTGAAACTGTACTCAAAATCTGAGTTATAGGTATATTTTTGTAAGTATGTGTTAACGTACACGCTGGGGATGACAGACATGTTAGTGAAGGTAATTTTTAGGTGAATAAGCGTATAATTGAAGATTTGTTTCAGCATTTGTTAATACGACTGGTTCTCCGTGTCATTGTCCGTGTCTGTATAAAGCATTTCAACTGGATCGGGTTTTTAAAAGTTAAGCCTTCATTCTTCCATCTTTCTTTTCGCTTCACATAGGGATTCACGCGAGACAAGACGAGACGAGAAATGGAAAAGTCTCGTCTCGTCTCGCAGCCTCAAATATTGGTCTCGTCTCGCAAATGTGCAGTCTCGTCTCGCATAAAATTTTGATTCTCATCTCGCGTCTCGCGCGAGACTTTCTCTCATGATCTCGCAGTCTCGCATATATTCTGGGTCAAAATTTTGCAATGTGTTACTCTATGGCTGTTAATGAATGATGATGTGATATTTTGTCCGAAGGCAGGTATTTGACCTAAAAGTCCCTTGGCAAGGTGAATCCATGGTGGTTTGCCATTGCTTTCCATGGGATGAATGTTCATAACATCCTAAGGAGACGGAACCTAGAGTTCAACATGGTATCCGAACTTGTGTCCCCTCCGCTCCAACTTAAAAGAAAAGTTGTGCTGGAATTTGATTGGTGGACCATTAATTTTCGTCAAATTAATAACATAATTTACAGCAAAACCAGCATGAATTGTTACTGCATCCAACATTGTTTTCCACCTTAGAGGTCTCCATCAATATTTTTCAGTATGTTATGCGGGCACATTTTTGCCCCGAAAAAAAGTCGCCAGTGTAATTAGGATATAAAGAATATAACGTTTCCGTATATGTTTTTCTGAACTCATTGAACCAAACCCGGATCCTTTTATTATATCTATCTATCTATCTATCTATCTATCTATCTATCTATCTATCTATCTATCTATCTATCTATCTATCTATCTATCTATCTATCTATCTATCTATCTATCTATCTATCTATCTATATCTATCTATCTATCTATCTATCTATCTATATATATATATATATATATATATATTGTTATAGGATATAAGGAGATGTCATATTATACTTTAGGATATTTATGGAATATTATCAGATATTATGGTTTTAGATTTCAATTTTAGTAAAGTTACAATATTTTATGTCATTTAGATTTAAGTTTATTCACATCATCATTTTACTCATTAAATCATGTCACACAAATATTAGGAATAACATTATGTCATGAAAATCATTTAGTTCGCTGACGCTTTATTATTTCATTACTAAAAAGCAAATAAAGCAACCTAGTTACATTATGTTAACGAGAAAATTTATACAATGTAGTTATTACGTTTGTCAGACAATTACAATTGGATCAGCGTTTTCATTTTCAAAATTGAGAACAGAATGTCTATGTTATTGTAAGAATTATGTATCTTTTTGTTTTTAAAAATTCTTAGATTGACAAAATTTAAATCATCCGAGAGATTGTGTCTGGAGATTCTAGAGATTTCTGGTCAGCAGAATGTCTTGTCCCAATTGAGTTTCTCAAGAATTCCACGTGCTATCTGGAGCCTGTTGTTATCATGAATATCTTCAATGTCTGCAATCTCATTTCTTAATTATATAAAACCGTTTCCTTGGAAAAAGAAGTCAGTTGAAAAGGAAGGAGTTTAATAAGAAGCAGTGAATAAGAATCAGTTAACAAGAATCGAGTTAATAAGACCTCAGATAATGAGAAGTTATTAAGAGATCTATTCGCGACAAGCCGAGATAGTTACTTTAATCTAAGATTCGGAAAGATCGTTTATAAATTTTATTCGCGTACACTATCGAGTGATAAGCTCATTTTTCCATGGACGATTTATAAAGTTTGGAGCTGAATTGCAGATGGGATTACCTGACAACATAGGACCAGTAGTCACCCAGGTATGATATTCTTAAGGCCAGATTTCCCTAATTTCTTTCCTCATGACCTTTCAGATATTTAATCAAGTCAATCTCAGAACACTAAATTCATTGACTAATAAACTGTTACAAATCGAACAATATGTCTTTCTCTGAGTTAAGTAACACTTCCATTGTTCACAACTAAATTAGTCTTAAATCTCATGTTACACACTTGCCTAACTTTTAGGGGCATGTTGAGAGAGAAATTCCAGATATTTCTCTTAGTTTAGTTTGGTCTTCTCATTCTTGCTACTATCCCCACATTCGTTTCGGACAAGAGTAGACCAGGCTAACAATATATATATATATATATATATATATATATATATATATATATATATATATATATATATATATATATATATATATATATATATATACTATATTGTAAGGGATTAGGTTTGTGAAATTGCTTTAATCATCTATTCTGTTTATTCCATCATATTTGGTTTCATATTAAAACAAACTAGCGCCAGCCATTAGAGGGTTACGCCCTTTCGTTGGCAAAGGTTTTCAAAACATGTTGGTGGTGCTAATACATATACAATAGGTGGTCTAAGTGCAGCGCAAAGACAACAAAAAATGAAAAAACATGTAAAATTAGTCTGGAGAAAAGAACAATATATAATAAAGAGTTTTCGTAAAGTCTGAACGGATTGAATTTACTTATAATTTTCATAAAAATGCTCATAATGAAATCAAATAAAGTGCAAACGGTAGCGGAAGGATTAAATTTTTAGTTGGCAACACTGTTAGATAAGCAGCAACTCTGAACACGTTGAGAGAGGGAGAGGGAGGGCAAGAGTCAGTTTCTTACCAAATTCCATCCATTGCTGTTTTCATTGTTGTTTCAATGTTGACTGTTAAAAGTAAGTTGTAAGCTGTATTGGTGTGTGTGTCTTTTAAAGAAATAAATAAATGAAAAACTCCTCTGAGAAGACTATTTTTTTTACTGTATCAAAGATGGCGTCGGTGAAAGAGAAAGCGTAATGTGTTGTGTGGTACGTAGAGCTAAAATCACCAATTCTGATATGTCGAAAGTTCACTAAAGAGTTCAAAAATCCGGCACCGACTGAGAGTGCAATCCGAAAGTGGCATGCTAAGTTGTTGGAGACAGGAAGCGTCCTGGACCGTCCTCGAAGTGGGAGGCCGCCAACATCGCCTGCAACAGTGAGCAGGGTAAGGGAAAGCATCATCAACAGCCCACAGAAGTCGATTCCTAGACGGTCCATGGAACTCGGAATTCCACAGACAACCGTGTTTAAGATAGCCAAGAAGACGATCAAGGCCAAAGGTTACAAAATCAAGATAGTCCAGGATCTGCATGATGAAGATTTGGACATCCGGTTCAACTTCTGTGACACCATGCTCAAGCAGTTGGAACATGACGACGTTCTCCTTTCAGCCATCATGTTCTCAGATGAGGCAACCTTCCATGTCTCCGGGAAGGTTAACCGACACAACTGTCGCGTTTGGGGCACGGAAAACCCAAAGGAATTTGAGACACATGGGAGAGATAGCCCTAAAGTCTGTGGCTGGCATTTCGGATCAAACACGGCGGAACGCTGTGAGCGGATTCCAGCGCCGCCTATGCGAATGTGTGGATGTAAATGGCGCCCAGTTGGAGGTGTGGCGGTGAATGAACTGAGCTGGTGCAGATTACAGGTAAAAATTTAATCCTTCCGCTACCGTTTGCACTTTATTTGATTTCAATATGAGCATTTTTATGTAAATTATAAGCGAATTAAATCCGTCCATACTTTATGAAAACCCTGTACAGTGAAAGGTATATTAATGGTGCAAGTATACAAATATATATATATATAATTAAAGAATAAACGTAATTGGATATATCATATTTAAACAGGTATGATAATGATAAGAAGTGCATTGACGTCACAATCACATTGGGAACATTAGTTGAGACACATGAAGGTTAGATCTTCTGTCTCGGGGCGACTCGAGACTGATGTAAGACGTAATGATAGCCCAATGTTAGTGATGAGTGAAGAACGTGCTAAAATGGAAAAAAATATGAGGTAGATGATCTCTGACGATGTAAATGCCAAATATTGCTCTCTCTGCGGCGTCCAAATTTTTTGTTTGAACATAAAGTGTGGTCAGGATGTTGAGCGGTGAGTGCTGATATCGAGATGGAGCATCTGTACGGACATCAACTCTTAACGTATCAAAATACAGTGGATGATCATTTGTAACGCAGGATTGAATGTATCTTGTCCGGAGTGTAGCAAGATGCTCGAAGATAGTTGGAAAGTCTATATGTTCGTAGGTCATGTAATTTGGATATGGTAGTCGAATCGGATATGCCAGGCGAATAACATGGCGTTCTATAATTGCTAACTTCTCGTAGAGTTTAGGTGAAGCATGACACCAGGCAATGTAACCAAATGTGAGAAGAGGTCGAAGAAAAACTTTGTATGTCTTTAGTAAGACATCCGCACTTAGTCCCCAGGTCGTGCCCGTAAGGCGGCGTAGAAGATTTAATCGAGTTGATGCTTTTTGCGCTAGTTTTTAAATGTGAGGTTTCCAGGTGAGTTTGATATCGAGTACCACACCAAGATATGTCGCAGAGGCGGTTGGTCGAAGAAAATGCCCGTCAACTGATACACAAAGATTAATAGGATTTCGGCGTACTTTAGTTCTACGTTTAGGTGCAAGGAAAACAAGGGCTTGTGTTTTCTCCGAATTTACAGTTAATTTCCACTTCCTGCACCAGATAAGAAAATTGTCCAGTGTCAATTGTAGGCTTCTGCTGATTTGAAGCATAGTTTTCCCAAGTGATAAAAATGCTGTGTCGTCAGCATATTGGAAAATATAGACATTAGGCGGTGGTCTAGGCATATCTGAGGCATATAAGAGATATAATAATGGACTAAGTGCGGAGCCCTGAGGTACGCCTGTATGAGGAAAAATAGGTCTAGAGAGGGCACTTCCTATTGAAATATACGCTATGCGATTACTTAGAAAAGAGTAAATGAGACGGATGTAACAAGTGGGTAGTTGGAGTGACTGTAGTTTGCGCAGCAAGCCATAGTGACATACCTTATCAAAAGCTTTTTCTAAATCCATAAGGACTAGAAAGATGATGGAAGAGCTTTATTGTACTGATTAGTAAGGACAGTAGTTAGGCGTAGCAATTGGTCGTTAATAGAAACGGTAGGCCTGAAACCTGCTTAATGTATTGGTAACAGTTCGTGTTCTTTAAGATAAACATGTAGTCTGTTGACGAGAATCTTGTCAAATAATTTACTGAAGACAGAAGTTAACTGAATGGGCCTGTAGGAAGAAACATCATGAATAGGCTTATTTGGTTTATGAAACATGCAAACCTTTGAGACTTTCCAATGTGCTGGATAATAACCAGTGTTGAGTATGAAGTTATAAATAGATACTAGCAGAGAAATAAGTAGAGGTGGAGATTCTTTCAGCATCCTATACGAGACACTATCAATTCCTGGTGCTGTGTTACGTTTCCGTCGGAGAGCGGAATGTAATTCGAGAGCAGTGATTATTCTGGCAAGAGGATGATTAATGTCTGTTTGATGTGATGTAGAAGGTTGTAAAGAATATATTCTTGAAATATCAATGCGTTCGCTCTGGCATGGAGACTCGGTTGGAGTGAAAACTGTTTGCAGTTGGTCTGCGAAAGCATTCACTTTATCTGCATCTGAAAGAAGCGGAATATTATTGAATGGAGCGGATATGTTGTAACAGTGTTTTTTCCCGTTAATTGATGAAATTTCTTCCAGTAGCGAGTAGGATGTGCCTCGTCTCTCAGCTTATTGCACGTACTTATCCGGTGCCTCCGTTTATATGCAATGAGTTTTTAACTGCCCGTTGCCATTGTCTGTGACAATGAAGATGTACCTCGTTTACAGTACGATGATACTCTCGAATGTGCTGCCTTGCACGTTTTACAATGGCCAGATATTGAGGCAGTAACTTTGGTCTCTGTGGGTAGATTTTGGCCTCAGGAATGGATATTTGAGCATTTGTAGTTAAGGTATCTGTAAGCCGTGAAATAGTGTGATACAATTCAGGTTCGGTAGTTGGTGCTGTGAGAGGTCTGATGTCTTTTTCAATGGTTGTTCTATATGTATTCCAATCAGCTTTATCATAAAGTTTAACAGTCCGAAACACTGGAGTAATGTTACAAAGATGCCCCTTGTTGAGTGTTAGTTTTACTGGGCAGTGATCACTACCGATCGTGTCAAGAACCTGTATTGTACAGTCACCGACTAGATTAAGTGATGTAATTACAACATCAGTTGTTTGACTACTTGGCCGGGTATTACTAGGTAAGTCATGGATATGCAGATGTAACTGTTGAGTTACGTAGTTCATAAAATGTTGTTTTTCTCGGTCGCTTCGACTATGGATATTGATATCAGCCATAATGACGACATTTCGAAGGTTTTGGGCAATATAATTGAAAAAATCGAATGGGATTGGATGTCTCGTCCGAACATAAATTGTAGCAACGTTTATGACGATGGAGGGAAAGTAAACGGAGAAAAGAAGATGTTCTGGATGATTGATACAAGCCTGTAAGTGATATTGTCTGAATAGTAATTTTGGTGAGAAACCTATTGCAACTCCACCTTGAGCTCTGGCAGCAGGTTGTCTATAGTCATGTCGGTGAAGGAGATAACCTGTTAGGCGTGCTGTGATATCAGGTTTGAGCGAAGTTTCATTAAGAGCAAAAATATCAATTTGTTCCTCGAGTAAAAGATGCTGTAAGAGGAGTTTGTGTTGCTGGAAAGATGTATATTAATAAATAAGAAATTCATAACTACAAGCAATAACGACATAGATTTAAACAATAGTTTCAAGAGGCGCGATTTGAAAATGAGCATATTGTCTTGAATATGTACACCTTGTCTCAAAAAGGTTGAGCGCATTCTTTATTGGTGTTTTGAGGCAAAAATTTTCTAAGTCCAGCTTCGGGTATCTTCGGGAAAAAGTAAGCCAGGTTCGAACCTCCAAGCCAGCCTTTGCAATCGGGAAAAAGTTTGCAGATGTGTTTTTCTTCTTTTAAATATAATAAGACTTGTTACCTAGTGTTTAAAAAAGCAACATTGATGAAATACTTAATGATACAATATTTCGAAACCTTTTATTAATGTGAACACATGCTTGTTTGTCATTTAGCTCTCTATACGTAATGGAACATTTAAATACGTTAAAGAATCTTTCCATATGTAAAAGAATGCTCAAAGTTAAGAAATAGAATATAATTATCGCCTGAGTACTAAAATAAAAGTCAAAGTAGAACAGAAACAGCGTTTGTAATGGATATGAATGTCATAATTATCTTGAGATCCGTTATACATCACTAGAAGCTTAGTTCTAGAAGTCCTTGTGTTAGCTCATTGGTAAGCTGTCGGATTTCAAATCATAAGGTTCTGAGTTCGATTCTCATCTGGGTCTATACTTTTTTTAAATTATATTTTCCGCAATGCATGAAAAATTATATAAAATAATTATATTAAAATACATAAGTTGTTTATATATAACATAATAATTGCAGAACATAGTAATTATTATGTTTAAAATATAACATCTGAAATAATTTTCACAGTAGGTCGGTATTATATATGAGAATGTTAAATACAAGTTAAGAAAATCGTTTAATAGCAATAAATAGGTTATGTAGTGTATTTATTTGCAGCTATTTGTCATACAG
The DNA here is from genome assembly GCF_964235325.1 of Thermobia domestica. Taxonomy (NCBI): domain Eukaryota; kingdom Metazoa; phylum Arthropoda; class Insecta; order Zygentoma; family Lepismatidae; genus Thermobia; species Thermobia domestica. The sequence goes on along the minus strand of NC_137463.1, from coordinate 122,637,231 downwards.
ATTTAACTTCTCAATATTCTCATTACAGTATGTTATTTATTATATATTCGTGAAATGGAATATATTCCTACGGATATAGAAAGTGTATAAACAGAGTATCCAAAGTCGTATCCTGCTTCAAGACTCATAACTTTTCCCGATCCCCTTAACGTCACGGGAAGAAACACAAATTCTCTTTAGAACGGAATGTCGTTATTTAGTCTGATTCGAATACGTTGAATATGCTTTTGTGTATTCATCTCCCTCTCTCTCTCTCTCTCTCTCTCTCTCTCTCTTTCGCTTTGTTTATGTGTGTGTGTGTGTGTGTGTGTGTGTGTGTGTGTGTGTGTGTTTGCGGAATATCCCAAGTTGAATACAACATTTGCAAAGTATATGAGCATCATTGTCATCGAATACCAGAAATTGAAAGTCGTGTTTCTTCAGGTTGGGTTTGCGTGTTCATGTTAGCTCACTGGTAGAGTACGGACTTGCCACTGAAGAGGTCTTGAGTTCAAAACCTACAGCTAATTATCATTCTTTTGTTAGTAGGATTGCACAGAAATCGGATACAAGGAGTGGTTTACTTCTAGAAATATTTTCGGAAGCGTTTAGGTAGCCCTGAAAAGGGCTGTTTTCGGGAGTTAAGGCGGGGATATTAATATTGTGTCCAAGACCCTTCTGAATTTATTACACGCTCCATTCTTCTGGGCATGGAATCTATTACATGGGTGACAAATCTATCTCCTTCCCCTACCTCCAGCCATGCTTCGGAAGCAAGATGCCACAGGTCATCCTGAGTTCTTGGTGGATCTGCCTCAGGCCAACTTTTCCTTAGAGTACGTTTCACTTCTGCCCACATATTTTCCATGAGATTGAGGTCTGCTCCACGAGGCGGCCAGTCGATTAAATCAATCTCAGGGTGCCCTGCGAACCATTTCTGAACCACACGGGAAGTATGTATTGGCGACTGGTATTGCTGGAACTGAATTACACCATCAGGCTGAAATACTCGTACAGATGGCACCATGATATTACTGATAATGTCTAAGTACTGAGCATTGTCCAGATGTCCTTCAATTCTATGAAGCTGTCCTGCTCCGCGACTGGAAATCCAACCCCAATATAAAATAGATACATGGCCACTGCGATTGCAAGCAGCCACATATCCATGGTCATATCGGGTGCTCTCGGACGATACACAAAACGGCGCCCCTCCTTTGATGTTGTAAATATGGATTCATCTGAGAAAACTACGTTTTCCCAATTGAGACCCACATTCGCCTGTGCAAACGCGAGACGGTAAATTTTGTGGTCGTCTGAGAGTTTTTCTTTCACGGCAGCAACACAGCCACGTAACCAGAAGCCTTCGCAGAGCTGTATGCTTACTACCAGGAAAGAGAGAAGCTTCCCTTAGCTGTCTAGACGTCCTTAGTGGGTCTAACCGGGCTTCGTTTACTAATCTCGCATCTTGGGCTTCGGTTGACACATGCGGACGACCAGGAGATCGTAAATTACCAGTCTGACCTGTAGCACCATATTTCCGAATCCATCGCCTTCCTGTAGAGGCCGGGACACCTACTCGCTGCTAGCTGTAGTTGCAGAATAACCTTCCAACTCCCATAAAGTAATTACTGCTGTACGTCTATCCATAGTTACCAATGTTCTGAGCTGTGAGAAGGAAGCAATAGGTAAAAGCTAGTACCTGACGTGTGATTGGTTACTTGCACGACACGCCTATTGTGGGGAACAGCGTTGCCAGATCTAGCATAATGATGCTAGATCTAGCATAATTTGCATGTCTCTAGCATCTAGCATCTTGCCCAAATCTAGCACAATTTCAGCAACTTATCAAAAAGCCATAAAACCTGGAGATGAGAAAGAAGTTGGTCGTGGGAAGAAAAAGAACGGCAGAAATGTATCCTTTTCCATTGATTCATACACTCGGTAAACCATACAGGCAGTCTTATTTTCCGAAGTAAGTTCGGAACGGCTTTGGGCTTTTTTTTTTGTGGCTCCACCCAGGGTTTTCTAATCCTTTAACTCCGAGGCATGGGCGGAGCTATGGGGGCCATTCTCCCCCCAACTTTTTGACAACTTCACCATCTTTATTTCTGACTTCATGATCATATTTATTCCTGAAATGACAGCTCCGAGACCGACCAAAAATCTGCCCCCCCCCCCAGCAGACGATTCCCAACTCCGCTTATGCTGCGAAGTAATTTTCTTTCAAAATATGTAAACAAAAACTTTGCATTCATTTATCTATATATATAAAAGAGAACGTACAATTCTTTGTCCGCTCATCACGCTAATACGGCTGAACCAATTTCTTTCATTTTTGGGGGGTTATTAGGATTTGGACCCTAGATGGTTTTTATCATATCACTTTAATTTTTAATTACCAGTGTCTTGAGATAATTGACCATTCAAGTGTCCATAACGTACAAATCCTTTGTTATTAGTTCATCATAGGTAAAAATAAACGTATTTATATGCAACCCGCATGACCGTGTCACTCGGCGGGTTAACATAAATGACAGGCGATATACAGCGGAAAATAGCTTGAATCTTCTGTTTAAAATTTTTTAATTGATTTGCTTATTTTTACAGACACTTTTACAATATGCCAGCACCGGGATGACCGCAGCGAAGCGGGGCGGGTTAACATAAATGACAGGCGATATAATGTTAAGATTTACTGCAATCTTCTATGGTTTTTATCATATCACTTGAAAGCGAAAAAGTAAAAATTATCTAAGTAACAAAGTTTATTGCGTTCCGGGGTGACCGCAGCGAAGCGGGGTGAACGCTGTCTTCTATGGTTTTTATCATATCACTTGAAAGCGAAAAAGTAAAAATTATCTAAGTAACAAAGTTTATTGCGTTCCGGGGTGACCGCAGCGAAGCGGGGTGAACGCTGCTAGTACGATATATACGCCATTGAGTCTGGCAACGACTGCAGTAATTTAGTTGAGTTAAAATTTTGGTGCGTGAAGTATTGAGTTCTATCCATGCATTCTTGCTCTCTGTGTATTTTAAGTTACGTTATCGTATCTCAACTTCGTTTTTTTTTTAACTCCTGAATTAGTAATTATGAGGATCTAGCATAATTTGACCGAATCTAGCATAAGTTCGATCAGGTTTTGGAATAATTCCGAGCTGTGAGTCTGGCAACGCTGGTGGCGAACGACTTGGTCAATGACTCGCGAAAGAAATCTGAAAATGGTGCGCCATAATAATAATATTAAAAACAGTTTTTATAAAGGAATATTAATACATACGAAAAGCTGTTTAAAGAATGAATTGTTATACTGACTTTACACGTATAAAAAAATATACCATATACCAAACAGATTGAGCGATATGATGATAGCTGTTTTGAGACGAACACTTTCGAAGTCCAACTTCGGGTATCTTCGGAAAACAGTAAACTAAAGCTGCTGGTTCGAACCTCCAAAGCCAACCTTAGTAATGGGGAAAAGATGTACAGATATGTTTTTCCTTCTGTTAAATATAATAAGAATGTTGAAATGGTATTAAGTGTAGAAAAAAGTAACATTGATTGAAATACTTAATGATACAATATTTCGAGACTATGTATTCACACTCTCGTTTCGTCATTGTGATTTCCATACGGAAAAGAGCATTTACGTATGAGCTCAGTTATATTTCAGAAGCAGCTTCCGAAAAGCGGTCATGTTAGCTCAGTGGTACACCACCGAGCGTTTAAATCGTGAGTTCGATACCCGTTCAGGTGAGATTCTTTTATGATATTCTACTTTCCTCAATGCATGAAAATTATGTAAAATAGTTACATTACAATTCATCAGTTGTATATATATGTTCATATCATCAGTTGTATATATGAGTTGAATATATATATTCATATCATCAGTTGTATATATCAGTTGAATATATATATTCATATCATTTCACGACATAAGTAATTCTTATCTTTAAAATATAACATCTGAGGTATTCACAGAACGTCGGTGTGTTATATGTGAATATTGAATACAAATTTAAAAAATCGTGTAATAGCAATAAATAAGTTATGTAATGTATTTATTTGCAGCTACTTTCATCGCAGATAACTTCTCAATATTCGCATTACAGCATTTAGGTAGAGCATATCGAAAATCGGATCGTGGTTCAAGACAAAAAACTAGCTAGCCCCAAACTTTCACGTAAGAAATTCACGAATCGCAAAAGTAAAGTGAAGAGATTGAGAGCGGTAATTCCTTAATCGCTCTCTCTCAACTCTCTCTTATCTGCATTTATACATATAAAAGTGTATGTATGTATGTTCCATCATAACTCATGTATGCCTAGACAGGGTTTCTCAACCTGGGAGTCGCGGCCCCTAGGGGATCGCGAAGATAGGCGGGAGAGATAAATATAGTTAGAATATAATACCAGAAATTATTTTTAAATATTATTTTTAATTTTGTTCTGATAGGCATACTTTTATTTTTTATACACACTGTAAAAAACAATAAAAAAATAAGTCTACTGAACATTTTCAAAGGGTGTAGAATTCGTGTTACTATTCGGTTCAAAGTCTTTTGTCGTCGCGAATTCTGTCGAGAAATTTGAAGCTTAAAATATACAAAACGATAATCATGCCTGTTGTTCTGTATGGTTGCGAACCATAGTCGCTTACTCTGAGGGAAGAACATAGACTGAAAGTATTTGAGAACAAGATCCTTAGACGAATATTCGGACCCAAGAGGAACGGGAATGGGGAATGGCGGAAACTTCATAACGAGGAACTACATAATTTATACGGTTACCCAACATTGTTAGGGTCGTCAAGTCTAGAGGCTTAGGTGGGCAGGTCATGTAGCTAGAATGGAAGAAAGTAGAAACGCTTTCAAAGTCTTGACTGGAAGACCAAACGGAAAACGACCATTAGGAAGACCTAGGCGCAGATGGGAGGACAATATTAAGATGGATCTCGCTGAGATAAGAATACAAAGTACAAACTGGATCCAATTGGCTAAGGATAGAAGTCAGTGGAGAGCTTTTGTGAACGGGGCATTGAACCTCCGGGTTCCATAGGCCATAGAGTTAGTTAGTTAGTAGAGTTGTTTAAAAATGAATTTAAATCAAAGAGGTATGATATAAAACTAATGAGAACTGTATATAGAAATACTAGAAAAATACACATGAAACAAAACCTGCACATTGAAATACAATTAAAATTAAAACCTAATGAGATACCTAAGCATGGTATAATTTCACTAGTGCAGCAATGCCCGGTTCAATCTTCATGACGAACATTATCAAGCCATTTTCAACTGATAAGCGATTTCTTATCTTTGTTTTAATGTTTACCATAAAAATAACACACTTTCGCACAAGTACGATATAGCAAATGGAATTATTACTTTTAAAGCAGCAATCACCAGACGAGGATATTCTTCTCTCCTCATCAGGCAGAACTTGTCCAAGTCTTCGTTACAGAAAACCAGTTGCAAAGACTTGTCGCATGATCATTCATTATTTGGTCAAGAATTTGTGGGCTTAGATAGGATACGTTAATGGCCTCTTCAATGAAGGAGTTTAACATCCATCTTGAACCAGCACCTTCGTCGTTGGGAATATAGATATTACAGTTACTGTATCCACTGTCAGTGCCGGGCGCCGAAAAAAGGGGCCACACATTTCTGAGGAAGAGTGTTACTCATGTTAGGAAAGTGCATGTGCACATGTGTAAAATAGAAGGAAAAACGTAATAAAATGTGCTCAAAATTAAGGAAAGGTAGGGTTTATTTTGAAAATGTTATTGAGCTTCGTGCCAACCATGGTGGCGCTTCGTAGCTAGTCTGTCGACGTCACTCATATATACGGTGACATCGTACTATACTCTCGCCCCGGGCAATGATTTTCCATGGCACTGTTCACTATAAACAAAAAAATGGATTCTACTATTATAGAAATAGGTATGTTAAAAATCCCACACAAGCTTATTATAAAACAAATTATAAAAGAGTCGCTGGCAAGAGCGTGTGATAAAAGGGGATCGTGATAGGAATTGGATTGAGAAGCACTGGCCTAGAGTAATTTTAACCACATTTCTTATAGTTTCAAAAAGAGTGCTGTCGGGTTACCTATGGTGAATGGGAGGGGGATACATATAAAAGATTGCTAGAAAATGATCGATATTAGATTCATAGTTTTCGGGGTCGCTTAGATAAATAGTGAGACTTTCAATTTCGCTTAACTACGATTAAGCTCTCATTAGTGGGGATGGGCACGAACGACTTTTCTTTGAAACTCGACTCGACTCGAAACAGACATCTTTGAGGTCTACTCTTGGACTCGGCGAGAAAAATATCTTCTAACTCGACTCGGATTAGAGTCAAGTCGAACCAAAACGAGCCAAATCCTGTGTGTAGTCCTACCTAGACAATACATAGACAATAATTATTCTATCATCAATTATACTACTGTTACTACAAATAATAATAATAATAATAATAATAATAATAATTATTATTATTATTATTATTATTATTATTATTATTATTATTATTATTATTATTATTATTATTATTATTATTATTATTATTATTATTATTATTATTATTATGACAACACCGTGTACAAACATGAACGATAGATGGTTAGTAAAGGAATACTAAAAGCTAGTTGACTGCCGACGTCGGTAGTCATGAAGTCTACAAGGCAAGGACATCGTTCATTACCCTAAGCTGTAAGCGTCGGTGGACTACAGATGGTCAACTATTAACCTCTCGCCAGAAATTGGTGGCCCCGCAGCGACGATCCGTGATGGTCCAAGTTCCATTTTGAAAACTTTACTACCAGCGGCAGAGACGCGATGAAACGCCAACGAACCACAAAATTACTCTCCCAAAATATGTTAAAATGCCTATATGTGTGATTTGTTTATATTTAGATGAATCAATAAAACACAAAACAAATACCCCGGGGTGGACGCGAACTATCAATATTACGATTACTAGACACGCGTTCTTCTGACTTCCCCACGGAAACGATCATAAAAAGCTTGGTTATTGAAGGATAAATCATTGACGTCTTAATTTAGCCAATCAGACAAACCCCTACATCTCGAGTTCTAGGAGATGATACCGTGAACCGTTTCAGATTTATTGCTTTCTGGTGAAGTACTATCCATGCGCAAAATTTGAGCATAATAGCCGACATGCATCTTTGGTGCCTCTTATCTTTAGTACAATTTTAACCAGAGATGGTGTGGGTCAATGAAAATTTGATCCACGACCCACCATGACCCACTATCACCCACCACCCAAATGGCCCATTGGCCCACTCTGACCCATCAACCATCGTGATCCACTCTGACCCACCACCAACTATGAACCACTCTGAACCATTGCGACGAACTCCGACCCACCAAAACCCATCGACATCAACTCTGACCGATGACCACGTCCTCCTCTCCATTGACTAAAGAGATTACACTTGTAATAAAACAAGACTGTGAAATTATCACTTATCGGAGTTTGAATTTCTACCGTCATTGGCTCAAGCACCTCTTTGTTACAATACAGATGGGTCTGACCTTTACGATATATAATGGCAAAGTGATTCTCATCTTCCGAATTAAAATGAATTTAAATTTATCATATGTAATTATTTCTTTGTTGCCTTACAGACACATTTCAGTAGAAAATAGGGTGAAATTTAAAAGTTTCGAATCAAGGAAAAGTAGACCAACGTAAAAAAAAAAAAAAAAAAAAAAAAAAAAAAAGAGGGAGAGGGAGAGAAACTAATTTTCTATATAATTAAGCATGCCGTACTAATTGAAAATGCCCATGTAATTAAGTTTAGAATACAAATTTTATGGCCATTTTTCTCTAACTTTATGGCTTGATTGCCTTATGCTCGGAACGCTCCATATATTAAACACCAGCTTCAGCAATTATAAATAGAAAGCAGTGGGTATAAAATTCAAAAAGAACTTTAGTTTGCATTACTCAATTTTTTTCTCAACTAATATCAATCGTTTTCGATTATTTTTACAAATAAACCCACTACCAATTTCCAATATATAGAAAATGCACCCCCGTCCCCCCGCTCATAAAAGACAATTTTAATAAATGCCAGGGCATATTCTCTTTATTTTTAATAAAGAGGTTATATGCTGAATTTCAGCTCTCAGTTGAACGGCTTGTGAGATACTAAATTTTTCGCAAAAATTCGGACTTCTACTCCCCCTAAGGATATGTATTATAATGAAAGTGACACGCGTATGATAACTTCCCAGTTGGGATTGGAGCCTGATTATATACCAAACGTCAATTCATTTGACTTTGCAATTTGACCGTGATGATTACGCATAGTTACTTTCAATTTTTTATGATACATATCCTTATTTCATATGTTACAGATGATTCAAAAATATTTTTTCAAGCAGTTAGCTCCTCTAGAATCTCACAGGCTGCATCCCAAAATCCAATTCCTACTATCCTATGACAATCCAAAAGTGACTGAACTTTTTTTTATTAGGAACAAATGACAAAAGAAAAATGGAGATCTTGAAAGTAAAATGTAGAAAAGCTCGGTGCCCCCAATAACTACATATTTCTCCGCCCCTTCATTCCGAACTTAAAAATAAAACTTAATTCGAATATGGTTAACTAGTGAATTTATTACAGTTAAATTCCACTCACTACATGCTACAGCTACAACTATGTAACAAAAAATAACAACTGTGAAACATGTTCTGAATTACTATTACATTTCTTACGCTATTATTAAACATATTAGAATAGTAAAAGAGGATTGTTCGTGAAATAGTATATTTGCTCATGATTTTTAACTTTTTCATACGGAAAAAAATTAAAATATTATTCAAGTTTTAAAATTTGCACTCTGCAAATATGTTGCCCTCTAGGCAATGGGACTAATGTGGACTAATGGGAAATGCTGCACTGTTATGGGGCGTTTACACTTGGTCGATTTAGTCGCACGACTAAATCGACTCGCTGCATTTGCCGACAAATCGAAGCAACTAGGCCGAATCAGATCGATGAATGCGTTCAATTATTTCAACCACAGAAAATAGAACGTCTTTCAATTCAGTTCCCAGTCGATTAGTCGCCTTCGATCAACAAGCGATTAAGTTGAAGTCCCGTTTACACGGTCGATTAAGTTGAAAGTGACGTCAATTCAACTGAATCGAACGCAAATCGACTAAGTGTAAACGCCCCATTAGCGGCGCTGAAAACTTACGATTCGATTCTAATATCGGTTGATTTCGATATCTTTATGTCGCTACGTAACCACCCTGGGTGCTAATGGGAGCTTAATTGGACTTGAATTGAAAGTAGAGCTATTCACCTAAGCGACCACGAAACTATGGATTCGATACTAATATCGACCCGTTTCTAGCATTTTTGATATGTATCCCGACAGTACTCTTTTTCCAGACTGTAAGAAATATAGTTAAAATTGCTCTAGATATATCAGAATTATGTTGAAACACACACATAAATCCACTTTTATATTCTGTATAAATAGAGAGTGAGCGAGCGAGAGAGCGAGAGAGCGAGAGAGGGCGACTCAAGGCATCACTACTTCCACATTGCAAAAGCATATATCAGGAATTGAATTGAAAATCTATGTAAAGACTTTCTGCTGTGGCATGCTTCATAAGGACAGTTCCAGTCTGCTCACGTGACTTTTGGGGTTCATGAATTTTTTTGCGAGCGTTCCGACTTTGGATTCTCTGTTTATACCCTCTGTTTATGCATCGAATAACTTTTCAAGAACATAAATGACATTCTGTATTATGAATGTTGAGAATTACTCTCTATATGACAAATAGCTGCAAATAAATACACTACACAACCTATTTATTGTTATTAAACGAGTTTCTTAACTTGTATTTACATCCTCATATATAATACCGACCTACTGTGAAAATTATCTCAGATGTTATATTTTAAACATAATAATTACTATGTTCTACAATTATTATGTTATATATAAACAACTTATGTATTTTAACGTAATTACTTTATATAATTTTTCATGCATTGCGGAAAATATAATTTTAAAAAAAGTATAGACCCAGATGAGAATCGAACTCAGAACCTTATGATTTGAAATCCGACAGCTTACCAATGAGCTAACACAAGGACTTCTAGAACTAAGCTTCTAGCGATGTATAACGGATCTCAAGATAATTATGACATTCATATCCATTACAAACGCTGTTTCTGTTCTACTTTGACTTTTATTTTAGTACTCAGGCGATAATTATATTCTATTTCTTAACTTTGAGCATTCTTTTACATATGGAAAGATTCTTTAACGTATTTAAATGTTCCATTACGTATAGAGAGCTAAATGACAAACAAGCATGTGTTCACATTAATAAAAGGTTTCGAAATATTGTATCATTAAGTATTTCAATCAATGTTGCTTTTTTAAACACTAGGTAACAAGTCTTATTATATTTAAAAGAAGAAAAACACATCTGCAAACTTTTTCCCGATTGCAAAGGCTGGCTTGGAGGTTCGAACCTGGCTTACTTTTTCCCGAAGATACCCGAAGCTGGACTTAGAAAATTTTTGCCTCAAAACACCAATAAAGAATGCGCTCAACCTTTTTGAGACAAGGTGTACCATGCATATTGATGTTAAAGAACGATTTTGCAGTGGCAGTAATGGTGCGAAGTATATGATCGCGTTGAAATGGCAACACGTTCTGGAGCACTATGGTGAGATAGCGAAGAAAATCTTCGATACTGAGCGGATGTAGGATAGATTGGGCTGGAGGTGTTGTTTTATCGCTACTTCGAATAGGTGCAGTAAACTCCGGGCGAGTAGATTCTGCTGAGGGCTTAGCCTTGCAACGGTAGCTGTATGTGGGGTGCGCCTCTCCGCAAGTGGAACCTTGGGAGGTTGTTGATGATTTTGACACAACCTAGTTTCATGTTGGTTGCCACAATATCCGCATCGCGGTTGATTAGGACAGTTGTTAGTAAAATTTGAGTTGTAGGATTGACATCTCTTGCACCTAAGAGGTACTGGCCCAGGAGTTTTAGAAGGCTCAACTCTATGGATTTTCTTATAAATAGGGGCACCATGCGCCAGAAGGTAATCAATAGCCTGTTGGTTTTGTGATATGTCGGTCCGTTATTGTTTTTAATGCGTACGCATTTGTCAATGTTGATGCCCTCTTGAACAAGCTCTTCGCGCACTTCGTCGTCCGTGAACTCTGGGAGAACACCACGAATAACGACAGATAACATTGGCGATTTCTTAGGAGGTGGTGGTTGTTTCGGCCTAGAATCTGACTTTTTTGTTAGTTTTGCGTTTTTCCCAAAGATTTCGTAAGATGCTTTATTACGTAAATAGGTTCCGAAATTAGGATCTTTTGATTTTATAATGTATCCATTTCTAGTCTGGACTATTTGTTAAACATTAGCGCGAGGAACGTATTTAATGATCTGGAGAAAGATCATCTTAGAATGGGTGTATTTCGTGTCAAAATCGGCGAGGAGAAAATTGTAAACAGGTTCTGGAATTACAGAGGATGATTCTGAAGGTAGCGATCCAATGTCCATTGGTTGGACGTTAGAGGATTGAGATCCACTGCGAAATCTCTTTGCAGATTGGGTTGAGTCAGTAGATGGATGTCTTTCTTTAGACGTACTCGGTACAGGTTGACTACCCCATGAAAAATGTCGAGTGCGACTAGTAGTACCAGTGGGTGCAGCTTGGGATATTTGTCGGAAGAGAAACTGGTAGTCCTGTATGTCGACCGAGAATCGATTGTCCGTTAGCATTGCCAGAGTCCGCCATCACTATGAAATAGCCTGGGGCCGAAGCCCAAAAGAAGATGAAAATGAATGAAAAGATGATGATGATGAGATTTAAAAAGCAAGTTTGCCCTTCTAAAGTGAAAACTTCCGTCCACCCTCTAAGTGCTGTATGTATGCTTTAACTCACAAATGCGTATTGCAACACTTGGGCTTAGCTAGCACACTAACTGACACAAGAGAGGTTAGGCTCCTTGATACGAATGAATGATGTATATCTATATGTTTTTTTTTATTCCTAGCCGGAGCTAGCTACCCGCTCGAAGGTTACGCCCTCTATGGGAAGGTTTGTGGTGACATAATCGGAAGAAATAGAAGTAGGTGTAGCTGGTCTATGGGATAGTACCATACTTAGGAGGGGTAAAGAAAAAAATTAAGGATAACGGTAGGATAATTATAGAGAGGGATTTATTTATTTATTTATTTCTGATATTGTCAGGTGGAACATTGTGATCTTTAGATCACAATCATGAGATGAAGATGAAAAAGGCGAAATGTAATGTTTGAGGTGCAAAAGACAATACATCACTGGGTTAGGTTAGTTAACATATGCTGGTTAATCTTCTCGTTTGGGGGCTGCTCCAAGCATTGATGAAATACAAGAGGATGCCCAGATTAGTGACAGAGGTATTACAGTGCGAATGATGGACAGATGAGGGACTGGGGATCGTCGGTCTTCAATTCTTCTCCTAGGGGGAGATAGTTGTGGTTTGGGGGTAGGGTGTAATGGTAGATCGTGAAGAGAAGAGATAGCGGTGTATGTATGATAGGAGCTGAAATCGGAAAATCTATGTGGGCGTTCATGGTGTCTATAAGGAGCGGGTGTCGGTCATGCAGATGTTTATCGATATGTTTGAGACGGAGAGATTCGAGATGAAAAAGAATATGTGGAAAAGGCGTTCTTTCGTACAATTCGTATGTCGGACTGGGCAGTTTTATCCGGTATGCAATGCGAAGTGCATGGCGTTCCAAAATCTTCAATTTGTTGTAGAAGGAAGGGGGTGCAGCGATCCAAGCCAGATTAGCATATGTCAGAACTGGGCGCAAAAAGACCTTATAAGTATTTAGTACAGTTGTGAAACTGAGACCCCAAGTAGTACCTGTGAGACGTTTTAGTAAGTTGAGACGGTTTGAAGCTTTGGCAATGACGTCCTGTAAGTGTGGTTTCCAAGTGAGATGTGCGTCTAAGGTGAGGCCGAGGTATTTCACAGATTTACTGAGTTGTAGACGAGTATCATCGACTGTGAGATGAAGTATGTTGGGGTTTCGGAGAACCTTCGTGCGCTTTTTGGGCGGCAAGAAAACTATAGTCTGGGTCTTCGGAGCGATTTTGAGGCGCCACTTTTCACACCAGTTAACGAAGGAATCTATTGCGGACTGCACTGAAATGTTAAGTTGATGAACAGTTTTGCCGAGTGCTAGGAAGGCGGTATCATCTGCATATTAGAAAACGTGAACGTTAGGAGTCAATGCTGGTAAGTCAGCTGCATATAGAAGATAAAGCAGAGGAGAGAGGAAGATGTTTGGGGTACGCCAGAGTAAAGGAATATAGGATGAGAGAATGTGTTATTAATAGAAACGTATGCAAGACGACAGTGCAGAAAGTTATAGATAAATCGGATATAGGTGATAGGAAGACGAAAGTTCAAAAGTTTGTACATAAGTCCGGCATGCCATACTTTATCAAATGCTTTCTCCAAATCAAATAAGGTAAGACAAGATGGTCGTGATGTATTATAATGGTTGGTGATGTGATTGAGAAGACGTAATAACTGATCGTTAATGCTATAGTTTGGACAAAATCCGGCTTGTGAACGTGGTAAAAGATGATAATGAGTAAGATGGACGTGTAGACGTTTAACTAAGACTTTTTCGAGAATTTTACTGAATACAGGTGTCAGTTGGATAGGGCGTTATGAAGAGACACTGTCGGCTGGTTTATTAGGCTTAAGGAACATCAAGATCTTAGACGTCTTCCAGTGGGATGGTATAAATCCAGAACGGAGGATGAAAGTATAGATGAGTGAGAGAAGGTACAGAACTATGTATGGACTCTCTTTGATGTGGCGATAAGAGATAGAGTGTATGCCTGGAGCTGTGTTACGTTTCCTTCTTATGGCTGAAGTGATATCGTCAGGTGTGATAGTCACTGTTAGTGGTCTGTGAATATTCAGCGGGTGGTTAGCGTCTGGCTGAAGATGAGCGGATGAAAAATCAAAGCGATCTACCGGATGATTATGAACAGGTCGATCAGGAGTAAGTGGTGTGAAGATATCTTGAAGATATGCGGCAAAGGCATTTGCTTTATCGAGATCAGAGTGTAGTGGTGTGTCGTTAAGAATGAGTGGATAGGAAGTTTTGTTAAGTTTGCCAGAAAGTGCATTGAGGCGCTTCCAGTAACGTGAAGGATGGCGTAATTTGTACGCTTTGACATAATTTTGTACTGTACGTTGAAGGGTTCTGTGATGACGAAGGCCTTGCGACTTCCTGTAAGAATGTAGTCACGAAAAAAGTGTCGGGATCGCTGCACCATGGCAACATATTGCGATGGAAGTTTAAGTTTATGTGGTGTATATTGCGATTGTGGGATATATTGTGCAGAGGCATGATTCATATGGCGTGTAATAGTATCCAATATACGATATAGTTCATCTTCTGTAGTAGGTGGATCAAGGCCTTCTAGGTGTTTTAATAAATATGAGCGATACTTTTCCCAATCTGCTTTATCATACCTTCGGATCATGCGAGGTAGAGTTGCGTCAATAGGTCGTGGAGTGTGACTTTGAATGCATAGCTTGATCGGCACATGATCACTTCCTAAAGGGTCTAAGACTTCAATTATTGTGCGCTGTGTTAAGGTAGCTGAAGTGATAGCTATGTAAGGAGTCGTGTTAGAATCTGGGCCTGTCGGTTTTGGCAGTTGATGATATGTGCCCGCTGTAGCAGTGGTGATAAAGTTCAAGAAATCTGTTCTGTCTCTGTTGGAACGACTATGGATATTGATGTCAGCTAAGGTGATATAGCGCTTAAAGGAATTTGAAATGTACTGAAAGAAGGCCTGAGGAATTGGGTGGCCTGGTCGAACGTAGATTGTTGCTATGGTGATTTAATCTGATTTGAATTAGAGTGTGATTATTAGATGTTCCGGTAGATTCGGATCTGGGCTTGGGTGTATGCGGTACGGAATATGCGGTGAGAAACCAATTGCAACGCCACCGTTGGCACGTCGTGCTGGTAGAATACTATATTTGCAGATTAAAGTGTAGCCTGGAATTTTGCATTGCAGTTCGGAGTAAGATGAGTTTCGTTCAGTAGGAAAGGATTTGCTTTTTCTTCCAGAAGGAGTTGTTCAAAAAGTAGCTTGTGAGCGAAGATTGAACGAATATTAAGAAAGAGAAAAATTAAACCCATGATGCTCATGACATAATGGAATTTAGAGACTTGGTTGTGATGGAAATGTATGGAAGTATACTGTTGGTCCATTGTAAGTTATTATGTCTTAAAGGCAAACAGAAACAATGTCAGTTGTTTAGTACTTTGTAGAACAACTTGATAAGACGTTCGTGTCTTTTACACAAATACTTTTTGCCAGATTGTTGTTTGAAGCCTTCTTGCTTTATACACTATAAAACAACATATCCAGATTCAGAGAAGCCCACAACAATGTTAAAGAAAGGTGAAAAAATATCTTTATTATTCAGATGCTTTATTATTATTATTATTATTATTATTATTATTATTATTATTATTATTATTATTATTATTATTATTATTATTATTATTATTATTTACCAGAGTTAGTAGAACAGCTTATCTTTGTTGATAAAAATCGTAATTTGGCATTTATTAAAAGTAATATGACTGGGTCTAGAGACAGAAGAGAGGGGATCTAATTGACAGATATAAAACTCAGAACTTTGTTCAACAGTGACTACGTATTAAATAAACAAACGTATTGATTGCACCTTTTTAAAAGAAAAATTAGTATAATTAGTAAAAAATGCATTCATTGAAAAACTCTAGGGTACCAAAGGGTCATGTGCTAGCCACTAGACCAGCGGGGTGGACACCAACACGCCCACATAGTTAGGTTAATGATTTCTGACATTACCACTGCCCCTGAGTGCAGTAGTAATGTCAGATATCAGGCCCAGGCCACGAAGCTCAAAGAATGGGGTCCTGGCGTTAGGGCCTCGGGTCCCTTCTATTAAACATGAAGTTGTTGGACGGCTTTGGTGGCATTTGAAAGATTTTGATCCGTTGAGCACAATTGTGATGTCAGACATAGATACCTAGCCTTGAACCTGAAGAAACTGGGTACCGAAGTTTTAGACGCCGGTCATTTCTATTCCCCTTATAACATGGGTTGTTGGACGCGGATGGTAACATTGCAAAGATACTAGTCGTTTGAGGACAGCGAAATGTCCGAAATTGGTTCCTGAAGTCAAAGCGCGAGAAACGAGGTTCGAATTAGCTCAATCTCAATACCTGATTGCGTAAGAAAGAACAACATTAATAGCTGTATGGATAGTTTTATCTCGCGTAATAAAATACTGAGATTGAAGCACAGCAAAGATTTACCTCACAACCCAAATGATTGGACCGTATCTGATTTCTGACATCACCGCAATGCTCAAGGGACCAAGACCTCTCCAATGATTAAAGCCATTAAATGATGATAGAAGAATTGGTTGAAAGAAATGTGGGAGGAAGCGAAGTACCCTGAGAAAACCCACGGACAGGACCTTGTCCACCACCAAACTTACTAGGCCGGGAATCGAAACAATACGGATCCCATGCTTCAGAGAAAGGGCTCCACCACTGCGCTACCGCGCCCAAAGATTAAAGAAGTCAATTATAATAGAATAATTGGTGGAATAGAAAGCGGGAAGAAGCGGGAGTACCCTGAGAAAACCCACGGATACAATCTTCTCCACCACAAACTTACTTGACCCACCAGAGGAAGCGCTCTATCACTGAGCCCCCGCGCCCAATGATTAAAGCAAGTAATGGTAATAGAGGAATTGGTGGAATGACAAGTGGGAAGGAGTACCCGGAGAAAACCCCACAGATACGATCCTGTCCACCACAAACTTAATTAGCTCAACAGAGGAAGCGCCCTAGCGTTGAGCCACTGCGTACAACGATTGAACCAAGTCAATGATAATAGAGGAATTGGTGGAATGAAAAGTGGGAAGAAGCGGGAGTACTCTCAGAAAACCCACGGATACGATCTTGTCCATCATAAACTTACATGGCCCACCAGAGGAAGCGCTTTACCAGTGACCCACTGCGCCCAATGATTGAAGCAAGTCAGTGATAATAAAAGAATTGGTGGAATGAAATATGGGAGGAAGCGGGAGTACCCTGCTAAATCCTACGGATACGATATTGTCACCAGAAATTTATGAGACAGGGGATCGAAACAGTAAGGAACCCCACGCACCTGAGGAAACGTTCTACCCAGTGAGCCACCGTGCCTAATGATTGAAGCAAGTCAATGATAAAGAGGAATTGTTGGAGTGAAAAGTGGGGAGAAGCGGGAGTACAATGACAAAACCCACGGATACAATCTTGTAAAGCAGAAACTTACTTGGTCCACCAGAAGAAGCACTCTACCGCTGAGGCCACCGCGCCAATGATTAAACCAAGTCAATGATAGAGGAATTGGTGTACTGAAAAGTGGGAAGAAGCGGGAATACCCTGAGAAACCCACGGATACGATCTTGTCAGCACAAACTTAATTAGCCCACCAGCGGAAGAGCTCTACCACTTAGCCACCGCGCCCAATACTTAAGGTAGGTCACCGATAATAGAGGAATTGCTGGAATGAAAAGTGGGAAGAATCGGGAGTACCCTGACAAAAGCCACAGATACGATCTTGTCCATTACAAACTTACTTGGCACACCAGAACGAAGCGTTCTACCCCCTGAGCCACCGCATCCAATGATTAAAGAAAGTCGATGATAATAGAAGAATTGTTGGAATGAAATGTGGGAGGAAGCGAGAGTACCCTAACAAAACCCATGGATACGATCTTATTCACCTCAAACTTACTCGGCCCCACCAGAGGAAGCACTCTACCACTGAGCCACAGCGCCCAATGATTAAACCAAGTCAATGATAAAAGAGGAATTGGTGGAATGAAAAGTGGGAAGAAACGGGAGTACCCTGAGTAACCCAGGGATACGATCTTGTCAACCACAAACTTAATTAGCCCACCAGAGGACGCGCTTTACCACTGAGCCGCCGCTCCTAATGATTAAACCAAGTCATGATAATAGAGGAATTGGTTTAATGTAATGTGGGAACAAGCGGGAGTACCCCTGAGAAAACCCAAGGATAAGATCCTGTCCACCACACAACTTACTTGGCTGGGGAACAAAACAATAGGGACCCCATGTACGAGAGGAAGCGCTCTACCACTGAGCCACCGCGTTGAATGATTAAAAGATATCAAAGATAATAGAGGAATTGGTGGAATGTAAAGTGGAAGAAGCGGGAGTACCCTGAGAAAACCGACCAATACGATCATGTCCACTACAAACTAACTTGGCCAGGAATCGAAACAATAAGAACCCCACGCACAAGAGGAAGCGTTCTACCACTGAGCCACCGTGCCCAATGAATAAAAGTAAGTCAGTGATAATAGAGGGATTGGTAGTATGAAAAGCGGGAAGAAGCGGAGTACCCTGAGAAAACCCACGGATACGATCTTTTCCACCACAAACTTACTTGGCCGGAGATCGAAACAATAAGGACCCCCACGCACCAGAGGAATCGCTCTGCCACTGAACCACCGCGGCCAATTTTTACAGCAAGTCAATGATAATCGAAGAATTGATGAAATGAAAAGTGCCAAGAAGCGGAAGTACACTGAGAGAACCTACGGATACGATCTTGTCCACCGCAAACTTACTTGCCGTGGATCTAAACAATAAGGATCCCACGCACCAGAGTAAGTGGTCTACCTTTGAGCCAGCGCGACCCAGAACAAGAACAAGAAAATTTGAAGTTACTAGGAAACATTTAAGAAGCAATATCTTTCAATGGTAAAGACCACTGCCCGATGATCGTCTTTTAATAACTCCATGAGCAGAAAAGACTGATACGTCCCCTCTCCTATTACGTCTTTTTAAAACCATATACGTTATCCGGATATTATCCTTTATTCGTCACCCGGATGTAATCAGTTATCCGAATGTTGTATTATCCAAAAATAATCCGTTATCTTAATTTTATAAATTATCCGGATATTATCCGACATCCAGATATTATCCCTATTCGTCATCCGCATATCATCCTTTATCCGGATCGTATCCATCAACCGTTATTTGGATATTATCCGTCAGCCGGATATTATCCGTTATCCGTCATCCATTTTGTTATCCGTCAACCGGATATTGCAAATCTGGATAAGTTTCTATGCAATATCAGAATAAAAAATTATCCAGATGTGGCCATTCCTAATCAGCATCGTCAGAAGCATACACGAACTAATGTCTTCAAAGTCTGCTACAGAAGAGCGAGCAGGGGCGGATCCAGGGGCGATCGTGGCAATTGCCCCCCAGAATGGGAATCTTTCTTATTTTATATATAAATTAAACCCATTCCAGAGTTTGGAGTTCTTAAAAGTTGCTCTAAGTAGGAGTATTATCAACCACCGAGCCCCCCAGAAGTCCATCGTAGATCCGCCTCTGGACAAGAGAAGTGGAAACACTTATTATTCATATTCAGTTTGCACATCTCAACAAATATACAATATTTTTTTTCACTTCCATCTACTACTGCATTCTGCTGAACTGTAACGACTTTTTGTTTTAAAATAATTATTCATTTTTCAATAATTGTAAACGTTTATAAGTTCAGTAATTTATCAGAATAGAGTCAACTAGAAGTGTTTTTGTAACGAAGAAATAACAACATGAACTGTGAAATATCTTCTCACAAACTGTCGAGAGTGAGAGTCGACAATCTTTACTCTTTCGTTCACCGATTACCTCGAAATCGCGGTAGCCAGAATTAGCCCAGAATAGGGGACTTATATTAAGAAAATGAAAATCTCAGGAAAATGCAGAAGTCTTTTAGTCTGAGAGAAAAAAGGAGTAAATCTCTAATTTCTAGTTCTGTTAGTCTTGTAGCTCTTAGTCCGTACCAAAGTACTGAGAGAAATATGGCCAATGAATTAAGACTATATGTAGAACATTCCACTTTAATATCTACAGGAAAATCATCTTCCGGTTTACTTGGTTGTGAAAAGTAATAGAGTGTATTGTCATATATGTAAAGTATGTGTACTGTGGCTGATTTGTGATAACAATCAGAAACAGAAGTAAAAGGTAAATTACAGTAATAGTTTTCTGTTAATTTTTGTATTCAAGGGGAGGCGGAAAACCTACTTTTATCTTAACATTTGTTTTTCTTAAAATTTCTATTCGGGTCACACCCTTCCCCCTCAACATTGAATACGGAAATGGAGAACTTATTTAGAATTTGATTGTTGATTCCAGTATATTTTCAAGCATCAGTTCTCAGACTTGTGCCTGTGATATATCGATACATCGCTATCGTCGATATCTTTATTATCATATATCAACATTCGATATCGCGAATATATGGACATGAATATATCATTCTAAATTTTTCGATATCGATATTCGGGGGCGGCGAGATATAAGGGAGCCCTAAGACTTGCGATGGATGAAGAAATTAAACTTACTTTTTTACAATATTGTTTTTCTAATCATAATATCTTTATTACCACTTATTGCAATGTAAATACATCCACTTGCAAATTTGCAATATTATATGGTATATTTCTTAGGCGTCAGAACTTTTCTA